>NC_086245.2:6380786-6733286 GCF_036321145.2 Pelmatolapia mariae
AATAAGGGCAAGACAAAAGCTGATTTCCAAACCGATGGAATTTCTTTGGTTTTAATTGACAAATTAAATAAAATTGAAAGTGGTTCTGCAATATAATCCGCTGCCAGCTTCAAAAAATAAGGTTCCATCAAGTCTGGACCAGGAGGTTTTCTGTGATCCAAAGCCTTTAAAGCTTTATGCACTTCATAAACACTAAAAGGTACAAAGTTAAAACGGTCTCCAGAAAACATAGAGAATTCTGGGCAAGAATTTGTTAAAAAAGTTTCTGCAGAATCAAACAAGGAAATATTAGGCTCGGCTTTAGTGAGACAATCATTTTTCAGTTGTGAACAGTAAAATCACACAAACACACCCTCAGCTTGCCTCTTTGTCCCATCCACAGATCATGCTCCCCATGGAGAGGCCCATTCCTCTGTAGCCCAGCATCATGTTAGACAACGGCTTAGAGGCAGCAGCCACAGAGATCCGGTGGTTGTTCCTCAGCCTGTAAAGTCTGGGTGAAATTACAATAAATTATTGATTTATGAACAAATCATTTCACAAATTGTTCAACTATGTGGTCAGTCCAGATTATCCTGAATTTATAATCTGTCAAAAAATCCTCAGTATAGCCCTCCTGATTTTAAGAACTTTAAGAAAGTTCACAGGTCTGGAGCTGTGGCGTGTCCACAGGCCACCCCCCCAACCAGACTGGCCACCCCAGGTGCCACCCCGAAGCCAAAACAACAAAATCCAATGAAATATCAAATGTACGATTATGTTTTCACAGTGAAGCTTAGATATCCGAGTGTAAGTGAATGCAGCATCGGCTTCTGCGCTATGAGCATCATGTTAGCAAAGGTAGGAGAGCCAAGCACGAAAGAGGCACCGCAGAAAACAGTTTTTCGGCGAAAGATTAACAGTTTAACATAGCTGGACTGGCCATCGAGCATGGCGGAGCTTCCACGGCGGCTAGCAGGTGGATGAGGGAAAGGGGAGGCAGGAGGAGGAGAGACCCGAGGCAGTCGCCAGTCCGATTGTCAGGTGAACTGAACTTCAGGTAAGAAGTTATGACCTGCAGTCTATCTGGGTCAGATATAAATCAAGTTTAGGTGGAGTTTATTTTCGTTGTGCTGACTTTTTACAATCAGTTACAATAACTCTTACTGCGTACTAGCTAGCATGATGGAGTTTCTATACAGCTGGGTGGCTGCTGTGATGTTACTGATAGTGAACTTTATTTTATTCATAAGGTTAGTTAGTAGAGTTGCCAACGGCTCCTTAAAAATGGAATGGTCCCTTATTCAGAGAAAATATTACAGGTTTTGTATTGAGCTGAGAAGAGACGCAGTTTGTCCCGAACTTCAGCTACAATGAAAAAGACACAAAGCTGGAGTTATTCTGTCTTTACGCTGCACAGCTTCTTCTTCTTCTCTCATTCTCTCCCCTCTCTCTCCTGTTGCTACTTCAATCATGAAACTGATCAATGATCAGCTGATCGGTTTTTCTTTTTTGTTTGTTTATGCCCACTTTGCGCCAGAAAGAGGAAACCAGTGGATGTCGCGCTAAACAACAGCAGCACGTTTAAGCTTGATCAGCTGTTGTTAGAATTTATTTAATATTAATTTCTAGTATCAGCTGATGTTTGCTGGAGCCACAGCTGTAAAGCTGCTGGTCATGATGTCGGTTTGGATATGTGGTGAGAGGAAAACATGCAGATGAAACCAGAAGATGTCCTTACTGAATCATCAGAGCTGAACAGGTGATGGAGAAACAGGGTTACCTTTAAGGTGGCATGAATGAGTTGAAGGGAAGTTATGAGCTGTTTCTGAGAGACAAATAACACCAGGATCCTTTTCTATGTAGCTGACAGCTGGTAACTGTGCAGGGGCGGGTCTAGCAAAGTTTAGCCAGGGGGCCAGGTAGGGCATTAACAGGGAGAGGGGGGCACAAAGAAATACTTTTCTTTCTTATTCTCATTTAAAATATCTAGCTTTTATTAAATAATTATCTGAATCTTGCGAACAAAGTTTTTATCTGACGTAAAATTGATAGAAATCATACATATACCAACAAGACAGTGTACATCACTATCACAACAGCGTTTGTTTTCATTCAAAGGCTTTATGGCTTTAATACCTGGTGGGCCGGTCTGTAGTCAAAATGCCCAGTTTTTTGTCCCAGTCCAGCCCTGCAGGTTAATACTGGCAGTGTCACCATGCCAGCTGACTGTATTTCATCATCAGCCAGTGTTGTTCTTTATACATCAATATTACCAAAGTTTACCATAAAACAGCATAGAAAGTATTTACTTGCTTTCAGGTTTCATTCAAATGTTAGTCTTTTCATTTGTTTCCCCACTTTTTTCCTGTTCCAAAATCAAACACCAGTTTGTAAGAAGATTATCTTCTTTTTTAATAGGCAGATAAAGTTTTGCATTGGCTAATTTGCCAATTGTATGTTAAAAATGTTTGTATTTTAATATTCAAAAATGTTTTTGCCCAAAACATATGTGCACTATATGCCAGTAAAAATACTATGCAAATATTGCTGTCCTTGAATGCTGAGTAAACACTGACAAAGCACTGATTGTATCTCTTGTACTTCATCAACGCAGTATCTAACAACTTTGCACCGTAGTGATTAAAACCTCATTCTAATAAGAGTCAAAAGCAAATTCAGTTATTAGGTTTACAGGGTTATTGAATGATGGTTAACGGTTGGTAGATTTTTTTTTTTAACATTATCTGCCAATTACATCTGCCACCCTTCTCCAAATCTGTGCCCCTACCTGGCCCCCCCAACAAAAATTTTCTAGACACGCCACTGGTCTGGAGTATATATTTTGTTTGTTGTAATGAGATGAAAATAGAAAAAATTGTATGTTTTTATTTTTTTTTAAAAACAAAACAAGGTATGCAATGACCATGCCAATTTAATAAATCTGTATTCATTGTGTTTCAGCAAGTTATTCTCAAAGTCTTTACATGAATTCTGCAGAAGAACCTCTTGTTGTGAAGTCTTAATTCAGCTCTTTGCTTCACTCAAACAAAATCAGTTTTCTTATTTTCATTTCACTCTTAAAGTTTCTTCTTTCTTTGTTCAAAGTCATAAAACATTCAAGGAGAAACTCGATAAAATACTTGTGTGTGTCGTAGCATGCGGTCAGGCTACAATACACCATCAAAGCTGAGAAAAATCATGAAATAATTGAAGTCCTCAGGAGATAATATGTAGGACAGACCTGCACTCTTTGACAGGAGTCTCTCCCAGTACTGACAGTCTGCAGCACTGCCTGACATGGTGCCCAGCAGGGACAGCTTGATCTCTATCACCTTGTTCACATCGTTGGATGCTGCAAAGACATGAATAAAATATGCCGCTCCAAAAAAATAAAGGGAACACAAAAATAAGACATGCCAGATCTGAATGAATTACATATTCTTATTAAATACTTGGTCCTTTACATAGTTGAATGTGCTGACGACACAAAAAAAACAAAACAAAACCCACAAACATTATCAATGGAAATCAAATGTAGCAACCCGTGGAGGTCTGGATTTGGAGTCACACTCGAAACTAAAGTGGAAAAAACACACTACAGACTGATCTAACTTTGATGTAGTGTCCTTAAAACAAGTCAAAATGAGGCTCAGTAGTGTGTGTGGCCTCCACGTGCCTGTATGACCTCCCCCTTGTTGAATTGAAATGGCAAATCCACAAACACCTGTCATTCACTCTTCTTTTCTCCTTAAATGTAATTATTTTATACAAATGGAAATCTTTATATGTATGATATCTATGCTCCAGGTCATATAGCTTGATCATCTTTTGATTAAGAGCTTTTAAGTCTTCTATAATCACAGTTAACACATATGTTGTCACGTCAGGCAAAAAACCTGCTGCGTTTTTGTTTAGTTTTTTTGGTGTGTTTTAGATACAAACAATGAGGAAATCACATAAGTTGAAACTACAGTGGCAAGCCTCACTAATTCTGCTGGTGGTGTTTTGCAGAAAGGTCAGTCACAGTGTTAGAGCTCCACCACTGGCACTCCATCTCCACTTCTTTCTGTGAAACCACGTGATCACTCTGTTAAGTTTCGTTTTTGTGTTTATGACACCCGATCTGGTTTGATTTGCAAGCGTTGGCACACAAACCGAGAACAAAGAAGAGTCTGTGCCAGGACGTTAAGGCTTCTTGTCTGACTTGTTCTGCAACGTTCCTGCAAAAATAAAGAAGGGAAACAATCAATTATTAACATCAATATTTTAGACAGGTCAACGGACTTAAAAATAGTGTACAGCTAACTTTTAATCTGTAAAGAACAACGTACTAAACTCATACAGTGAAGTAATTTATGATAAATTCTCTATGCATCAAAAACATAATTAGAAAAAAAATTGAACTTCTATCACTGTCTAAATCCAAAGACTATACACTCAGTATGTTTTACAATATAAAAACAAAGGCTGTGTCTTTGGGTTTAAGACTTTCTTTTTCCTGTTTCTCTTGTCCTCATCTGACCGCTGCCCTCAGACTGGGTTATCTTTCTTATGCCTTGCTGCCACTAACGTAGCATGTTACGCCACCGTTTGCCTTTGGATTATTATGTGCCAGAGCACGCCATCTAGCGGCGGGATGGCAGTACTCCTGAACCTAATTTTTAAGACGTAAGCTACTGTAAAATCTTTGTTTTCAAGCTTCCGGTTACTTTAATTATTCCAGATACACATTCACTAACAGCTAAATCCTGATATATTTTAAAATTAGGGCCGGTTTTTGTGTTTTTCCTGGATAACTGACGGACTCGTCGTATGTGAAAGTGAAACTAAACTTGATCTCGGACTTGAAGGGGAAAACCAGCCATCTAAACCTTGTTTAGTCCGTTTGGTTGCAGCTAGACGAGGGTACCTGACTGTGAAGAAACACGGATAAACATGACGGAATTATCTACCATCTATAAACTGTCTCTGATCGCCGTTACCTGCTTTTTTCAAGGTAAGCTAGTCGAGCTCATTGTTGCTCTGCTGGTCTGACAGACAAAAATACATCTATGCATGCTGTATTACTAATATTATAAACCGTACATGAAAGAAAGCCATTTGTATATGCATGCGAGTCCTCTATCTGTCAGTAAGATCCAAAAGTTGCAAAACAGCTGGTTGAAAATGTCCAAAACAACTTGGACTATAACGTCAAGTCTAACTCTAATTAAACATAGTAAAGTTCCCTTGTGCAAGCCGAATTTAAAATAATGCCCAAATGCGTCTTAAAACGTGTAAGTGAATGTTATAGGTGTATGCATGATTACGATTAACAAAAATAACCGAAAATTAATACGGCTTTAACATGGTGTTCTGCGTTAAACCCTGAGCGAGTAGTGCACGCCTATTTTCGTGCCCAAAAAGTGATCGTCTGCCCAAAAGTGATTTCCGGTATTTGTCGAAAAGTGATCATCTATATTTAAACTGCTGTAAATGACTTGTTGACCATTAATATGTGAAAGAACGTAGAAGCTGCAATCACTTTTTGGCAAAGTTCTCCTACATTTATCCAGTTAAAAAGTGTCACTGACATTAAAAACGCCTTCTTTCAGTGGTACATGGCCAATAGCGTATATGTAAACTACAACAAATATAACAATAGTTCAATAAAGATGTTTTAAGTGGCCAAAAAGGTCTGAATTGGTTACGAAGTAGGTACAATAAAACAATAAACAGATTCATAAAGATAGTCTTTATTTTATATGTAACCCCTGACTACAGTCTCTTTACAAATACAATCATCGTCATCTGAAATCACAAATTGAAGCAGTGCAGACTGTGTGATATTCACAGTAAACAGCTGGAGACCTAATTTTCTGGGAAAGGTAGACGGGCTGCTGCCTGTTTGCTAAATGAAAAAGCAAAAAAGAAGGGGATTAAACCAAAAGCAAAACACTGAAGGGGTGGAAAGAGTTAAGTACAACATTTATGGGTCGCCAGACAGAACTGGACTTTTACTTTTACTTTTAGCTGTCATTTTAAACTGGACCTCATGAAACATATTACGCTTGTTTTAACTTTCTGTTTCAATAATAATTCCTATAACTGCCTTGTTTATTGGTTGAGCTTGATTGGATGGTGTCAGGAAACATAATGGCATAATATAATGTGGTCTGATATTTACAGAGTTTTTACTACCCATTAATCTCCTGTTAAACTCTCTTGTCTGAAGCCTGCAGCAGCAGCTGTCCGGTGTTGGAGTGTTGGTTTGTGCAGGAGAAGGCGGGACGAGGAGGAGGTTTAACTGGCGCTACGACCCAGGAAAAATCCCTGCTTCACATCAGAACTGAAGAAGACGGACAGAGTGACGAGTCCCAGCGGGCTCCTAAAGACATCAACCCAGAAAGAGTCTACTCTGTGATCGGTTAGTTAAAGAAGACAGAGAAGAGGATGTTTAACCACACACATGTCTGTATGTTGGAGAGAGAGAGAGAGTGTACAGTGTGCACTTTGCTGTTTTACATTCACCTGTGTGGGTCTTTGTGCGTGTATTTAAAGTTAGTGTGGTCGAATTATTTGAATACAGAATCAGCAGAATGAGTAAAATACAATCCAGCTTAGTTAAATAAGTTCTGCAGCTTGATAAAAGTCACATTTTATCAGAGTTTAGGTCCATTTTTCTTCTCCTCTCTCTTATCTGGATGCATTTACATCTGATTGAGTCCCAGTATGTCTGAACCATGGCTAGCAGATTTTACCGCTGCTAAAGCCTGAGGCAGATACTTAACGTCCAACATGACAATGAAAATAGCTCAGTTAACAGAGAGGAGTCCATTAGGCATAAAATGATTGAAAACCATAATTATTTACACTAGAACATTTTAGATGATCTGTTGAAAATAAAGGAAATGGTACAGTCGAAACAGTCACACTAACATTTCATCATCTATGATGGCTCCATTCCTTCGCTGTAGCGTAATTTTGATAAGTCACAGAAAAAATCCCACTGATGGAAAAATAGTCATAAATTAATAGTCAGGTGATCAACTGACCTCATATTTGTGAGCACACAGGGTCGCCAAACCTCCAGTACAGTGGAAGGCTCATACCTGTTTCCTTAGTGAAGTCCAGGTGGTGACTTTCCTTGTCTGGCAGTGTGTAATAAACATATAGACCAAATGTTCCTCTATAAAACATCCCAGCTGCTCGTTTTAGTCACTAAAATGTCTTGGTGTTTAAAAGTTGCTGCACATAAAGTGTGTATTTAGCACATTAGGTCTTCAAAACATGTATTTCCTAGGCTGTTAGTTTGACTCCATCATCATTTCTCTTTGAGTTATTAAATGTTGTGTATACATAAGAATTAAGATAATAAATCCAAACAGGTATTCTTAGCATCCCTGCATGTTTCTATATTTTTCTTTTTGTATTTTTATGGATTCCATTATTGACCAAAGCATCTCTTTTTAAGGTTTATTTGTTATGTATTTTCAAATGTGTAGGTTTAAAGGCATATTTGTTTAGGGACAGGTATGTAACATGAACCACCCTCCACAACATTTACAGCATAAAATAATTTGCCATATCTCTCCCATATGGGGACAAATATAAATAATAAATAATACTGAGCAACACATACAAAAAACTATACAAAAAAATACAACATGAAAAGCAAAAGAAGAAAATGAAATTAGGTAAAAATTATACCACAAACTGTGTTACTATGTGGGTTAAAATTTTCACTTAATATATTTATACACATTTAAATCTACTTCAGCATATAATTAATATTTTATTAGGCAGAAAAACACTGATTTCAGTTTTATGTCTTAAGCAGATCTAATATGTGTTGGTCTCCACACCATCTGCTCCTTAAGATCAGGCTGCTGTTCATCTTTTTTTCTTTTATTTATAAACAGATTGAGTGTCTCAGACATCTTACATGTTGTATAATCGTGACCTTTGACTCCTGTTTCTCAGACCCGGCTGGCACCCTCTGCCACCGCTCGCTCAACCCTCCCAAAGGCTCTGTGACGAAGCCCCAGTGTGAGATCAACCCCTTCCTGCCGCAGCCCTCCAGCCTGGACTGGGTTTCCTCGCTCACAGAGTCTGGCCTCAGCCCCGTGTACCTGCAGGCTGAGTGGTTTTCATCTGCGTTTCAGGGCCTCAACGAACAGCTGGGCATCTCTACCATCACCCACGCCCCCACAGGATCTAAAGAGCACAGTGGTAATGATCTAATTTTAACCCAGCATATTAATATCTGGGAGTTCACAAATCAATAAATTAATTGGTCCAGAATTATAAAAGTTTATTACCTCACGTGTGTCGTTCTGACTCTGTTTCCTCAGTGATCCTGAGCGTGACGACTAAAACGGTCTCTGTAAAGTCCAGACTCGGGGAGCCCGTGCAGCTGGACTGCGGCTTTTGGATTAACCCTTCCTCTCCTCTGTATGGGGCTGGATTCGCCGTTGAATGGCGGTACCAGTTCAGAGGCCGCGGACGGCTGATTCTGGCTTACGACGGGAAGACTGACCGCCTCGCCGACACGCAGGAAGAAGGAGCCACGCTGGACTTTGAGGCTTTGCACGAGAAAGGAAACGCATCCCTGCTCCTGCAGGAGGCTAAAGTGCTTCACTCTGGGACGTACATCTGCACGGTGTATCTGCCACACCTGCTCGCTCAGGTGGCGCTGGACCTTGAGATTGAAGGTGAGGAAAATGTATTTCTGGAGTATTACGCACGTTTGTTTCACTAAAATAAGCAGATGTGTTTAAAATAAACACTCAGCTCTGTAAAAACTCCAGATTTAACTTTTAACCTCATCTTGTTCTTCTGTTCCTCTCTCCACCCAGAACCTCCATCCCTCTCCATCCACCCCTCCCCCCTGCCCCTCGCTGTCCCAGGTCAGACTATAAACGTCCAGTGTGAAGCGTCCGGCTTTGCTCCCCTCCCCGTGGAGTTCAGCTGGGAGATTAAAGGTACCGACGGGAAGTCCAAGACCCTGGATTCATTCAGCGTAACGGGCCACAGGCAGGCCTGGGACCGCACCTTCAGCCAGACCTCCCGGCTCGAGATCGACACCTCTAAGCTGGACCTGGGCAGAGGAGGGGAGCTCACCTGTGTGGCCGTCCACGCTGGAGGCACGAGACGGACCAGCGTGACCCTCAATGTCATTGGTAATGTGAAGCAAACCTGGAAGACAAGCAAGCAAATTAACAGCTCAGTTTATGTTGAGTTAAAGCAGTTTTTATACACCTGGAGAAGGTACTAATGGTGAAATAGAGAGAAGAAAGGTAGAATAGTATAGAAGTGAAACTGAAATAAGAAAAGATATTACCACTAACAAAACACTTTCCTTTAAATGTGGCTTATTAGGTTAGTATCACATATAAATGACTAAATATTTAACTATTTGAATAATCTTGAAACACGTTTACCTGGATAACTTTTGATGTAGTTCAACACATTCTTAGATTTAAGTAAACAGTTTGAATCACCAGCTTCTGGATTTAAAACAGTTTGATTTTGTTAATCACCAAATAACCATGTAGTACCATTAATGACTCACTGTGATATTTTTATTTCTAAAAACAGAGCTAAAGTAGTAAGATTTACTGCATCACAAACCTTCAGACTAACCTGAACTGTTGCATTAAAGTAATAATTAATGACATTAGAACATTTTAGTACATCTGTTATAGATGAATGAAGCAGCACAGATATGCTAAACACCATGAGAGCCATTAAATAATTATTTCTGTTAGTACCTGAAATGGCTCGGTTGGGTGACAAACATGGGAAGGGCTTTGTGAAATAACTCTTAAAGGTTGGATATTGAAGTATATAAAGTACTGTGGAAACATTTTAGGCAGCTGTAAACAAAGAATGCTTTCAAAAATGGAAGTGTTAATCATTTATTTTCATTAATCAACAAAATGCAGTGAATGAGCAAAAGGGAAATCTAAATCAAATCAATATTTGCTGTGACCACCCTTTGCCTTCTTCTAGGTACACTTGCATTTGTACCGAGTTTTTGAAGGAACTCGGCTGGTAGGTTGCTCCAAACATCTTGGAGAACTAACCACAGATCTTCTGTGGATGTTGGCTTCCTCACATCGTTCTGTCTCTTCATGTAATCCCAGACACACTCGATGATGTTGCGATCAGGGCTCTGTGGGGGCCGTTCCATCACTTCCAGTACTTCTTGTTTTTCTTTACACTGAAGATAGTTCTTAATGACTTTGGCTGTATGTTTGGGGTCGTTGTTCTGCTGCAGAATACATTTGGGGACAATCGATATCATTTATATTTTTGAAAGCATTCTTTGTTTACAGCATTTTTTCACACCTGCCTAAAATGTTTGCACAGTACTGTAAGAATGATTTAACTGATATTAACAAACCCATTCAGATCAGATAAATCCTAACGATCTTTTTTTCTTTTCAGGGTTCAGTTCTCCGTCCATCGAGGACTCTATGGCGATGGTCGGCGTGGCGCTGGTGCTTTATGGGCTCATCAAGTTTGTCTCGTGGACGTTTACCAGCTCAGGTAGCAAATATTGACTCAAAAATATCGTCCAACAGTTTTAATGTGTATTGAAGTTTTTTTTAATCATTTCAAGCTGGAGAAAATGTTGTTACCTTTTGGATCAAATAAAAAATAATGTGTAATATATTTCAAAAAGTAAAATGTTTATTAAATTCTGTGCCTGACTTTGTATTTTTTAATTTGTATTTCTCTGTAAATAGGCTCAGCTGAGGCTGATAAACAAGATAAGGTAATATCCCTGTTATATTTACTGCAGACAAACATGAAATGTGTTTACAGAAATCTCTTATTAATTTAGTTACCTACTGTATGTTACATCACCCTGGACGTGGTGCTTCTTGGTGTCTCCTCTGAATTTAATTTTACAATTTTTTCCCATCACAGAAAGAGAAGTGAAGATGAAAGAAGGCGACTGACCATCAGTGGCAATAATCCACTCGATATGTTTGATGGGATTTCAGGAGAAGCCTTCCACATGTTCATGGGACAGATTATTTCTTTTTCTTTTCTTTTTCTTTTCTTACTGCTCTGGTTTGGAGGTAAACTTGTATGTTTTATGCTTGTTTTTAGCAAATTTGTTTATTTTAAAACGTTTGGATTCAACTTTTTGTTCTTTAGAAAGGGACAGGGTTATCTCGAAGAAGCTGAGCGCAAACACCTTTCTTGTGACGTTTCTTTAATCGTTCTTTATAGAGCTGTGTGGTTTTGCCTTCCTCTGTTTATGGTTTATATGTCGTCACAAACACTGGAAATAAAAACTATGAGAGGAAGTTTGGAGTGATGTGTTGAAACATCAGCTTCTATTTTTTAAAGGTTAATCCTTCCATTCGATGTTCCCGTCTGTCTAAAATCCTCATTAACTCACACTTTTTGGAACCAGAGATCGGACTGTATTTGTTGGTTTATAAAGAAAAGGAAATGCTGTTTTAATTAAGTAAAAATAATTAGACTAATAATAGACTCATTATTTTAAAAATAATATTTATAATAATAATAATAGACTGTTCAAATTGTCCATCTTATTTTTGTCCTTTTTGTAAATATAGAGATTGTATTTCTGTTTTCATATTGTTTTTAGGTGTGTTTGTATTTTTCTTCATCACATGCTTGCCCGGGCTAATAAACATTAAATCTGTGACTGAAATGGAGATTTTACAAACAGAGCACAAAATTCTGCTGTAAGGAAGATTTAAATTAGCATCTGATTTAAACGGACTCTGAATTTTAATTAAATAAAAAAAAATCTCTTGAAACACACCAAATAAGTGCTCTTCTTGTTAAACACTCTGCTCTTATACACGCTTTAAACCACACATTCACTCACACTTACTGGTCACTTCATTAGGTACACCTTAATAATACTGGGTTAAATACTTTTTTGTCCTCAGAGCAGCTTTAATTCTACATGGAATAGATTCAATAAGATGCTGCAAATATTCTTTTGAGATTCTGGCCAATATTTACATGTTAGCATCACACAGTGTCCATGGCATGTCTCTCTCGTTCTGCTACATCTCAGAATTGCTCTATTTGAATGCAACTTGGTGACTGTGGAGGCCATTCATTACAGTGAACTTATCCTCATGTACAAGAAATCAGTTTGCAATGTTTTGAGCTTTATGACATAGTGCATAAGTCTGCTGGAACCAGCCATTTAAAAATGGGTTCACTGGTAACAAAGGGATGGAAATGGTTAGCAACAATACTCAGGGAGCCGATGGTGTCTAAACAATACTTTGTAACAAGGTGCCCGAGGTTCATCAGGAAAATTATACCCCATCACCAGCCCGAACTGTAGACAGACAGGATGATCCATACTTTGATGTTGTTGACCCTAAATTCTGATCCTCCCATCTGAATGTTACAGCACAAATCATGACTTGTCAGAGCAGAAAACGTTTTTCCAATATTCTGCTGTGTAGTTTGGTAAAGTAGTGTGGTAAAATCCAAGCAGATCAGCATTTTCTAAAATATTCAGACTCAAACTGGCTCTAACCCCCCTACCACGTTGAAAGCAGCTTAAACCATCTTTCTTCCCCATTCTGAATCTCACATTGAACTTAAACACAAAATAACAGTAAATCTGATAAAAGTTCAAAATATAAAAGTACTAAATGTAAAACAATTAAAGAAGCTTTATAAAGTCAATTAAGTACATTCAAAGAAATAATAAAATAATAGTAATAAAAATTTACATCAACGGTACACGTCAGCAGCTGTCCAATGGGAAATGGCATTACTCATCGTCACGAATCTGTCGTCCAATCAGAGGCGTTGATGTTGAGCGGAGTTTAGCGGGTACATTTTCGATCTCGATTCGATAGCACAGCTAAGTGAAGGGGCATTGTTTTGATGAAGAAGATCCAGTCTGATAAAAACGAACGAGATTAGAGGTTATCTCGGGTTTGTTTACCCGGTTCACGAGGCGATGAGAGCGTAACTCGACTTTTTTTCTGGCAGGTTATTTTTTTACTTAGAAAAGTCCGAATGCTAACTAGCCTCCAGAGCTAACGTCAGCTAACTAACTGGAGTGTTGTGATGTCCTGCGGCGGTTCAACGTTTTCTTGTTTCGTTGTCAACTCCAGCAGCTCGTAAAGAACAGGTCGGTGTGTATCCTACTGTCGCATTATTACGGTGTGCGTGGGCGTGCTTTATTTAACCTTCTAAGTTTTCCACCTGTAATGTGCTGTCTGTGTCATTGTGATTAGTTTCACTTTCATGTGTTTGGAAACTGCTATCCCCTGTTTGTTTTCCTATTTTCCGAGTAAACACAGCGAAACGATAACGCTGATCAGCCGGCTTCTGTGGCCCTAAATGAAGCATCAAATTCACAAACTCGATGCTTCTGTGTTAATGCTGTAATATGGACGCAGGAGTCTGCCTTCTAGTTATTGAAGTTTAACTGATGATAGAAAATGGTGGCATGTAAATCACAGGTTCACACATCCTCAGATGAATTGTCTAGGCAACGGGACATTGTTGAAAGCAGTCAACTGACATGACTTCTAAGACTTCTGAGGGCTACAGAAGGTATTTTAGCAGTCATTCCAGAAATCTATTACCCAGCTTGGGAATTTGAGTGATCATGCCTCTGTTTTAGGAAGCTATTTGCTCAGATTAAACTGTTTTTTAATCCAGAGATGAGGGATCCTCAGTCAGAGCTGATTTAAACAGACTCCATGAACCTAACCAGGGGCCTCCTCTATGAAGCAGCATTTGGGGCATAGTGAGGGGACCTCAGGTTAACCCCAGTTTTTAAACCTTTCAAAGGTGCTTCATCTATTATCAGGTAACTATGCTGATCCACAGTAGGTTGTGTTAAAGAAGAGTAACGTACATGTATAAAACCAGTACCTATTGACCAATCAAACTGACCATCATTCTGATGCTCTGGTGAGCATCAGTAAAAAATATGGATTTTTACACGCAACTTTATCCCTGCTTTTTCCCTTTTCACTGCAAGCAATGTTTAAATTATTTCATTCCTTTATACGTGGGTGCAGCTGAAACTGTCTCACACGCATCTGCACACTATAGTGTTTATTTTACAAACTAAAAAAATGTATTTATACTTCAGATCCTCCTGTGTCTTTATGGTGGAGCTGTGAAAGTGACAGCTTTGTTAATGCGCACAAATGCATGTGTTCAGCTTTCGTTCCTGACTTTAAATTGACTTTTTTGATATTGTAGGACTTTTCCACACATTAATGTAGCACTTTTGAAACATTTCCTCGTACAGACACACAGTAATTTTATCTGTGGCAACTGTGGTGCTTTCAGCCTTACTGTGTGTTACTCTGCATTTTGTGTTCTGACATCATAGTTTGTAAAGTGAGTCACTCTGCAGTCATTAGACTTGTCTATGTTTCAGATCTTCCATGTGAATATGACCTGAAACTGGTTCTCTTTGAAACCAGATAAAAATATCCTGGGTTTGTTGAACTCTGTTCACAGTGCAGGTCCCTGCTTTGGTATTAAAATAATCAGAAGTGCCCATTTTTTTTGCCCAGTATTTTAGAAAGCCGGCGTTTTGAATGGCGGTGGCTCCTGCCTGGATGGCAGATAAAATCATTGTGCTTGATGAGGAAGACGAAGAAGAAGAGAGTCCTCAACCCTCCTCCTCTGCCTCCAAATCAAGCCCTGACCTTCAAGCCAAAAATGTCTCGCCGCTCAAAGCTCAGCAGCCAATGCCCACACACATTACCCAGTCACCCTTCGCTACAGCGAAGAAGACCACGCAGTGTCTGCAGGCAGAGAATCAGAAGTTGTTCACTGAGGTGAGTTTATATGATGTTCCAAAGTCCATGTTAAACATGACCAGAACTTAAAATAATGACATTTATGCAGAAGTATTTCATGTGTATCAGACTTCAAATTGCTCTAAGTGTTCAGTTTTTTTATCCCAGCATGAGGTGAAGTACATCCTACAGCTCTTATCCACTGGGTGCAAAACAATTTTATTAAAACAGTCATTAAAAAAAACACGTTTAGTATTTGAAAGTTGGTAAGACCATTTTTGTATATTTCATTTTGATATATAAAAAACAACAACTATAATAAAATAACAATAAAATAATGAAGACGAAAAAACTATAATAAAAATAACGTTCGATTATTATTTTTTTAAATTTGGCTTGTATGACAGTCTCATTAATAGTGACAGTTTTTTGTGTTTGTTTAAGAAATGAACTGATGGGGCGGGTGAGGTTGCTTTAGTAGGAGAGTGTACTGTGAGAGGATATAAACGCTAGCATTAAATACGTATGTAATATTAAACTTTAGATCTAAACTTCCTCATTTAAATTACCTACTTATTTGAAAATATACAGATACACACTATAAAGTCAATCCAGGGCCACTTTATACTGCAGATGTGTGTTTGTGTTAAAAAAGCACTGAAACCAGTCTTGGAACATCTGTTTTTTTCACTCCCTTGTTGTTCTCTTTCTTATCCATCCTACTTTATCTCATCCTTTTTTTCTGTTTTCTTCCCTCCAGTTTGTGGAGCACTGCAGGCCCCTCACAGAGGACTGCCTGGAGGTCTTGACCTTCCTCCAGACAAAGCACTCCAAGGCCTGCCCAGACTTCCTGTCATCAGTGGAGTTCAGGAACACTTTGGGACGATGTTTGACTCGCGCTCAGGCCAACCGCTCTAAAACATTTGTCTACATCAATGAACTGTGTACTGTGCTCAAGCAGCATGCCATCAAGAAGAGGCAAACCCTCTCCAAGGTTGACCCTGGGCCTTCTACCTCAACGTCGAGTGATCTTCAGTCTACCTCTGTCACTCTCAAAAGTACAAGCAAGAGTAAAGGTAACCTGGACGAGGACGAAGAAGGTGTGCAGCCGGCAGCAGAGGAAGAGCAGCCTTCCACCTCAGGACAGCAAGAGAACAGAGAGGCAGACCGAGAAGAGGAGAGAAAAGCTAAAAGAGCTTCCAGGAAGCAGGTTAGTGTGGATTAGGTGCTGCTGTTGAATGAATCTTGGGATTATAATCAAAGTTTTATTTGTATACTGTATATTATATATACAGTTTTATTTGCATAGCACAATTTGCCTCAGTGTTTTTAAAATAACTTCAATACAGTCATTTTAAAAGGAAAAAGAGAGTAAAGCAGATCAAAGCACACTGGTTAAGGCAGCCATTAAATATAAACTATTAAAAATATGAAATATCCCTCCTTTTTTATTTTTCAGCAACAATCAGGGTTTAACACTTTTGTAGGAAATCACCCCTGATCATTCATGTCTGTCCTGTGTGTTCCTCTCAGATAGCGTACCTGGAGAACCTGCTGAAGGCGTACAACGAGGAGATCTGCCGCCTGCAGCAGGCTGAGCTGAGTCTCACTGACATGGAAGCGGAGGACTCGTTATACATCCAGGAGCACAAACTCAAACGCAAAGTCAGCCTCCAGAGTGGCTTCCACTCTCTAATACAGACATTAAAGCTGTAAAAAGTAAATGTTTACTACAGCCTGAGTGGCAGCTGCTCACACCTCCCTCACGTGTCCTCCTCCTTTTTTTCCAGATGATGAAGATTTATGAAAAACTGTGTGAACTAAAGGGCTGCAGCACACTAACAGGCCGAGCCATCGAACAAAGAATCGCCTACAAAAGCACTCGTTACCCTGAGATCAACAGGAGGGTGAGCTGCACATTGTTGGGGCTACTTTCTTACCCGAGGGGTGGATTATGACGCATCTGCAACAGAACCAGGCTTTTTTTTTTTTTTTTTTTTGCATTAACTGCCTCATTGAAACCAAATACAATTATGATGACTGTGGTTCTAAACTTTGTCTGTTAACTCTGGTTTTCCACTTCAGTCTCTGCGCATGCTCACGTTGATGTGCTGCTTTACTCGTAGAAAATTCCAGGCAAACATTATCAGCAGAAGGTTTAAGGGCTGTAAAGAAATGTTAAAATCAAACAAAAAACATTAAACAGCAAAGGCAATGCCGTGTTTATACACTGTTGAAAAAACATGACAGTAAAAAAACAAGGGGATGTCCAATAGTCCTGGTATAACACAGTCAGTAAGGCCTCCTCATGTAACAGCTCGTCTCCCATGATCTCCTCCATACTTGAGACTCTGAGCAAACCTCCTTATGATGGCATGTGTGGATGTGACATCATGGAGAAGCTGGACTGCCTGTGCAGCCTGAAGGTGCTGCTTCAAGCTGCCACCAGTGACAAAAAGCAAAACTAGAGAAAAGTCATTAAGGATGAGGAGACGGTCTGTGGCACCACGTCCTAAACCCTGTTCACATCTCAGTGAGCGTGTTCAGCAGTTTTATTTATACAGCGCCAAATCACAAAGACAACAGACAACCTAACAATCATATGACCCACTGAGCAAGTGCTTTGGTGACAGTGGGATGAATGCTATAACTCAAGAATGCAGTGATGTAGGATTTTAACATTTTTATAATAGGTGAAGTTAATAGGAGGCTGAGTGGGAGCTCTGATGGACGTTAGTATTTTTCAGATTGCCTGAAAAGATGCCTCTCCAGTCCTCCGGTTGACACTTTCATTTGAAATAAACCAGTTGAAATGGATTCACATTTGGACTGATTGATATTCCTTAATTTAAATGACTTGATCTTACACTGCAGTGATTCAGTGTTCCCTTCATTTTTTTGAAACTTTGTTGTTCTGCTTTGTGTGCTCTCAGGACTGCTGTTTATTTTGAGCTTTTCTGAACTCTGTAGCATTTAAACCTGATTCTAATTCAGGTCTGATGCTGTCGTATAATCTAATGAAACATATGGGTTACATTTTAGTTTGTGACTAATTCAGATTTACTGATAAAATATTCTTGGTTAAACTGATACGGTTTCTAATTTAACATGAACTGTGAGCATCAGTGTAAAAGAGATTAGGCCACAGATTAGGACCAAAGCATCAAAACATTATTGGTTTCTTGCTGGTATGAATTATTTCTTTTGAGGTTTCTGAACTATTTGCAGTGCTTATTAAAACACAAACTGGCAGAACCACACAGCGATCACACAGAAGAGATTTGTATCTGTGGTTATTTAATTTCATGGAGCTATATTTTCATTCGAGTTTTGTCCTCTGTGTTAATCCCTTTGTCAGATCGAGCGTTTCATCAACAGTCCCGAGGTACGACACAACCCTCCTGATTACCAGGACATCCTCCAGCAGGTGTTGCGTGCCAACGATCGCCACAACCTCTGCTTGACCAGGAAGCATATAAACCAGATCGCCCAGGAGGCGTTCAGAGAGACCGGGAGCCGCATACAGGATCGCCGTCACCTGGACCTCGTCTACAACTTTGGCTCTAGCCTCACCGACGCCTATAAGCCTGGTAAGATAATGAAGAGAAATGCTGCTGCTCGTGTGGGGCTTCACTGTCTGACTGCACACTGAAGTGTTTCTACTCAGAAACAGGCCACAAATCTGAGCGTTGATTTGAATTAAAATATGAATATTTGTTCATTAATTTACTTTAAAGTTTGCTCCACACGTTCAGTTCCTCACTGCTGACATTTTTGCTCTCATTTAAAGTTATGACAGTTTTTATATTGTTTTTGATGTTTAAAAAATAATTAATAAAATGTATTTTATTTAATTATCTCTCTGGTCGTCCTTTCATACGTGTTTAGAAGGATTAGCACTAACTCACAGACTTTTTCCATTTGTCTTCTTTCTTTCTTTATCCACATCTTATCTAAATAATAAAAAACACCTGGAATGTCATTCATGATGTAACTGTTCATCCTCTTGTCTCTCCGCCCTCTGCCTCCCTCTTTAGCCGCAGACCCGGCTCTGAAGGACCCCTCACTGCTGAAGAAACTGCGGTCGAACCGAGAAGTCGCTCTAACTAGCCTGGAGGAGGTCATCAAGAAGTACGCTGTGAAACAGGAGGACACAGAGGAGGAGGAGAGGAACAAACGACTGCAGAAAGACAGGAAGGACAAAGAGGTAACAGAGGAACATCATCACAGCCTTTTGGTTTTATTTTTATGTGTGAAAACATAAAATTTTATGTCTTTCTGTCAACATCAATCTGCTTTATTTCCTAAAAAGAATTAAGGTCAAAATTTGTGGTACATCTTGTGTATTGAATAGCAATATATTTTACAGTTTAATCTTATAAAGCAGAGGAAGAAAGTATTTTAATCACACAAGGCTGTAAAAGTACTTAATCAAAGAAGTAAAATTTAACTCATAGGTTTTACCTTTTCTATTTATTTATTTATGTTCTGATGACGTATATTGGAGTTGATAAATAAAAAAATGCCAATGTCAGTAAAATTTGCTGGCTCAGAAATATAAAACACATAGTGGGAGGAAAAAGTGTAATGTGACAAAGCAAAACATTTATAAACCTGTGAGTCGTGTTTGAGGGGAAATAAAGAAACTGGAGTGTTTATTTGTTTCACTTAATCCCAAAAGTTTTGTCTCATATTAATCTGAAATTATGAGACTATAACAGATTTTAGTTTTGTGTTTGTTTGGGCAATCGTGGCTCAAGAGTTGGCAGTTTGTCTTGTAATCGGCAGGTTGCCGGTTCGAGCCCCGGTTCGGACAGTCTCGGTCGTTGTGTCCTTGGGCAAGACACTTCACCCGTTGCCTACAGTTGGTGGTGGTCAGAGGGCCCGGTGGCGCCAGAGTCCGGCAGCCTCGCCTCTGTCAGTGCGCCCCAGGGCAGCTGTGGCTACAATGTAGCTGCCATCACCAGTGTGTGAATGTGTGTGTGAATGGGTGGATGACTGGATGTGTAAAGCGCTTTGGGGTCCTTAGGGACTAGAAAAGCGCTATATAAATGCAGGCCATTCACCATTTTTACCATTTGTTTGTGTTCTGAATCTTGTTTAATTTCCTTTGCTGCGTTTCAGGGCCGCACGTCAGGAAAAAAAGTGGAAACTGAAGAGATGAATGGCGTGTCTGAGGAGGAGGAGGAAGAGGATGAAGATGATGAATCCTCAGATCCAGACATAGAGGAAGAGATCCAGGCCAGCACTCAGCAGGATGGACCAGGTTAGACCAAATAAATGTGGTTATATTGAAGCATCATATTGGTTGACAAGCAGGACGTAAAAGCTGCATGTATAGAACACGGGAGTTTGCATCTAGGTAACTGCCCTCTGTGGTCTGTACCAGGATCTAAATATTTTTATGAAAACATAACTGTGAGTTTCTGAGATTTTAAGACAGCCGCTAGGACTGCTGCTAAGGTTAGCCACACTGTGCTGATAATGTGTAACATGTGATTTAATTATTGAACAGAATGATTAACAATTTAATGTGGCTCATAAACACACAGAGAATTCATACAGACAATGTTTAAACTCATTCATCAGATTGGACTCAATTAAAGTCTGTTTTTTTTCCCTTCAGGCTGTTATTTGGTCTGTTTTTTTCTCCCTATTAAACAACGAATAAATTTGTACAGTCAAATCCGTGTTATCAGATTTCAAAAACTGTGACCAGATGAAGGGGGTAGAGATAAGAGAAGAAAATATTTATGTGCCTTTTTTTGCTTCTTTCTTTAGATGAAGAAGACAACGAGGACATTAACGAGGTGGAACAAGCGAGCGAAGGCACCAACAAGGAGGATCAGAACGATGATCAGATTGGACACGTTTCTACAGGCGAAGAAGGAAGCCTGAAAGATGAGGACGAGCAGGTTACGAGTCCTGCTTCTGATGAGACCAAGTCCCAGATCTCGCCGCTGTCTGATATCCCCTCCCCCACAGAAAGCCCCAGCCAATCAGAGCCCATGCAGACTGATGACCAGAGGCCGTTATCGAATGGCGACCACAAGAGCTCACAGGAACCTGCAGATTCTTCCAGTCATGAGCCAGTCGTCCTCTTAAACTACAACCAAGACGAAACGGGCCTCACAGCAGCAGCCAATGGGAAAGCATCTCCGTCACCAGAAGACGGCGTGGAAAGGTGCGGCACACAGACGAGCAATGGCACGTCTCCGCCGCCCAGCCCCAGAACCACTAGGAGCCAGAAGAGGAAGTGGGAGGAAATGAACTCGCAGAGTAAAAAGAACCTAATCATCCACGACAGGTGAGGCTGTCGCTGAGAGGTCAGGAGTCCACGATGAAAATGTGTTTGTGAGATAAGTAATAATACAAACAAACAAATGATGACTTATTTCTCAAAGTCAATGTGAATATATTTGATGCTCTTTAGCTTTGTAACTTTTGTAACTGTTCTAAACTATCAAAGTTCAGAAGGCAGAAGCGAGTGTTATAATGTGTTTATAGTAATATTTAAAACTGTAGGAGAGCAGCATGGAGGCCTGCTGCTCTCAGGAGGGACAGTTTTTTACTCCACCATCAAAAACTGATGGGGCTTTGTTTCCACTCTGCTGGGCGGGTGGGCGTGAACACGATAGTTCAAGATCGACGCAACGGAGCATTTTCAATTTGAAACCATCAGTGCGTCTACTGGGACGCTGAGGCCTTTCACCTTTTGAACACAATGAACTTAAATATTTTCAATAAACAGAATGTGAAAAGTTTGACTAGTTTTTAATTAAATGACCAAATTTGTGTCAGGATGAGAAATTCAGGCTAAGTAGATGAAGTGTGGCAGTGTGAAAACACTCATGTTTAATTACCAGTGAGGTAACAGTTGAACTGGAAATTAATAATATAGTAATTTCTGTTGTGTTCATCACTTCATAATCTGAGACTCTCACTGACGGTGTCTAATAGACGAGGCTGCACTGAAATGTGTGACTTCTTTGAAAATGTCCAGTTATTGAAGATCATGCTCTCATTTAAATTGTAGTTTCAGCTCTTTGAACTTGAGTTCATGGTTTTATTTCTCTGGGTTTATTTATTCTCTGTG
The DNA here is from genome assembly GCF_036321145.2 of Pelmatolapia mariae. Lineage (NCBI taxonomy): Eukaryota > Metazoa > Chordata > Actinopteri > Cichliformes > Cichlidae > Pelmatolapia > Pelmatolapia mariae. The sequence goes on from NC_086245.2 coordinate 6,402,636, forward strand.
TGTTTGTTGATCTTCGCTCTTTTCATTCTCCTCCTCAGTGATGCGGACATCCCTCTGGATATGGGCGTTGTGAGCTGCAACTCTCCAGAGACCACCCGAGCAAACACGCCAACGCAGGAAGTGGTCAGCAGCTCGCAGTCGACACCGCCACCGAAGAAAAACAAGGTGGGGCAAACAGAGTCATACCAGAGGAGCTGAGTCACGATTCAGGATAGAAACGATGCGGTTTTTAAATAAAACACCTCATGGGTCTGAATTTCCAGTTATTTTGTCATTTTGACAAACTGTATGAACACAATGGACCTAAAATAGCACACAAAAATAAAACCTCGAAGTGGTGAAAAGTGAAATAGGTTTTACAATTACAAATAATTTTTATGGCTTGAAGTCTAAATATACATACATGTAAATTAGAATTTTTTTATTTTATTTTATTTATGTATTTATTTTTACAAATTTTGTGAACAGGTTTATCCAACTACTTACATTCAGAAGTGTTTACACAAATTATTTGTGCCACTCTGAAAACTAGTTCCTGTTGCCCACAAGACGTGCGATCTACTGTACAATATAAAGCGCCTTGAGGCGACTTTTGTTGTGATTTGGCGCTATATAAATAAAATTGAATTGAATTGAAGACAGAGGGGCACATCACAGGCCTGACAACAGGATGTGTATCACTCCTCCTGTTGTCCACCTGGAGTCGGTGTTTACATTGAAGGCTGCCTTTGGTGGTTTTTTTGTCCAGCTGTAGCTGCGTTGTTGTTTTGACACACACAGAAAAAACCCCACTTCACTCCAAACGAGCTTAATGCCACAAATCTCAAAAATTGCCGTTCTCGCTTTTGACGTCACTCTCAACATTTTTGTCTGTTACTAAGCACCATATGGTGTGTTGCCATATAATTTTGTGATAAGCTGACAAGGTGAATTTTTCCATGAATAGGAAAGGGCATTGAAAAGTGTGGCGTGAATTATCATAACTCTGGTTTTATTTGGCCTCTCAACACTAAAAACTGGAGTGTAGTTGAAGTCTGCACTTTTAACACAAGTTAAAAACTGAGGCTCAGCGAGGGTGCGTCTTGTTGCCACGTCACCTTAAATTGGTCATGTGATGTGGACACACCGGTACGTCTGTCAACAGCATCAACATGTTTTTAACAAAAGTTTTTATTCTGCTGATACTCAGTGTTTCTCCAGAAGAGTAAATACTTTATGCTGCTGTCTGTGTGTTTTCAGGTCAACGTGGCGACACAGTGTGACCCAGACGAGATCATCGTCCTATCAGACTCAGATTAACCTTTAACCTCAGAACTCTGACTAGCTTCTCACCTGGTCGACTTCCTGAGGTTTCACATCCTCCTCTTCCAGCTCGTGTTCGACGCAGAGACTTCTTTTTCTTCCGTTTTTGCGAACTACTTTGACAAAGTCCACCAGAGCCATTTGCAGCAGAGGAAGTCTGAGAGGTTTGGAGCAAATAAAAGCCAACACGACTGTTTTTGTAAAGAACTGGAATGAAATGTTTGTGATTCAATGTGTATAAACGCCAGCTGAAGCAGCAGGTTCTGGGATGCCTCTGCTGTGCACTACAGAATAAAGTTTTCATTTGATCCGAGCAGGGAAACTCGAGCTGACGCTGACCTCGGCTGCTTCTTGCTCTTTGGGTACGGAAACTAACTGCCGATGCAAGCAGAGCAAAGCCACTCGTTGTGTCGCTAAATAGTGAAATACATTCTGGTTTTTTTACTGCTCTGAAGCTGAAAATACTTCACTGGGGTTCTTTTTACTCGACCTGAACGCTGATTTGTGGTTGGTGTGTTTTTAGGTAACAATCAGTGCCTGATTAAAAATGAACTGAGCAGTCAGACGTGAGGCCCAGATGTTGAATTCCACTGGTCATGGGTGCTCTGGCGAACTTCCAGTTTGTTTACATTTTTATATTTCAAATCTGTTCTTTCTTAACAGAGCGGGCGGTGAGGTGATGGTCTGTATTAAAGCCTTTCTATTGATGTTGTTTTATTTGCAGCTATTTATGATCTGAGCGAACTGTGCCGTGTCTTCAGCTGCAGCAACGACAACAGGAAAACATTTACACTGTTTAGATGTTTCCTCTCACGATTTTCCCTTCAAAATGAATTCAGTTAAAAGGTTTAAAATAAAGTAATTTACCTACTGAGGCAGGTGCTGGTGAGGCTGCAGGAACAGCTACAGGAACGGAAACATTTTCTCAGCCCCCCCCCCCAAAAAAAAAAAAAAAAAACTAGCAACATGTGCTGCATCACTCACGGGAGACAAAAGAATTAATCTGAACTAACCAAATCACTTTTGAGACATTTGTGTCATTTTGTTGATTTAAAAACTAAAACACACAGTGAGCCACAATTTTCAACCTTTTGAGGATTTTAAAATAATGCTACACTCACAGAGTGTATTAATCCTCGCCCGAAAAGTAGTTCTACACAAATCCACTCCTCCTTTTGGAGTAGCGTATGCAGAAAACTACATGCCCAGCTATTTTAAGAAATAACTGCATTTTTATGAGCCTCATTTCCAGCGGTCTTTAATCATAACTGGCAGTAAAGCGCAGGAAGTTGTTATGACACGTACAGCTTGTCGCGGGGTCTGTTGACACTGAAATATTAATAACAGCAGTCTTCTCTTTAAAGCGGTCAAATTTCATCACTAGACAGATGAGTTCTACCTGTGCCCACAAGTGTGTGTAAAAGATGGATGAAGTCGACATCATCTATTTGTTCCTTAAGTCCTGATATGTCGAGCTGAATGTTTTGGCGAGGTCACGCTGAACCCCCTTTAGGTAGTGACCTGTCAATCATGAAGTAGGTCTGTTTTTAACTGGGTGCATTTTTTTGTCCTCATTTTTCTAACGAGGATCATAATTTACTAAATAAACGTCAAATTCAAGAAGACCTCAAAGCAGCGACTGAGGCCATAAACCATAAAGTCTTAACAGCTCATAGGTCGATGCAGACTTCTATAGACAGACATCTTTTTGCAAGCAAAGTAATCGCCCCCTACTGGCTGTGAGAAAGATTACAAGGTGCTTCCACACTGGCTTTACTGTTATTATACAGTAATAACTGTCTAAGCGCCTCTGCCTGATAACCACGTTCTTTCTTCCTGCTGCCAAAGCTCACCTCAGCCAAAACTAAACATGAACACAAAGATCACTGCAGGTCTGTGGACTGTGCGTTTGAGTCCTTTTAGAGATCCTGAACACCTTTAAATATAAATACATTCTGTGCTTTATTCAGATGCTCACCTTCAAATGAGTGCAAATTATTCAAGGTTTGTTTTGTCTATTGTGTTTTTGTTCTCGTGTTGGTGCACTGGGCAATTTTTTTTTAATTATTTGTTGGGTTGTTTTTTTGTTTGCGTTATGCAGGCTTGGAGTTCAATTGTTTGTCATTTTCCCCCCGTTAAATCCTTTTTTTTTTAATAGCAGATCGCCTCACAGGTGAAACGATGATATTTTGGGGTAAAAGCTCTTTTCAGAGTTAATAAAATGACCTGGAATGTTACCTTTGCTGCGATCTATTAGACCTCATTTATGCAGAGGAACGATCTGTCATTCACTGTGAATTTGTTCTTTTTTTTTTCATTTTTGATATTAAAATAAATACTTTTGTCATAAAAGACTCTGTGCTTCTGATTTTTACTTGTAGAATTAAAATATTTTTAATGTCAGTTTTTCAAAAGCCGCAGATTGGTTTTTATGTCTTTCTTATTTCAGGTACTTTATCAGCTGGTTTATGTCATGCCGTTAGTTCAAACCCACAGATGTTCCTTCATGTTGTTTGCCCCTTGAATAATTTACAAAAATCAAACTGTTCCATTTAGTCTTTAAACTTGAGTATGAACTTATACAAAATGCAGCAAGATATTTATAAAAAACAGTTTTATTGATTAAAAAATACGCTGTATCGGATTCATATCGGTATCGGAAGATATCCAAATTTATGATATCGGAATCGGTATCGGCCATTAAAAAGTGCTATTGTGGCATCTCTAATATCAATGTATGCTCTCGGTGTTTGCTGATATCAAACTGTGGTGTGAGGACCACTGTTGGTAATCTTTGTAGTGATACTCAGAAGGTCTATCTTAGGGCTGGGCGATATGCCCATATATAAGCCATAAGTTAAGAACAAAAAGAAAGTTCTTAGTCACACTGTGTCCCAGATGTCACACAGGCACTTTTATTTACATACAGCGTAGATTTACATGAAGAAATTACTCAAAAATAAATTATCAGCATTTATTAAATAATCATGCTCCATAAATAAAAGAAAACAATGTTGTTTTTGTGCATAACAAAAAGCTCATAATTGTGCAGTCAAAATGTAAATTAAAAGACGCTGAGCATAATAACAAAGAGACAGATTTCACAGCTGCTCTATTCCAAAGTTCTATTGCTTGACTGACAGCCTTGAGTTTGAAATCTTCTTCGTAACCATGTCTCTTAACAGGTGCCATTTATGGCCCTTATACACACACAATACGGTAATATTACATTGAAGCACAGTACGTATCACTCCGCGAGGCTCCTGACTACGGTAGCCGTAATGCTCCGACAATCCATCAAGCGGTGCAGCTCCGTAGCTTACCAAAGTCATACTAAAACATTTTTTGACAGATTGCTGAGCACCGTGTACCACATAAAATCGGTTCGCGGTCAGTAAGCACAACCAGAATTCATACATAAGGCGCACTGTTGATTTTTGAGAAAATGAAAGGATTTTAGGCCGTGCAGCCCCTGTGGGCTGCATGTCGTTAGCGCGGTTAGCTCGTTAGCGCGGTTAGCTCACAAACACGGGGATGTCGTCCAGCCCCACGCACGGGGCGATCCGCGGTAACTCGCTAACTGACATTTGCTGTGTCCATCTTGTCGCTGCCTGCAGGTGAAGCTATGGGGGAGGAGGAGTTGTGTTCAGTGAAGGAGAGCCGAGGCCGAGTAATGTTGCGTAGAGACAAAAGTGGACGAAAGAGAGGCAAACCTGCGGCTCCACAAGTATAATTATAACGTAACATATACTATATCGATATAAACGATCAACTATCCCATATTCTTTAAATATTCTCTTGACCATTCTCGTAACCTGATTGGTATGCTTATTCTTATTATTTGTATCTAGGTTACTGTTCATCACAATATTAAAATCGCCCCCACATATTAATATTCCATCGGTTTGTAAAATAATGGTGTCAAATAATATTTTAAAAAATTGTTTTGCACTATTAGGTGGGGCATACACATTAACTAATGTGACCATTTCATTTTCCAGTTTTCCTCTTACAATAATAAATCTCCCTTCTTTATCACTAACTTTTTTTATACATTCAAATTTCACTGAAACGGGGATAAGTATAATCACCCCTCTTCTACGACCATGAGGATATGAACTGTAAAATGCGTTAGCATATCCAAACCTCTTCCAGATTAGACAGATGCGTTTCTTGTAAAAAAAATAATCTGTGACTTATCTTTCTTTAATTTGGTCATTACCTTCTGACGCTTCATTGGATTGTTTAGACCATTAATATTCAACGTCAGTATTTTAATATTTATGATCTATCATTTCTAATAAGTTCAAGTTGCGGTCCAACTCCAAACATAAAAAACAAAAACAAAAAATAACAATTATACACTAAACATTGTGACTTCAAAAAAAAAAAAAGGATGTACTCATCCATCCTATATAATCCCTGTTGGTGGGAGGAGGGGTTTTTGCCTCACTATAGTGGGGGCCCTCCCTAGCTGTGAGAATAAACCCACAAATGCTAGAATTGTCCAACATTTGGTGGTTGCAACAAACAAAACACTCCCTCTCATCGGTTTTACTATCCTATTAAACTTAAGTCGTGAGTCACTATAATTCATTTGACGCAGATTGATATATTTAAGCAAATACTCTACAATACAAAAGTAAATCTCCTTTAAAGTAAGAAATTAGTAATTATATTCAAGTTCACCCAGCAACGTAGCCTATATCCTTTCATCCATTGTAGTTCTGTTGGTCTGTGTCTCGTCTGAATTCTGACAGTTTCTCCCTCGCACGTTGAGCTGGACTACCTAAAGTGGTGACAGTACGTTTCCATGATAGCGCTGCATTCAGTCGCTCCTCTGCAGCCGCTACGAGGTTCGCTTTTGTCGTCACTTTCACCTTGAGTCCACGTCGATTCAGGTCTCGTGCTGCCTCCTCTGCTGTGTTGTAAATCACCAGACCGGTTTCCCAATACACCCGCATCTTGGTATAGGGTGTCTGGTATCGAATCCCCTTTTCCTTCAGAGCTGCTTTAATGGGCCCATATGCCTTACGCTTCTCCATAACATCTGTTGCGTAGTCGTTATCAAAGTAAAGTCTTTTGCCTTTAATCTCAATCTTCTGTTGCCATAATTTCCTTAAGACCAATTCTTTAGCTTAAAACTCCAGAAAGTTAACAATTATTGATCTCGGGCAAGAGACAGCAGGCGACTTTAGTATCAATGCTCTATGTGCCCGCTGGATACGGAGCTCGAGTCCCTCTGGCAGGATCAGGTGGCATTTAAACAGCTCGTTAACAAATTCAGTGATAGATCTTCCTTCTTTTCCCTCCGGCACCCCATAAATCCTCATATTATTTCTTCTTGAGCGGCTCTCAAGATCAATAACTTTGTCCCGCATCTGCGAGTTTTCTTTCACCACCGCCAGCAGCGTTTCTTTCATCTCCAAGCAGGCCGACTCCATGTCAGCTATTCGGGTTTGTGCCTCTGCTATATTGGTTTTTTGATTCTGGAGTTCTTGCATAACTTCACCTTTAAACTCCGAAAAGTCTTCTTTCAAAGCTTTCTTAACCTCGTTTTTAAATCCTGCAGACTCAAGATTCAGTGGGTAGACACCTTGTCTTATTGATTACTATTGAATTTGCTTGACAACTAGAAACCAATGTACGATATTCCAGAAGTCCAAGTACCTTTTGTTATTGTATGGTTTATTTTCACAGATCTCTGGTGGCAGGTAATATGATGTTCCTGTGCATGTACTTGCCAGTTCTACAGTGCTGAAAAACAGAAAAATAGCACATTTTAATATTAAAGCTTCAATATTTCAAATAAGCACTGTCTAATGTGCAAAAATACAAACAATGACATAAAATCAAAGCAAAAACTGCTGTAAAAAAGGGAAAAATCAACATCAATAATAAATGCACCTAAGACCCTCAGAATAAAATGTATAAATACATAAAACATGTAATACAATATAAGATCAGACATATTTGATTTACCCAAAAGATATTTCTGTGTAACAACAGTTAGAAATTGGATAAAATAAAGGCAGTGTACAGATAACAAACTTCAATAAAATAAACTACAATATTTTTTAAATGTAGTAAAACAGAATGTCTTATTACCAGAAATGCAAAGTGTTCTTCAACTTTTAGTCTGAAATCTATGCTTAATGAAAAACTGCAGGGCTATTTAGACAACAGTGTGCATACCTGTTCAGCACCCTTGCAATTCCAAAGTCTCCAAGCTTGAACTGTTCCATCTTTTGTCAAAAAGATGTTCTAGAATAGAATAGAATAATCCTTTAATTGTCCCACAAGGGGAAATTTGGTTGTATCAGCAGCAAAAACACACATATACAAACAGAGCAGGACACAGAACAGAAGCACAATTTTTTACATATTTACATCATGGACAATAGTTACCAGAGCAGAGTACTGTACAGTTGTTTAAATTAGCGTACACATAGTGTGCAAACAGAGCAGGATACTGAAAGATGTTTAAATAGTTAAGAATATTTAGAATAATTAGAAAAGTGCAGATTGTTTATTGTACCTGTGCATTAAAAAGTAGACATGTAACTTCCAATAAGTTAGTGTATATATAAGCTGAGAAAAGTAATGTGCAAGTTATAACAGTAGAAGTTGTTACAGCGCTGATGTAGACGTCTGTGTTTGTTGGGAGCAGTTCTGATTGTACAGTCTGACAGCTGTAGGGAGGAAGGACCGGCGGAAACGCTCCTTCATGCATCTAGGATGCAGCAGTCTGTCACTGAAGCAGCTCTGCAGTTCAGCAACATTTACATGCATGGGGTGGGAGACTCTGTCCATCAGAGATGTTATTTTGGCCAAAGTCCTTCTGTCTCCCACCACCTGCACTGGGTCCAGGGTGCATCCCAGAACAGAGCTGGCCTTCCTGATGAGTTTATCCAACCTCTTCCTCTCAGCTGCCGATAAACCGCTGCTCCAACATACCACACTGTAAAAAATGTGGTACACAAGCATTATAAGATAAGATAAGATGACCTTTATTAGTCCCACACGTGGGAAATTTGTTTTGTCACAGCAGGAAGTGGACAGTGCAAAAGTTATGAAGGACAATTAGAATAAAATAAAATAAGAATAAATACAGTACACAACTGTACAGAATAGAATAAAAATAGAATACTATATACAGTAGAATAAAATAGAATAAAATATACAATAGGATAAAAATAGAATACAAATGCTATATACAACAGAGTGAAAAATACAACGGTGCCAGAAAGATTATTGCACATTTGTGTTATTGCACATTTGTGGATGTGTGTGTATGATCAGTTAAAGTCTTTGTTGTGGAGTCTGACAGCAGTGGGGAGGAAATGATAACACATGTAAATAAACCAATACATGCAAACACAACTTATCACTTAAAGGGAGGGCTTGTGATTTATGAAACAATACCTGTGATTTTATGTCTCTGTGGAGAATTTTTCGATCGTGTACATGCTTGAGCGCTAGGCAGATCTGCACAAACCAATCTAGGATCTCAAAAAGGGAGACTACAGTAAACCATACTTATTGTGATCAGTTTAACCCAATATGTGTATACTGTTTGCACAGTGACTGCCTCGAGTAGTTGCTGACTTACTTGCTCTTCTGAGAACAGTACCCCTTTCTGAGATTTGATCTTTTTGGATAGGTCTCCACCCTCGCAGTAGTCCATCACAATGTACAGACAGCCACCCTCTGGGAAAAAAAATACATCCATCCATCCATTCGCTTCCGCTTATCCTTTTCAGGGTCACGGGGGGCGCTGGAGCCTATCCCAGCTGTCATAGGGCGAGAGGCGGGGTACACCCTGGACAGGTCGCCAGTCTGTCGCAGGGCCAACACACAAGGACAGACAACTATTCACACTCACATTCACACCTAGTGGCAATTTGGATTATCCAATTAACCTATCCCCACAAAAAAAAAAAAATACAAATAAAATAAAAAACTTATAGTATGTAATTATCACACAGTGCACATTTGATAATATTTTCTTCACATAAACAGATGAGCTATTTGGATGGCATTAGTACCTTCAAAAGATTCCTTATACTGGACGATGTTTGGATGACTCATGCTGGCAAGAACAGCAACTTCCTTTCGAGATTCCTGCCTCTGTTTGCTGGACATCTGTCAAAGTAATGAAGAGGGTAACGAGATGAAGCGCAGGCTGAAAACAACATGCGAAGCTTGTGTAATATATGCATAGAAGCTTACTCCAGATATGCCTCCTATCTCCTTGATGACATATTGGTGTCCATCATCTTTGGATTTGACCAGGATAGCCTTTCCGAATGAACCTTCCCCAATTTTCTTCACCTTTTCGTACTTGTCCATGTTATTGGATTGACTGGCTCCACATGCTGGATCTGCAAAGACATCAAGAACATGCTAATGCTATTGCTCGGTGTAATTAGGCTTTAATCGAGGGTTCCGTGACAGCAGTTTTAGAAAAGGCAACCATTTGGTAGTCTCAATAATGCCAATTGTGCGTCGTCCTGGACAGGGCCATGCAGAGACGTTTATAGGGGCGGGTGCTCAAAGCTAAAAAGGGGCACATTGAACCAGGCTGAATAACAACAACACACATTCATCAAGAATCTAATATGGGATTGCATCATACTATATCACTGTTGTGAGGCAAAGCAAACGTAGCCTATGTTTTACCTGATGGGTACGATGTTGCTGTTGAGGTTTTCTGCTGCTCCTGCTGCTGATAGTGCTGGAGGGCAGGGCTGTGTTGATCTGAGACTGTAGACATTAAAAAGTCCATAGGAGAGATGGTAGCTGATTAAACAAGTGTCATGAGATAATAACAAAATGCAAAGATTGGTGACAGCGCTTGGAACCATAAGGCAACAAAAAATTGATAAATAAACTAGACCCTGCCTGTGAATCACTCTTTGCCTCTCTTCCTCCTTCCATCCCCTCATTTCATCTATCACTCTCCACTTGCTGTCTATCTGAGAACAAGGCACAACTTGCTATTGCAATAAACTATTATTTAATTATCCACACTTAACAACTCTTACACTTAATCTATAATAAAATGATGACAGAAAAATGTTATAGAAGCAAAACATTTCAGTTGTGCTTATTATTATTTTTATACTGGAATACCTCTCCAACAACTGGTACATGTGTTAATGTTACCTGTGCTCTTTGTAATCCAGCTGCTGAGGGATCCACTGCCTTAGTAGCCTCACACAGCTCCTACTGTTTCCTCCTCATGTCCTTACCAGCCATGTCTGGACAATGTTATATTATGAGTAATAATTCAAAAATCCATATACATAAAACACACACATGCATGCACACACAGTGACATTTTAGACCTTCTTCAGAATACTGTATATACTGTGGGCACAAGTTTCCATCATGGTGCTGATCCAGAATCCTTCCCTTATTATTTATTACTAGAGCTACAATAATAAAGCAATGAGGGGAAAAAAAGTAATAAATTTATAATAATGTATTTATGATGATTCCATTTGTTTCACTATCCACTCTGTGCAGGCAGAAAGCTTATTACATTTTTAAACTGTAGAGATACAATAATTTTGCTGCTGTAAAATCAGCATTTTGTCTTATTTAAAATCTAAATCTAATATAATCTGTTTCTTAATGTATGTTCTTTAAAATACAGCGTGTTTTTTAAAAAAAATAATATAATTATAATAATCCATTATTATGTGGACATGCATATTAGATCGTTTTAAGTGAAATATAATCCCTCCAGAAAGGCAGGAAAAGCCCTGTAACTTACTTTAAAACTAAATATGTTCCCTAAAACGGTGACAGAGCTACAGACCCATGACAGCCTTACCCAGTGAGCCAGCAGCTATGACCAGCACTACTTGTGCAGTTAATAAAAGGACAGGTAATGTTTGTCGCGCTGTTACACACACAGCACGCTCGTTTGTTTCAGTTCGTCAGTTGCCACAAGACAACTTACCAACGTGTACATGATAAGCTAATACTGCTGTGTGCTGTAGACTACAGTGTGCGCTGTACACCTACTTACTGGTTTTGTCGCATCGGTCTGTGTCTCTGAGTTAATTTGTGTTTCTCCTACAGCTCCGGACCGCAAAAAATGCGCGTGCTCTTTGTGAGCTCGTTCCCGGCTCGTAACCAGCGCGTTCTGCCGTCAAGGGCGATCATTGGTTAATGGTGATCATGTGACTGATGCAAGCCAGATCCTTTTATTTAGCAAAAATGTGATTAATAGTTAAATATTATTGTTGAGGGGCACAGACAGGACTCCACACGCACACACACATTTAAAAAGTCTTTTCTCGCAGCCTTTCTCATAGAGGTTCGGGTACTTGATACTGTCCTCGCACTCTCTAACTACGGCTACATTTTTTGTACGTTTTCATTCGTCAGATGTACCAAGACAAACATTAATTGGTGTACACGACTGTCCATCATCGTTTATTGTGGATGACACTTACCAGTTTTCGCCCCCAATGACGCCGATGCTGTGGACATTTTCCATAGCAACCGCAAACCAACTGTAGAGTGTAACGTACACGTTCTCCATGCTTCTCAGCCGTAGTTCGATCATTGACTGTAGAAAACATGGACGACGCCACAGCTCCCCAAAAAAGAAGCCAAAATGTCTCTATCGTCCCCTGGTGTCTGGCTGCAGACACCAGCCTGCCTCTGTGCTATTTCCTTGTGCTGCATGAATCGGCAACGAAGTTGCTGAGCTAGAAGACTCCGAAACAATCTTCTTTTGCCTGTCCACCCTGTACATGCCTTGTACAAAATGTAGGCATTCACTGCCACCAGGTCCAGCATATTGTAGAAAACCGCTACTGGCCACCTGCGTGTTGCTGATCTTACGGAATACATCCGTGCCATTTGGTCCAACACGTTTACACCACACTGTAAAAGCAGAGAGAGTCATGAGTATGTTTTTTTCTATAGGCCTGTATAGCACACATCAGAAAACATTGTAGCACTGGTGTAAAATTGTACACACATTCACATACCTTCATGTGGTTATAGTCTGTTATCGTGTTGGGTTTCCTCTTTCTGCCGTCACCGATCGTCACGTCTTGGTGCATGGAACTTAGAACACACACAGTCTTGTTTTTTTTAGGTGCATAAATTGTCAAGGAGACACTGCCACTTCTAAGCACTGAAGTGGAAGAATACCTCTCGCTTTGCAGTATCTTTTGCAAGTTGAGGAAGTTCACACCGGACTTTATTCACCGTGCCCAGTAACGTTGTTTTGCGCTGCAGCAGTCTGTGTGACAGTGAAGTAAAGAAATTGTCCGTTGTGACGTTTCTCCCATCATCCAAAAACGGCTCCATCAGTTTCATGACCACGTTCTCTGCCAGCCTCTCTCCCTTCTGACGACTGGGGTCCATTCCCAAGTAAGGAGATGCACTGCAGACATATTTGGTGTCCAAATCCGTGGCCATCCAGAACTTGATCCCAAATTTGTCTGGTTTGGTTGCAGATGAATGTGTGAATGGACAAGCATTTCTTGCAGCTGGCAACAACGGTCATGCATTCAGTATAGTTGTGACTTCCGCAAGAAATGTGGTCAAAATCTCATGAGTAAGTTGAAGAATTTCTACCAGGCATTTCTGAAAGTTGTAACACAGAGGCTTGGCCTGCCTTGGATCTGAGCAACTGGTTTGCACAACAAAAGCTGTAGGCGAAACAAGCTGACGACCTGTGAAAATCTCAGCAGGGGTGCTTAACACCTCGGGACTTGCACCAGAAAATAAAAAAGCCAGTAATTCTAGGGGGTGTTGGCTTTAGGGAAGTTACGCAAATTTGCGCAGGATAGTAAACCTAGTGTTAACAGCTTAATTTAATTATGAGAGCAGTGCAAATAATTGTTCTGTATAATGTTTCAGAGGAGTGGTGTAATATTCAATGTAATTATGGGAAAACAATGCATCATCAATTTTGTCAAGAAACAAATTATTAAACGTCTTCTCCTGGACAGGTGAGCTGCTTCCTTTTCCAATGATGCCTATTGTTACACCCTACTTAAAAGCAAGGTTGTATCTGGGGTGGGGTGTGACACAAAGTGAAAAGAAAACTATTAACTGCCACAAAGTTGACGTCAGTAAAAAACTATTTCACAATTAACCAAATGAACCAATTAGGCCCGAAATCCACTGTGGTTCACAATTATCTCAGTAAAGGCACACATTTACTCACAAAAAAGAAAAACCAAGGTCACACCATTTTTCATAAATTCACACAGCTACAGCCCGCTGCCCGAGACACTGCAGCCCACCGCGCAGAGAAAAGCAAAGGAAAAAGGGGCGTGGCGTTTTAAGGCAGCAGTCTTGATGCAGTGGCTGACGAGCTGCACCACATCTCAGCTGCAGCTTGTGAGGCAGACTTGGAACACAAGAGGAGAAAGAGCTCTCTCACATGGGGAAAGCCCCGGTCAGCGACCATAACACCTATCAACAAACTATCTTTGCTGTATGTGGCTAATAGCTTAGCATTCTGCTAAGTATGATCACAAGAGTCTCGAGCTTCACGTGTACAGAGACCTCAATAATAAAGTTTTTCCTCAGCTGGTTTCTCACCATGTGGGGAAAACCAATTTAAAACATGAACATATAGGTGGTCCGCTGAACATATAGGTGGTGCGCTGAGAACTTCTGTTTTGGACGGAGTTTTCTCCTCACCATCACTGTGAGGAAAACTTGTATCTCAGGATGTGAAAGAATAACACAATTTAGTTTCATCTTTAGGAGAAAAGTGAAGGAGCCGGACCCTAGATAAAGCGTCTCAGGTACATGGATGCAACGAGTCAGTCATACGAGGTGGTGGTGTAGCTGGTGGACGGTTTTGTGTCTGTGTTAAAATGAGACCAAACCTACACCCTGTTTAGCTCCTGGTTGATTCGGAGCTTCATCAGTCTGCGGAGCAGCTGATGTTCTTTCCTGTGATAAATGACTTTCTCACGTGAGTCGTCATGTGCTTTTTCACATGTGTGACGTTATAAAATCTTTCCTCACACAGCGAGGAGCTGAAGGCTTTCTCTTCAGTGTGACTCTTCAGATGCTGTTTGAGACTCCGGCTGTGAGTAAATCTTCTCCCACACTCGGAGCAGCTAAAAGCTTTTTGGTCTGTGTGGATCAACATGTGAGAATTGAGGTCGGCGTTGCGGCCAAATGTTTTGCTGCACCTGGAGCAGCTGTAGGGTTTTTCTCCCGTGTGGATGCACAGGTGTTGTTTCAGATTCCCGCTGTGTGTGAACGTTTTACTGCAGAACTTGCAGCTGAATGGTTTCTCCCCTGTGTGAGTCCTCCGGTGGTTTATTAGCGTTGTCTTGTCTTTAAAGCTTCGTCCACACTCAGAGCAGCTGAACGGTTTCTTTTCCGTGTGAATCCCCATGTGTCTCTGCAGGTTTCCACTGTCCACAAATCTTTTTTGACACTGAGAGCAGCTGACAGGTTTCTCTCCTGTGTGGGTTCTCAGGTGTCTGCTCAGATTTCTGCTGTGACCAAATTTTCTACCACAGACAGAGCAGCTGAATGGTTTCTCGGGCATCAGGTGATGCCCGAGGCGCTGCAGGTTCACAGCTCTGCTCACACTCATCAGAATCACTGACGTCTGTGTCTGAAGAGCCTGAAGTTTTCCCGTCAGGCTGTAGATCTGGATCAGCCTCTGGTCTTCCCACAGAGTCACTGACCTCCTCAGTCTGTCTGTGATAAAGCTGTAAGGATTCAGGTTTCTCTTCACCCTCCTCACTCTTCACAGGGGCAGGGCTGGAAGTGAGCTGGGCGATGAAGACCTCCTCCTGTTCGTCTTTAATGTCTGGGTCCTCCCGGTCCACACTGGAGCTATACTCCTCCTCTTTTTCACCAATGATCACTTTTCAGACACCCGGGGGTAAACCTGAAACACAAACATTAATACCGAGCTCATTTTGTCCTGAAACCAGAAAAATTTCACACACACACACACATATATATATATATATATATATATATATATATATATATATATATATATATATATATATATATATATATATATATATATATATATAGAGCTCGTATTTCAGTTGATCAGCTTTTCTCCTGTCTCCTCACCTGCTGGTGGGAGGAGCTAAGTGGAGGTGACATATCATCAGAGAGAAGCTAGCGTGATGCTAGTGTTAGACTATCATCAGCAGTGAATCTGTTTTCAGCAGCAGCAATAAAACTCCCCGTCTTTTTCTCGGTTCCAGTTCCATCTTTAAATCAACTTCTGGTGGTTCACGGTGTCGGGCCACCTATATGTGTACTTTTAAGGAAAACACGACAGAGTAGGAGTAGGTATTGATTTATAAACACTACTGTATTTATAAACTAAGCTGTAGTGTTTGCACAAACCAAACACTAAATAAGAACTCATCACTGTGCAATAGACATTTAGCGGAACCTAGCTAGTTCTATTTATCTGTCTGTATGTTTCTAACTAACTAGGAGTAGATAATGAATAATAGGTATTGGTTTATAAATACTACAGTATGTTTCTAACTAACTTGGCAGCTTATTCTCTTTTTCTTGACAATACTTTCTTTAACGATTGAAGACATTTTGGGGTCAACGTAAAAGAAAGGCAGATGTGAAATGTAAAATTTAGGTCAGAGGTTAAATGTGACAAGTTTTCTATTTATTGACAATAAAAACTTCTAAGAGTCATAGTTTCTGAGTTATAAGGTTTTTTGTCAGTTGTTGCATATAAATCTGAGTTGACCATGAAGCCCTCGATGGATGTAAAACAAATTTGAATGGATCGTTAACACCACTCGACACCCCTACAAAGTTTTATCAGGATTCATTCACAGCTTTTCAAACTATTGTGTTTACAGACAAAATGATGTGCAGGGATGCACACATAAATTCGACCAAAAACATAATTATCACTGCTACATGCGTGGCACTGTGTAAAAACCCATAAAAGTAGAGTCATTGTGGTAATGACACAATGAGAACGTAAAAATGATGTGGGATGTTGTGAAATTGTGAAAAAAAAATTGTCCTCTGAAGCACAGCTGCCTTTAAGAGTCTCTAAAAAAGCCAATGTTTCAAGACTTTCCCCGTGTCCTTAGACATTTTTTAGGTTTCATATCTTTCAATATCAAAACCAATCCTACAATGTCAGTAGGTAATGAATCAGTAAAACATTGTGTCTTTTACAACAGGATAACAGTGTGTTCCCCCTGCAGTGTTTAGTCATAAAGTACATTTTTGTTATTTCCTGTCCAGCTTTTGATGGACATATTTTGCTCATCATTAGGAAAGATTAATTTATATTTGCTGAGCTTTTAACTGGAATTACAGGTTCTGATAAAACCTAGTTAATGTTTACAAAGTGCTACATCAATCAACTATTCTTAAAATATTTAACTCACACAAAGTGAGTTAAAGAAGAAGCAACATTACTCGTGACTGCAGGATTGAGTGGTTTAACACAACAAGATAGAGAAGAGGAAAAGTTTACTGTGTACCATAACAACACTGATCTCAGTCGATGATGTTCCAGATGTCTAAGGGTAAGGGGAGAGAGACTGCAGCATTACAAAAGCAGGTTGTGAAAGTCTAGAACAAAGTTGTAGTTTATTTTGTGAATACAGCAAAGCAAAAATGTGCCCAGTGTCACTCTTCAAAACACCAGGAGGAAATATTTAACAAATTAACCAAGTCAAAAAAAGCAAGCTCTGTGCAGTTTGGAAAGGTCCAGAGCCAAAACATTTGTCACTAACTGGGAGAGTCATCACACAGATGCTACAGGCAGGGCCTTTCAAAATAAAGCTCCAAGCTGCAGCACTACCAGTTAATCCAAACTCAAAGAGATTCTAAGAGTCAAAACATGTTTATTAAACATTGAAAGAGATTAAATAATTTAAATTATTTTCTATTAAATAAAGAATCAAAAAACCTGATAGTCTGTCATCATCAGTCCACCTGACAGGTGTCTGACTGCAGTTCCTGACCCAAGCGCCCACAAATAACAAGTAAGGAGAGAGAATGTGCTGGTTTCTCAGTGAAAAACTACATTTTTCAGTAAAATAAATAAATAAAAGCCGAAGCCGAAATATTTTATGGAAGAAATGAATCCACACCAGGAGACCCCAGAGGAGCGGACACTGAGGAGTACACGCCCTTCACCTTCAGCTACAGGGACTAGCTGCTACTGGCAACTGTTGTCCGGATTCAGTGTTTCACCTGGTTATTACTCAGTGATTTGATTACAGGTGCTTCATACGGTCTTGTTAATGTTTTATTTGTTTACATGTTTAGATGTGTGTACGAAGCTGTTTGCATGACCTTTGACCTCTGAGAAAAACATCTTTACAAAAACCGAGTCGCCGTTTGTATTCTTTTTAATTTTTTAATTTAATGCATGTTGATCATTTATTTATTTATTTATTTATTTTTACAAAAAAAAAAAAAACTCGTCGTATTTACTCAAGGGTTTTGTTTTTGGCGATCAGCTTTTCTCCCGTCTCCTCACCTGCTCTGCGCGCTGGTGGGAGGAGCTAAGTGGAGGTGACATACCATCAGAGAGGACCTAGCGCGATGCTAGCGTTAGCTTATCAGCATCAGTGAGTCTGTTTCCAGTAGCGGGGAGTAAACTCACCTTCGTTTCTCGGCTCCAGTTCCGTCTTTAAGTCTTCCGGTGGTTGACAGTGTCGGTCCAGCTCAGCTCTGTCCACAGAACCGGACTTTGGGGGACTTTCTGGATGCATCTGCTAACCAAGCGTATAATCAAGTCCTCTAAAATGAGCGCTGCCACTTCCGGGAAACATTTCAAAATGAAATGACAACAAGCAAACAGCTTTACTTCCGATATGCTCCATCAAAATAAAATATTTTATTTTGGAGTCAATCCCTTAGGTAAATTACTTTTACCTAAATGCAAAAGTCATATTTGCTCCACTTTAGTATCTACAGTCCTGTCCTATTACACTCCAGTGCTCCACTACCTGGTTTAGTCAGTCAGGTAGGTAAATTAGAGTCCCTAAATGTTCCTCTGACACAATGAGATAGAGAGTCACACATTTCAACACTCTACCACACACATAATTCAAGTGAAAAACAATATGCTTTTTGCAAATGTAATGAATCTTTTTTTGCGTTTGTTAGTGTCCAAGAATAATTCAGAGTGAATAATCAGAGATTTCAATCTAATCCACCCGTTTTAGGGCGAAGTCTTTAGTTATCAAACCTGAGGCAAAGGCTTGGGCGTTGTATGGTTATAATGACCCAATAACCCCCTGTAACCATGCTTACTCAGTCACCATCACCTGTGTCTCAGAGGCCTGATGTGACATCAAAGCAGCATGCACGATTTCATGTGCACAAATACAGCGCGATGTATTTGGGGAACCTTTGGCTGTCTGAATAACTTAGTTATGAATTTATTTTTCAGGTGAAATGTGAGATGTTTGTGTGGCTAAGGTGTGAATCTCTGACTCTAATTCAGGCATGCCCTGTTTCTGCAGCAGCAGCAGAGAGCTCCTTCTCCGCCTCCTTTTTGTCATGCCCTGTGTCTTCTTCATTTTTCTTCTTAGAAACACTTTCATGCCCTTTTTTGGAGTTATTTATCTCACCCAGGTTACCCTGCTTTGCAACTCAGCTGCTGGAGTCCTGCTAGTTTTTAAATGAAGTTTTTTGTTACTCCCACTGGATGGATACTGCCCTGTGATTGGCTCTTAAGATTAGGATATGTTGGCCAGACACAGACAGGAGTGTTTCAGATGTGACTGCCGTTGACGAACCGATACCTGAACAATCCTGTCCTGAAATAAATGTTTTTACTTTTTTTCTGAGCAATTAAAAAAAAAGTTTAAAAACAGACCAACGGCTCACTTGTCTGCAGGTAAGAGATACTTAAGACAGATGTATTTGATTTGATATAAAACAGGGATTTTACATGGTTTTACTCTGGTTTAGGTGTCCAAACACCAGTTCTCTACTAAAATTGAATCAGACATTTTGGGGACACCAAAACAGCAAAGGTGAGTACTGACCACACTAAAGTTTTATTCAAAAACGTCTTAAATTCTATTTAAATATCTGAATTCTGACATTTTAAGAGTCTCACATCGAGCTTCAGGTGAGGAAAAGTGTCCATCCAAATAAGGGTCAGCTGATGTTAAATCGCTCAGTGGAAGATGTTTTGGTAACAGCCGGTTAAATGTATTTGTGCTCCACAGCAAAAAGCTCTGGGTTTGAATCAGCTGTTGGCTGAGTGAGGGGTTTGTGGAGGTCCTGAGGAAGAAAAGGCAATTTTAACCTTAAAGCTATATTTACATTTAAAAAGACCTCTTTTTCATGAGAAGACAGCTTTCTTTTTTCACTTTTTAACAAATCAATCATTGATTTTTTACAAGTTTTTACTGTGTGGATGATAAATGAACTACTGATGGTGTATACAGAGTAGACCATGAGTGAAGAAAAGCTGCTGTGAGAAACAGCCTGTGTAGATGTCAATAACTCTGCTCTGTTATGAAACTCTGAGTGCAGATGGCTGGTCTCTGGTGGATCACTGTGACGATGGTCTTCTGTCTGTCTGCTGGAAATTCTGCTAAAATAGATCAAAACCTGCTTGGAGGACTTGTAAGACAGATAAGAATAAATATCAAATGCGGGTAAGTCAGCATCCTCTACAGTCTCTGAAACTAATTATTTTTTTTATTTGTTTTTAAGTGCAGTCAGAGCTATGAAGGTGATGACATGGTTACAAGCAGAGTTATTACAGTTAACTAAAAATAAAATAAACAACTAAAACTAGGTGTGGAAAAAACTAGCCATAAAACTAGCAATAAAAATTAAAAACTAGACCTTTTAATAAAATTTGTTTGGTTTTTTTCTTTCTTTTTTTTTTTTCTTAAGAAGAAAATGAACAGACACAATTTTGTTTCTCCCACTGAAAACGCGACGTCCGGATGAACAGAATCAATTTTGGGGGATTTTCTTACCTGGATGATTGAACATGTATCTCTATAATTTTTGTTGCTCTGATTATGATAATTATTCTCTGTCACTTCTTATTTCCTGCTGCTCTTTGTCTTTTCACTTTGCTTTCTCTGAAGGATTTCTATGTAAATAAATAAAGATAGGATAACAGAGCAGTGTAGAGAGGACTACAGCTCCATTACTATCCATCTTGGCTTTGTTTCTGAGGACATGTTCGTGACCTCGCCTTTCTTGACTGAAAATAATGATATTATCATGTTTTATGTTCTGAGCAACTGAATTAACTTTTTAATTTTTCATGGTTATATTTTAACTTTGTGTCAATTCATTCTTGTGGTTGTGTGTGTTTCTTTTTTGTGACAGGTACAATATAAATACAATGTATGCCATGGCTGCAAGTATTCCGAAGTATGAAAACCAACTTTCTTATGACCTCACAACGGTGATGCCAAACCCACAGACAAACTGGAATGATGGCATCCTCAGAACTCCTAGACTTGTGGTAGCCACAAAGAAAGACGTAACCACTAACTTCAATAAATATACTGAACATGCAGAGTGGCGTGTTCTGCAGAATCTAAATCTTGAAGGTCAGGATGGTGATTTGTTGGTCTTCTTCTCTTATGCCAGTCCATGTGATGAAAAGTGTGCAAAGCCAAATGGAAACTTCAGGATCACTGATGGGCTTCAAACACTCTTTAATAAACACGTTTGGGGGGGAAAGGCATTTGTGTTTGAAGTTATATTCAAGCCAGGTGGGCAGGACATTGATTCAGAAAAGACAAGTTTGGCACTGACAAATATTGGGAACTCCATTGGTCGCGAAAACATATTTCGCTGTTACGAGCATAATGATGGTAATTACCGTTGTGTCAGATGCTTCGATGGTAATAAGATTGACCAAAACTGTCTCTTATAATGCACCAATTCATTCATGGAACAAGGCATGTGTAAAAACGAAAAAGAGAAAAAAACATTGCATCGTCCACTCCGAAGATTATCAATGTTTCAATTTCATTTCAGAAGTTAAAGTGTCCACTCGCTCTCTGCTCGTTCTCTTTCTGCCTCTAACATGGAATTTACTGTATGAGTAATGACTCATCTAATTAAGGTCCAGCTAGGTTTATATTTGTCTTATCGTCTTATTTGTCTTTGTCTTATTTGTCTTATTTTTATTCTCATTTTTAAAGTAATGCAGCTCAGTTTAGAGGGAATCACCTCCAAACCTCTGACAGTACTGCTTAAACAAGCAGAGCCATAAATCACATGGCAGTGAACCTGGAGAGCAGAATTTATGTGCTCTTTCATTCAATGTTTATGTTTATTTGACTCCCCGAGGATTAGAACAAACAACCAGAAACTAATTACATACGTAAGAATCACCTGCAACATTACACATGATTAGTAAACATTATCAAATCTAATTTATTGTTTTGTTAGCGGTAAATGATTTACTAAAAGTTAATCATCCATCAGTTTACCATTCATTGAGAATAATTGGTGTGAAGTGTTACTTTTGATGTGTTGGTGTTTTTATTTTACGTTTGCAGCTTCACTTTGAGTGACACCTGGAGCTGAACCTGTAACGTCCATGTTAACTGAAGAGAAAGTTGATAGAAAACTGCAGTCTGTATTTACATCATTTTAATGGAGAATAGATGTTTTTACATCATTTGCGTCTTTAAAGCCTGATGAAATCTTCTCTGATTAAAGCTTTGCTCAGCAAACATTCACGTCTCAGCGTGTCAGTCATTTCAAACCAGCTTTAACCTTCACGGTGTCACTGAGCCTGTCTTTCTGCAGACGGCTCTTACAACAAGTATGATAAAAAAAAATAGTGTCTTATTGTTCTATGTTATATTTCTAAAAACCACACGTGTAGACAGATCGTTTTTAAGTAACCAGTACACAATGATAGTAAAACCACAGCGTTGCTTCATCGTCCTTCACTTCTCATTTATCTTCTGAACTAAAAATCACCACCTGCAAATTCAGCTTCCTGATCAAACTTAAATGGTATGAATATTCAAAATATGCTGCATCAGTAAAATCATAAAAGAAACATAAAAAGCACCTGCAGTGGGTGTTCCTCTTTTTATTCATTAACTCATTCATTAATATTATTGTGCTGAAAGTATATTTTAATTCACTAGTAAAGTGTTTTAGTTGATTGTGAAGATGCTGTAGTTGATTATTTCTATTTTCTTTGTCTACTTCACAAAATTTAATGTGAAATGAGGTTTTACTCTATGATGGTTTTTGACGGTCAAATTAAAAGAATAAATATTTGTTCGAGTCACTGTGGAACATATACATTAATTCACTAACATTAACATTAAACACTAAAGTGTTAAACATTAAAGTATTGTATACACTTCACAACAATTTAAAACTGTGTTATTGTCATGATGGGCTGCAGTGGCGGTCCTAGCCTGTTTGGCGCCCTGGGCGAACACTCCCTCTGGCGCGCCCCCCCACACACACACACACGCACACACACATGAAACGTATTAAGGATTGTACATTAACCTAAAACTGTTGTCGGAGCCATACTGAATTTCACCAGAGAAAAATGCTCACACACACACACACACGAAGAGAGAGAGAGATTATGCATAGTATGCAAACGGCTACCAAACAGCCATCATAATTCGTCATACAGTGAGAACAGGACAAATCAACAATTGACACTGACTAATTAATATTAAAATCTGTAGCATAATGTATTGTTTGGAGTTTAGTCTGTTACTGTTACTATTATTTTTACCATTTCTTTTCGGAGCAACTGTAACCCACATTATTTCCTTAGGGATTAATAAAGTCTTCTGATTCTGATTGTTTCAGGATGACCTGCCATTATCCAATGACACATCTGCTTACCTGTATCTTTTGCTCATTTCTCCTCCTCTACTTTTCTAGTTTTTCTAAACTGAGCACCTGATGGCTTTGAACTTTTCTTGTCCATCTTACATTGATTTTAATTTTGAACTCCAGTATGAACACCCACCCCCCAACTCGAGGATCACCACAACATAACCTAATAGACCTACAGCTTAGTTCGCAGATTCACTTTGTCTAGGGTGTATTTCTGGGATTTCGCACAACCCAAGATTCAAATCATGAATACATAATGGGCTTGGATTTACAACATTATGAATGAAATGTGCTATTTGGAAGCAGCCGAGCCCCTCCCCTTTCAAATTTTAAATTGTTATTGATCCCTTTACCCCTGGTCCTAAGGTGTATATTTATTTTCTTACTCTTCTTATATTTATTGCTTGTTTACTTGCACTGCTGTAACTGGAGCCTCGTCGTCTCGTCTCTCTATATGCTGGACTGTATGTAGCGGAGATGACAATAAAGTTTACTTTGACTTCAGCAGCGAGCAGGCGCACCGAGGGCTCTCGCGCTCACTTTTCGCGTATAGAATTTCAAAAAAACATCGGCGCAAATTATAAGTCTGGATCATGATGTCTGGTGTTTTCGTGTTTGTTGGTTTGTTTTTATTTTGTTTTATTTTGCGAGTTGGTTATTAGATGCTGCTCCAGCCAGCCAGAGAGTCCCCCGCCGCCCCGCCCCTCTCCTCCCTGTGCCGCAAGCAGCAGGCGCACCTCGCAAACGGAGGGCGCCCTTACTCCCAGCAAATGGGTGATAGAAAACCGATCGGTGCCTATGCCATCCCCAATATGCACTGGCATGATATCGGGGCCTCATGAGTACGAGCAATTTTTTTTTTTTGCCGATGCCCGTGATGCCGCCCCCCACCACGATGCCGCCAAAACAAAACTCAGAACAAAGGTACTACAGACTGAATTGGAACAGAGAAACTAAACAGGAACAGGAGCCAAAACACAAAGCATATAGAGGGTACGACATGACAGAGAACACAGGAAAACACAGGGCTGATATACACAGGGAGTAATCAGAGAATGGGAAACAGGAGGGAGTTACAGCTGGGTGAAATTAGGGCCGTTTCTCAATTCTCAAGTACGCGAGAACGTACTCGCGTTTTCGGCGAGTACGTACTGAAACCGATGTGCCGGGAGTCCGTTGTTCTCGCCGGCTCTAATAATCCTCGACCTCGTTGTCTGCTATGGAGCTGGCGGGTGACAGACGTCTCCGAAAACGTCAGAGCGCGTTTGGAAATATATGATATCTTGATAAATCGAGCAGATAATAATAAAAAAAAAAACTTAAAAGTTTATTTTGTGACCCAGAAAGAGTAATATTTAAAAGTTTTTAGCCCCGCTCGTCCGCTATTGGCGCCTTTGAGTTTTGGACGAAATGCATTCTGGGATATTTAGCTGTACCAAGTCCACACAAGTCACCGCCGATGCATGCTGATAAAACGGGCGGAGCGAGAACACATCCGGGACTTTTTCACATTCTCGGCTTGATGCGTACTTCGAATTGGAACAGTACTTGGTCTCTGACTGATGACATATCACGAGTACACGAGAACGCAAGTACGCACAAGTACGCATATTGAGAAAGGCCCTAGGACTAACAAGACAGGGGGGAAGTAAAACTGAACACACTGACATCAGACATGAACCTTCAAAGTAAAACAGGAAACAAGAAACAATCTACAACGATGCGGACTTGACAGAAAATATAACCCGTAACACAAAATCAAACCAACACAACTTAAGAATCAGAACATAAATCATAATCTAGAAAAACACCAAAGCATAAGAAACAGAAAAAGCTCAGTGAAAATGATTCAGAACCGTGACAGTTATGAGGGGAATTTAAGATATCCAGCAAAGAAACCTTGCATCACATTATTTTCATAACTGATTAATATTGTGGTTTCTTTTGTTTTACCTCATTGAATTTCTTTAAATATATAACTAGGTGACAAATGAGAGGACAAAGATAAACCTCTGACTCCTTCAGTGAGGCGATAGGATGGCTCTGCTTTATTGTTGAAATCAAATCAAAATCAAATCAAATCACTTTTATTGTCACATCACATGTGCAGGTACACTGGTACAGTACATGTGAGTGAAATTCTTGTGTGCGAGCTTCACAAGCAACAGAGTTGTGCAAAATACAATAACGTAAAACAAGCAAAATATAAAAATGGCTAATCTAAAAAGTAATAAATATACAGGCTCGGCTTGTGTTACAGGTGCCAGGTTGCAGCACTGATGGAGTCAGGAAAACAGGAAATGATTAGACATGTTGTGGTGTGCTGTTGCTGAATACTGCATCATTATAAAGGAGGAGCGTGGAGCGTGTGGCTCTGACTGCTACTGTCAGGCCAAAGCTTTAGTGAAATAAAGAGTCTGGATTACTTTGGATTCTTCAGATGATTAAACTATTCACTGATAAATTTCTGCATTCTGAGCAGCTCACAGCGCCTACATGCCTACATAAGTATAAAACACTGTAATTGGTTGCAGTTTATTCTGCCACAGGATTATTTGTATCTGCTGAAAAGCCTTGTGGTTTGTAGCTGAGCCACCCGGGGAAGAGGAAGTCCGGCCTGTGGTTTAAGCCTGAAGTCGTTCATTTAGCAAATGTCTTGTTTTATGTTATCAGCACGCAGCAGAAAGTTCACAAGAAATACAGAGGAAGAAAAACCACTGTGGAAATTCTACTTTGATCTCTTTGTGCATGACACAATTTTTATATGATCCGCCGGTACTGGAATAATAGTAATAATCATCATTGCTACATGTAAGTACACATGACACTGCATGAAAACAGATCAAATGTAGAGTCACTGTGGTAATGACACAGAAAAAAAAGAAACCTGAAACCCTGAAGTACAGCTGCCTTTAAGAGCAGACATTTCTACACTTGCTCCTTGTTCTTAAACATTTTTAGGTTTCATATCTTGAAACATCAAAATCCGTCCTTGAGTATCGACAGATATTGAAATTTGTATAAACAACCACAATCTATTTTCCCTCTTCCTTTTGTTGCAATAAAACAAACCCAAACAGCAATAATAATAATACCAATATCTCCTGCTCATGTGTAAACTAAGGCATGACTTCTCTTATAAACTCCAATAAACATAATAAAGTTGTGGTTGTGCTACAAAATCTCAAACCGGTGACTTTAAAGAAACCAAAGGAAGGAAGGCTTAAATGTATGAGAAGAGATTTCCAGAGAAAAATACAAAATAAAATACACATGCAGTCTGTGCAGCTTTCAGGAACAAACACGTCAATGCAGAAAACATGTTCTTCAGGATTTGACCAAGATGTTTTTAGAGCCACAAAAATGTAGTTAAATGAACAATAAAAAAAAGACACACACTAGTAGCAGCTTTATTTTTTCTAAATAAGATCACGAATACCAGAATTCAATGTAATTAAAACATCATGTTAAACAAAGAGGGACGTGTGGTCACGTGAAGGAGCAAAGATGCCTCGTCTGGGAGAACAAGCACGTCCTCACACATGTATGCGCAAAAAACAAGCCATTCTATTATTACTTACATTTACAAAGAGTAACGACCGAGGGCATCAAAAATATTATGAAAGGTTGTTTATTTCATACAGTCCAGTCGAGATAACCACGGTCACTCTTAGAGAGAACCCGAGCAGACGCCACACAGACAGGGCCGAGCCAGCTGGCTGTCTTCCTGTGAGGAGACACTGCACCAGTGTAACACACACTGCACAGACAATAATGACAAAATTAATATAATTCACTCAGATGACTCACTCGTGTTTGAAATCAATTAATGCACAAATGCAGCTTTGAATGTTCCATAACAGCAGAAAAGAAAAGGACTCAGAAAGGTTAGTGGTGATGCAGCTCGTCTGTTTACATGCAGCCTGATGAAAGTCATCAAAGTAAAATGATCCAGTCATCAAACAAAGGTTATTTTCACCAAATAATTTATTAATCCATCATTTTGTTACAAGGTGGAGGACAATACTGATGTACTGTAGTTTAATACATTATTAGTACCACTCAGGATTTACACGTCATTTTCTGTTATCACTGTTCAACAATCAGCTGGTCAGTCAGAGGACATGAAGGAAGTTTAATGTACGAAGTAACAAAAATACTAAAGTCGGGTTTTCAGCAGCAACTCTGAGATCCTTCCATCGTTTCATTTCTCTCAGTAAAAATATTTTAAGCTCCTTTTTTTTCCTGTGATGTAGACTGATGGTTTTTAGTTTCAGTACAGTTTAACGGTGAAAGCTGCAGGAGACAGAATAATAACATCTACACTCATCAGGGCAGTAAAAGGCATCAAGATCTGCTCAGACCTGTCACACACCGGAGGGTCGAAGCTGATAAATACTGTGAACCATCTTTGGTCTGGAGCCTGTTTTGTTTTTAGAGGAAACAAATCTGCATTTAAAGATGTTCAGCTGACAAAAGAAGCTCAAATTATCACAGCGGTCTGAGCAGCTTTCAGGAACAAACACGTCAATGCAGAAAACATGTTCTTCAGGATTTATCTTCGTCTTTGTCACATCATGAATTATTTTCAAAGCAGCTTTACCTTTTGTTAAAACACATCTGTTATTTAACACTTACTTTATCAGATATACATGTTTGACCTTCCTGTATCAGTTTACACCACATGGAAACATAAACTCTGACGTCCTGAACATAATCCAACACCAACGACTCCTGAAGTAAAAATTACTGTCAGTACAAACATGTTTAAACAGGTTTAGTTTCTGTGAACATAAAACTGGATGAATAAACAAACAAATGAACTACTTGTTTTGGTCACATGACCGTCACGTGTTTAAATGCATTAATCTCCACATTTAAGCATGAAATCATCATATTTAGACGTCTCTCACACAGTCACTGAGTTTTCTCTGCAGCCGTTCAGCAGTTGAGAAAAACAAACAGGATCAAACCCAAACAACCAAATCTGAGTCATACAGGAAACTCTGGAGGTCAAAGGTTGCTGTACAAAAGCCAACAGTCTTCACCGAGTCTGAGCTCCAAACCTGCGTATAAAACATCTAAACTGAACCTTCACAGAAGGTAAAACATTCACTCTGAATCTCTTTGAGCTGGAAAACATCTCTAAAGGCTAAATATTCATGAGGTCACCAATAACTGCTTTGTGCTGCTGTCTGATTTTCATAAACACACACAATTATCACACTGCTGCAGAGATGTGTGTGACAGTAACACCTGTATGACCAGAGGGCAGCACAGCTCTTTGAAAGGAAAGTCACTCAGAAAAACTTAAAAAAAAAAAACCTACTTATTGATACACATAATAACACACCTCCCGTCATGGAAAACGTTTCTCTTTAATTGCACTCATTTTATATTTATCACTGTAATTTTCTTTTTATCTTCACTCTAGCAGAGACCTGAAAACCTTTCTAAATAAACTAAACAATCAACAGAATGTGAATAAAAAGCTCCAAAACATCTGGGTCTAAAACATCTCCTGCAGGCTTTCGGGGAGGGGGGGGGGGGTGTTTGCACTTCAGTGCAATACCAATTTGTACCACAAGATGGCGCACTGACAAAACATGGGCAGGTAAGCCATAAAGGTTACGTTCTTTTTTATAATAGTGGCCTGAAAAAAGTGAAATCCTCTACAGTAAATGGGATTTAGGCTGAAGAGCTGCTCACCTGTGGTTTAATACACCTGTCTGTGTTTTCAGCAGTAACGGTCCCTAAACGCCTCACACAGTACTGATGCTGTAAAGTCTCAGCACACAGTAAGTACTGCACTTAAACCACAGCGGGTCTAAAGAAGAAACTGTACAGTGAAACTATGAGGTTACATTTCTGTAAAGTAAACAAACTGATCTGAGTTCAGTGTTTTTACTTTTTTGTGAGTGAACAAAGAAAAACTTTAAACTTCTGCAAGCAACATGTAAATAAACAAAAACATTGCTTTAAAAGAAAACTCAAAAAGACTTTAAAAGGTCGATTATTTTTTACTTACTTAATTAATGAATCATTATTTAAACAGTTAGTAAAGTTTAAAAACCATACTGAGGAAAATATTTAAAAAATATAATTAAAGCATGACTAACTGCACACCTTTGCTTTAAGTTTTAAATAATGTCTGCCTCATTAGGTTCTTCTACAAATAAAGTATATATAAATCAGCTTCTCTCTAAAAGCTCAATAATAACCTATATTATTATGTTTTTATGGCAGTCTGCTAGCCTGTTAGCTTTAAGGGTTAAGCAGTACAACAATGATGTCGTTGTTCCCTCATCAATGTGCAACATTTTTAGAATTATGCTCCAAAATCTAATCGTCTACTCCAAAAGAAGCACCTGTCATAAAAAATGATCATGTTGTATACTCGTGCATCTCAGAACATTTGAATATCACAACTATCAAATATTCATATATTCTGTGTTCAGATTCATTACACATAAAGTCAAATATTGGAAGTTTTCAAACTGTAATGATTATTATTGGAGCCCAGGTTGCTTTGATGTGCGCTTCAGCTCATCTCATTTTGGGTCGAGTGTTTCTCATCTTTCTCTTCATGATTCTTCATTAATGCTTAGGTCAGGTGAGCTCAATGACCAATCAAGCTCAGAGAACAATGTGGTCATCAAACCGTCAAAATTCGGTGTATTTACAAACTTCTGGAACACGTTTTTCTCAAAGAACCTTTAAAGAAATCTAAAAGAAGCAGAAAGCATGTGAAAATAAAAAAAATATAAGGAAATCCAAGGACAGAAATCTCTCTTCATGACAAACAAAATAAACGATATTTGACTCTCAGTGTGCAGAACAGCTGCTGAAGATGAGGTTCAGTCTTCACCCGCCTCCATAACTTTATCTAAATGTGCTGTCAGACACTTAGAGGAGGTACACTGTGTAGCTTAGATAAGACCTCAGTGAACTAAACATTACTGAACAGATGGCTGCAGGGTAGGAGGATTTTTAGGAAACCTTGTAGAGAAACTCTGACATACTTCCTCCTCTGAAAAATCAGATCAAACAGCATCTGCATCGAGACTTTGCTCCCGGCCTGATGAGTAGATGACATATATTTGTATATATTTACAGCAATAAGTATATTTTATACTCCTCAAAGCGCAAAAACTCTGCAAACAACAAAGTAATAAAGTGAAAGCAGCAGCAAAACAGTGAGTTAGTCGCCTCCAGCTATAAAAGCTCCAGAGGGGAAGTGATCAGTTACAGGTAGTGTTTGTGTTTGTGTAGAGCTGAAATAAATTTCTACACGCGAACAAGTTTGAAAGTCACTTCAGTCAGGCTCGAGCTGTACACGTCAATAAATGAGCAGCCTAAAGAAATATTCCTCCCTTCATACATGACTGAGATCAACAGGCTTCCCTTTGTGACGGCGCTACTGAAGCTTCAGCTAAAAGAAAGAACCACGTGTAAATCCAACACAGGCTTAAAGTCCAGTTTCCATTTTGTTGCTACAGACTTAAACTTTAATGGTGTAACTGTTGTTTGTGCTGGATGTTTCAAAGCTTTTATTTTGTAACATATTTGCTGATGTTTGCTGAGCTTCAGTTTGAGGCTAGCAGGTGTTTTACACTCTGAGCCCTGTGATCTGCAGACCATGCAAGAGCACAGTTTATTATTTATTATCATTTATACCAAACGGAAAAGCCCGGGCATGAAAAGTTAAGCAAACACAGGTTATTTCAAAGAAGGAATAAACATGTCTAAGGCCATCCACCCATTTTCTGCTGCGTATCTGGGTCTAAGCTGAGTTCAGTTACCTCCTCCAGCTCATCTGGTTCTGCCCCAAAGTCTCCTCCCAGCCCTTTAAAGCCTGGTACAAAGTTATCTTGCCTTCTATTAGTACTTTCCTTTTTCATATCAGCTGTACTCCATATAATTCACTTCATTAGATTTTACAAAGGCCCAAAGTTAGGATGTGTCTTACTATAAGTTATCTTATCATAGTAAGTTATCTTACTATGAGGTACAACATGTCTGTGCTTCAGTTTTGAAATTCTAGTATCTTTAATTATTAGTCTGTTATGAGTCTAACTAGCAGAAATCTGTGCCTATTTATATACACGGTTTCCTCATTTGTGGTGTGTTCCATAGTCAGTAGTTGGAGTAGCTACAACATGTCATGGTGGCTGTGTCCATCTTCTACATACAGTCTATATGTTACACGTGGCTCTTTGTTTTCTCGGAGCTGAATCCTCAGGCTGGGCTTCAAACTGGTACCAGCAGCATCATCTGAAACAACATGGCAGTGATGAGTTTGGTCTGTTTCGTGGGACTGAGGCAGGAAAGACTGCAGGGCTGCTGCTGCTGTGAGGAATGTTGGAAAAAAACACAAATCTGCATTTTTCTTGGTTCAAACAAATGTTTAGCGTCTGATTAAGTCAGCTGAGAGTTTCATGAACCCCGAAGCTTTAAAAAAAACAAATGTTTTTTTCAGGTTCAATTTGTTTTTGCAGATTTATGTTTTTTACTCCAATCACAGCAAATATATCACAAAACAATACTGCAGAAAGTCACAGCAATTCAGAACAGCCATTTTTCTACTCTACTGAGACTATAATGTCCCCACAGAAGGTAACAGTTAGAGATGCGCTGTCTTTTAGTTTTTGGTTTCCTCCGGATGAACACGTATATTCTTCACTCAAAATAAAGTAATCGTCTCAGGCGCTTTAAACAAATACTCAGAGACAGAAGGTCCACCTCTACGAGGCCACGATTCAGAGTATTGTGAACTGTGGATAACAACAAGTTTCATCAGCACAACCACACGTTTGTCTCAGAAACACCACAGCAGATGAGTATAAACTCCAAGTCTCGTTTCCCTGGAGGTCCTTCAGGTTGTGCGTGTCCAACGGGAGCCTCGCCTGTTTTTTACTCGACCTCTGTTTGAAACGTGTCGGCAGTTAAAAGAGTTTCAGAGCTTCTCACTGAGCTTCTTCTTCTTTTCAAAGCAGCAGCAGGAACCAGCAGCTGTTTGCTTGGAAAGAGGCGCCCGTTGGATTCAACATTTTGGTTTAAGTCACGCTACTTTCATTGGCACTGACCTCGCACACGTCTTCCTCACACGCACCCCGACCCAACCCCAGACCGCCAAACATCACAGATCCCTGACCCTGGCTCTGGGAGACCGCCCCGAGGAGCGCCCCTGCAACAGAGGCCATGTTGTTGCTCAGAGCGGCACTGCTGCTGTTACTCATGCTGCTGTTACCGCCGCCGCTTACTGCGGCTGAGACGCCGCCGTGCTGCGAGGACAACACTGACGTTCCTCCCCTCGCTCCACCTCCCAGAATGCCTCCCTGCCCACCCTCACCTGCAGACAAGAGGAGGTGAGGGGAGGAAATCAGATCTGGACCATCCTCACCTCCTCCTCCACCTCTCCTCCCTCCGTCGCTGCCGCTTCCACCTTCGCCGCTCTCTCCCAGCCCGCTGCGCCTCTCGCAGTGCGAGCGGTGCCTCATGAAGCTGTCGCGCCACATGAACTTCTTGCCGCAGCCGAGGCAGTCGTACGGCTTCAGGCCCGTGTGCGTCTTCATGTGCTCGGTGAGGTGATGCTTCATCTTGAACTTCTTGGCGCAGACGGGGCAGTGGAAGGGACGCAGGTCCAGGTGCATGTTAATGTGGCGGTCCCTCATGCTCTTGTGGGTGAAGGTCTTCCCGCAGTGACACATGAACACTTTCCCTGAACCCCCAGAGCCGCCGCCACTGCTGCCGCCTCCACCTCCGATTCCTCCGCTCTCTGCGCCATCCACCCCCAAACCACCCTGCACCGACAGGTGGACCGCACCATGCTCCATACTGGGACCTTTGAAGGAAGACCCTCCGATCATACTGCCTGCCATCCCCAAAGGCGGCGCGCTAGCATCCAGCGGGAGTCCGGAGGCCTGGCTGTACAGCAGGATCTGGTTTCCCTGCATGTCCAGTGGGAAGAGCTGAGCCCGGGCCGAGGCTGCAGACTGAACCTGACCCAGCAGCGCCGAAACCGCTCGGTTAGCGTTCTGGTTCTGACCTGCAGCGCCGTCGTGAAGGTGTTGCGCTAAAGTTTGGTCCATGAGACTTCCTTCAAACTTGAGGTAGTCTTCTGAAGACTGGCAGTAGTCGACCTACAGACAGGGAAACATATTAGAGGTTAAGATTATATAAAAATATCTGTCAATCAAGTTTATTTGTAGAGCAGATGCACAAATCAAGAAATGTTTCTGTTAAAAATTATGATCTTTACACATTCTGGTTGCTGTAACTTATTTCAACTAAAGATAGAAATTTCTAAGTTAGAAATTCTTTGTGTGACGTTTTAGCACCCTCTACTGGTCATATGCAAAACCACTACAGCACCAGCTTACAACAGGTCTGCGTCATTATTTCTACAAAGCAAACCACCCCTCAGCTACTGTCAGGATAATTAAAGCTGTAATCTGATTACACTACAGTTCCAGCTCACCTGTGAGTCCATGTCGTTGTCCGCTCTGCCCCCGAGCTCGCCTGAAAGGCTCCTGACGTTTGAGATGTTGAAGTTGCTCCTTTCCCGCTCTCGTGCCAGCTCCATCTCCCTCTCATCCTCGTCCTCCTCGTCTTCTCCTCCTTCCTCCCCGGAGACCACGATCAGGTCGTCGTCCTCTGTCCGTTCGGTTTTCACCACCACCCACTGCTTGCGAGGCATGATGCTGGGCTGGCTGTAGGTGGGACGCTTCTGCAGCGGCAACGCAGAGTCCTCTCCGTCCTTTTATTGAGATATTTCACATTATGTACAGAAAACCCAGGATACAAACAAACAAAACTGTAAACACTAACTCGACTATTAAAGTTCAACTTTTCTTTCAAAATAAAAGCTCTTCATACAAATTAAAGGTCGACTATCTTCAGGTTGCTCAGACCTCACCTGATAGGATGAAACCCCAAAGCTGTCGCTGACCCCGACCTCCTGCTCTGACACTGAGCTCATCTTCTTCCTCCTCCCGCTGCCTCCTCCTCCTGTGCTTCCTCGTTTCCTTTGATGGTACAGCACCTCCTCCTCTTCCTCCTCGGCTTCCTCTTCCTCCTCAATAAGGAAGGCTTCTTCGCCTCCTGATGGAGTGCAGTAGCTGGGGGTGTTGTTAGCCCCGCCTCCATCCCCAGAAGCTCCCGTTGCAGCCGCGCCACCTCCCCCAAAGCTGCTCCCGTCCCTGGGGCTGAAGTAGTTGGTGCTGCTGGGTGATTGGCTCTCGCTCACCGACGGGCGGCTGGGAGGCTGGGAGGCTCGTGGGGGCTCGTTAGACTCAACAACCTGGACTTGACCAACACTTCCAGCACCAGCAGCTCCATTACCACCACCTGCTCCACCGTCACCATTGCTGCTGCTACAGCCAGAGTTGGCTGATCCTCCAGCTCCACTTATTCCATCCTGCACAGCCCCACCTCCTCCACCTCCGCTGCTCCCTCCTGCCGCCGCGGCTCGGCCCTCCTTCAGTAGCTCCGTGCATTTGTCCACAATGTGCCACATCTGCAGGACGCTGCCCACTGTGAGGTAGTTGACGATGTCATCGCGGAGCATCTGGAGCTGACCCGTGTAGGCGCAGCTCAGCACGCTCTCAAACGCCAGCGGGTCCATCACCGCCGGGATGGAGACCGTGGACATGTTCTTCAGTAGTACCTGGAGGCAGATGGAGATTACAACATCACAGTAATGAAGCTTTTTCATTTTGTAACGATCCCTCGTGCCTCCTCCTCCTCTCCCTCATCACACTGCAACATTACCCACATGGTCAGAGTCCAGCTCCAAGTTATTTTCTGGTGTACAGACAGTAAATCTGTCTGCCAGCCCCTCAGACAGGTAACAGGGGTCTGATGAAACCTCCCACCAGTTTCACTAAGCAGATATTTGGCAGATGACTGAGGCTCTCTCAAAAACCAATAATTACAGCATAAAAAAGCAAAAGTAAAGTGTTTGTGTGAGGCTGCTGTCACACAGTAGGTCTTTATTATCTTCTAACTCTGCGCTCCCATATAATTAACTTGCGTGACTGTTCACATCTATTCTGTCTCGCCTCATTTATTCTGTTTTTCTGAGGTAGAAATAAGAAGCAGCAGATGGCTTCAAACCCAGATTCACATTTTATGTCTCCAGCGTGTCAAAGACACAGATCTTGTGTTAGCAGAGAAAACTGGGAGAAAATGCAAACAAGCTGCTGATTACACAACTGACTGAAAATGTCTGTAAGACCAACTAATCCTGTCACCTGTCTGTCTTTCTACAGGCAATCTAATGTTCTAAAGTTTTGCTCAGGCACAAACTGCGACAGCTATTCTTGTCTGACGCTAATAAAGATCCAATAAAACTTCTAAAAAGGCTGAGTGAGAGTCAGTGTGTTCATCCACCTGGTCGTGGAAGTAGGGCGAGGACGCAGCCAGGACGCAGCGGTGGGCCTTGAACACTTGTCCCTGGACATGGATGGAGAGGTCGCAGAGGCTGCCGTCCTCTCTCTGCCGGTTCAGGCTGTCCAGCACCGAGGTCTGAGCGCCGGGGAAGCAAACCTGAACCACTGAGCCGCTGCTGCTGCTGCTTCCCACCTCCATGGGCACAGACTGCATCTGTGAGGAAGAAAAACCTTCATGACTCCCACAGCCGGAGGTTAAACTCTGACTTTAGATTCATGGCAGATCTTCCTGGTTTGTTACTGCTGACTGGCAGGTTGTGCAGACGAGGCTGAGGCTTTAAATCTGAGGCTTTAAATCTGAGGCTTTAAATTACACGAACAGTGAATCTATTCAAGTATGGAGGAAGCTCTTTGAATGGGTCACATGACTGCACCTCTCAGGTAATTAGGTATTAAATAAAATATCATGTTAAGAAAAACGGCAGTTTTATTTATAAAAACAACTGTGATCGCAGTTTGCAGTTTATTGGGTTACTGGGTTGTTGGAACTAGAGCAGGACAACAGCCCTGCAACAAATCCCCACCTCGCTCAGGGCAGAGGGTTCAGATCTTTCTATAAAACGTTCGCAGCTGTGCTGGAACAATCAACAGTTTTTTTTCCATATAAACAAATCTTTTTTTATTTAGTTTCTTTCATTTTAATAAATATATAAAGAGAAGAGATTGAAACTTCAAATAATTACAAAAAATTACAGAAAAGCTGAAAATCCTCAGAGTGGAAACATAATTTTAGCTGTCTCTTTAAAATTACACAAAATTAATGATTAAATAATCGTCACTGATGTAATTTCTGTCAATCAGCTAATCAACTAATTGCTGAATCTCTGATTTAATTTATGGTAATTTTAGCGGTGAACGGCTTTAAACTCAACTATGCTGGATTTCAAACAAAGTGCATCACAGAGGAATGTGACTGTAGGCAATATAAATGTAAACTTGAAGATATTTATCAGTAATTAAGGTAAACTAAGTAATATGTGATAAAATGAGCATTTTTAACCTTTATAAAAGTTTTGGTAAACATATTTATGGAAAATTTAAGGAATGACTGCAGACTGCTGATGGTGCTTATACAGCTCAGAGTAACCGCTGGTGCAGTCCTACATCATCACCTACACCTGTCAGTCTTTTATGATGTAATGATATGCAGGCAGGTTATTCAAATAATAACTATTAGTTTAATGGGTGATGCACTTTCTTTGAACATCAGAAGTAATATTTTCCTTTAATCCGACCTTTTTATTCCAAAATTAATTACATTTAAATAAATTAAAAGGAAAAAAAAAAATGTTACCTGAAAACTCAAAGCTATATGTTTCAGTTAAAATGGTTTAAGTTTATATATATAATCATGTTGAACTCATTGACGATGACAGAGACTGAGAAACTGACTCCATTAAAGATGTTAATGCTCAGAAAGGATTTGAATTTTTCCTCAGAAACACTGGAAATCTGTCCCACCTGAGACATTAAGGAAGCAGATAGCCTCAGTTAGAGGACAGTGACAGCCTGATTTTATCCGCCCGTCTGTGAGCCTGAAATCACTGACAGGCTGCAAATCACACACAAGCTAAACTTTATTAATCCCAAAAGTTACAGCAGCCAAAAACCTTCAACACAACCTCTGACAGAACAGCTGCAACCAGAACAGCTCAATAACATAAACACGATTAAAACCAAAAACAGCACAAGGTAAAAACACAAAACAAATTCAAAAAGTGAAATAAAAATAAATACTAGAGTTCAATAACAAACCTAAACGCCCAATTATAATCAGCTGCTCAGTTTATGCTGCACATCAAATACTTACTGTAGTTATGACAGCTGACATCATCAGTGTCAGTCTGAACTTCACATTAAACTCGAGCAGCACATCTGTGCAGAGCCTCCTTCATTAAACTCATTAATAATCATCAGAAACCCGCACAGTCCACGCCGGACATCACCAGCAGACTTTATGGGGAGGGAAAAAAAATCAACAGCTGGACTGCACACTTTAACTTTACCGCTACAAAAGCGAAGCTGCTGGTTGGAAATGCAGCTGTGCTCGTGGTGCAGATGTTTTTCCCCGGTGGCGGTTTTCTCCGTTCAGACAGACAAACGGCGGCATCTGGAAAACCGTCAGAGCTCCGGACTCCAATCACAGCCGCACAGATGTGACGTTAGCCTGCTAGCTAGCCCAGCCGGGCCGCCGCCGACGTTAAACTCACCGTTTTCAGTTGACACCTGAGCCCGTTACAGTCCGGCCTCTGACCGAGCGGAGGGCGGCGGGTCCTGCCGGTTCATCCAGGCCCTGAAGTTTGGGGAGCATTTTTGAGAAAAAGCTCCTCGCAGCTGATCTCCGCAGCAGCAGACAGCCACACGTCGCCTTTAAGAGCGACCCAGACAGACGAGCCAGACTTTGGCCGACACAAAATAAACTAAAAAAAACCCCCTGAAAACACTCAAACATGCTGCTCATACATCACTGCTGCTGAAAACTACCGTGTTACAAACAAATAAC
Organism: Pelmatolapia mariae; assembly: GCF_036321145.2. Classification (NCBI taxonomy): domain Eukaryota; kingdom Metazoa; phylum Chordata; class Actinopteri; order Cichliformes; family Cichlidae; genus Pelmatolapia; species Pelmatolapia mariae. Next base: position 6,440,742 of record NC_086245.2, read on the forward strand.
TAAATCTGACTGCAGGCTGGGTTTAAACTATTTAAATACAACACATTAGAGAAGAAACTTTAAAAATATTAAGGTTCATTTGAAAGAAAATAAGAATATGAAGTTCAAATTTACATTTTGTACTGGACACCGAGGAAACCTTAGCCCTTACATATGCTTATGTCGTGCCTTCACAGTATGGACCAGGACAAGAATTAGATCATGATTTAAAATTGATAATTTAATATTTAAAATGCATAAATAGCCTGCCTAACTAATAAATGGATGAATAATCATATATATAACCATGTATAATCATTACAAACGTTATACATCATTAAAAAAAAATCCACATAGTTAACATTTACAAATATTAATACTGAAGATTACAAAGATCAACATTAAGACCAGTCTGTGCATTCAAAGCAGTGATAGAAAAGAGTGTGGGGCATTTCCCCACACTCAGTGAAATGGCATCCAAGATGCCTTCATAACTTTAAAAAAGAAAAGGAAAGAAAAAAGGCAATAAAACGCAACAGTCTTTAAATTTGGTTTTATTTGTAGAGTAAATGTAATAGCGTACATGTTAAATAAACATTTAATTCCCACGAAAGATAATACTAATGATATGGCAGACAAGGAAACAGGTAAAAGAAAACTAAAAATCAGTAAAAGTGATGTAGACTTGTAAAATAGCCAGTATACAGTATATACAAATATAATCTAACATTGGTGAAAACACTCAATGTTACTGTCATTCACTTCCAACAGCAGGTAAACACAAGAGTTACATTAAACAAAACTGACTCATTTCTGAGTTTACCTCTCACTTCATGCTAAAACAGCTGCTTTGAAAAAACACTAAACACTGACGCCCTGCTTTCAAAGCACAAATATAAAATATAGTCAGGAACGGCGCAGTGAAAAGCTTAAATGTGTGAAATCTGCAGTGAAATCACTTTTTTTTTTTCTCCTTTTTATTAAAAATGCACGGCAACTCCTTTTGTGGTGAAGCTAGCATTACTACACACAAGTACAGATATATGGAAGGTTTGAAGCATTTTAGATTCAGACAAGTTGTTTGAAGTACTAATTAGAAGAAATTACATTTTTACATGTATAGATACTCTGTGAGCATGTAATGACAAACTCAGCGAGTGTGGAAACCTGAGATGAACCTAAAAAGTAGAAAACTCAGGATTTTTTTTAATAATTTCTACTTTTTGTTGGCAGTCGCTGTCCCGATGACACAGTCGTTCACCTGTGGGGGAGAAAACAAAACAAAATTGTCAAAAATGTTTAAGTTACAGTGAAACTTAAATCCTTGTACACTTCAGTGGCATTTATACTGTAAACTAAATCCCTACACTGTAAACTGACATGTAACTCTCGGAATCACTCATTTCATCCACTTTTGCCACCATTTTTCACATTAATTAGAAGAAGAAAAAAAATAAATGAATCGACTAACTCAAAGAAATTCCACTGCAGACGAGTGTTTTGGTGGTTAAACTGCAAAGCAAGCCACGCACATGGTGCAGGCCACTTCTGTGGGCTCTATCAGGGATTTATGTGACTAGTCGACTAATTGTCACTAGTCTGTATCAGACTTACGAGTCGTTCAATCTAATTGTTAAAATTTTAATTGATGCCCAATGCTGGTACATTGTGTTCTAAATGTTAGCAGCGATTTGCCACCAGATGGTGCACTGTTGTTGAGAAACACCATAAATCTATTAATCTACCCTGATCTTCTTGTTAACACTGAGATCGCAGATACACGCAGAGGAAATTAGTTTTCTGAAAGGTGGATAACCTCTCCTTTAGGAGAGCAGTTAAGTCAATGGGGGAGGGGCTCAGAGTAGAGTCACATTAAAAGGTGACAGCCACCTTTTAATGTGGTGTTCCAGCTGCGCACGTCCTACCAATAAGAGGCCCCAGCATCCCTGGTCATGCTAGCAAGTTTACATCTATCAGCTGTGGTCAGGAGTGGTCCTTCCTGCTGCCCCCAAAACCTGACTAGAAAACGGCCACAACGCGCCACACTCAGTCGTACTTTTAGATTCTCAAATGATTGTCATATTTTAATAGAACATCTTTTGTAGTAACGCGTTTTCATTTGTATTTCACAGAATGTGATAAATGGTTTAAGAAACCTCTGCGTCCAGTTTGACAGTTTCTATTAAGCAGTTCTGAAAATTAACTCAATATCTGAATGTTCCTTAGTTTTACACTAGTTGGTTAGTCTAATTATTCCCCCCTCGATTAGTCGACTAGTAAATAAGACGCCAGGAACATCCCTACTCTTCAGACAAAACGGGAGTATGAATTACATACCAAGGTATTAAAATGGATATAGAGTATGGCTTTGGTTTACCATAAACAGCTAATGTAAGGACATCATTAATGTACATAACACTGGAAACAAGACTGCACTGACCTTGCTGGCAAACCTCAATGAGTTCAGAGTTTCCCCAAAGCTGTCGGGCTCTGGAGCGATGTTAACAAACATCAAGCTGGAGATAAAGACATCCAAAATTAGCGCCAAAGCATAAACAGTCACAATCTGAAGTGATGAGATCAAACTCTCAGTTAAATATTTATTGGGGATAAATTCTTTCAGTTTTATGTATCGCCATTATAAAGATTTGTGATGTCAACAAACTCACGTTTTGCTGTTTCCCCCCAAACATCCCTGCAGGAGGTAGGTGAGCTTCGAGTTCCTGTAGGGAACGTAACTCTCCTGAAACACAAAGGCCAAAAAATCATTAATACTGTAAACATAAAGAAAGCAGGTATGACACCTAAGAATACAGAAACTGCAGCTGCAGACCTTGTTGGCCAGAGCGGCGATAACGATGCCCAGGTTGGACAGCGAGCCGTTGATGGCGGTCATCTCTTTGAAACGGTCGCCCTGAGACTGGCTCTTCACCATTCGCTCACTGCCAGCCAAGTCCACCAGGCACAGAGTGGCTACACACACACACACACACAACAGAGAAAACCAACTCGCAGTGATCCGTTTTTCCTTCCATTAAATGTAATCTTAATAATATATAAAACACAATACTTCTTTTAGCGCTCAGGGGCTCAAACATTAACGTTGAGTCATCAGAGCAGATTTTGCACCGGTTACAGAACCAATAACTAACCAGACTCAATATTATAGATCCAAAAAGAAGAACCCACATTCCTGATGCTGGTACTTCCAGTGTGATTATACTCACATTTGCACTTGACATCCCTGCCGGCATTGACTCCCTCAATATCCAGCTGGAAGACTGAGTGGGAGCGAGACGAGCGGTCATTCTGGGCTGTCTGGGCAGTGGAGCGATTCTGATTGGCCAAAGCAATCAGACCGAGAACCTGAGAGGACGAGGGAATGTTTTAAAACATATAGAGCACCGATAGACTTTTATGTATTTGCAAAGTTTGGTAACAATTTGTCAGCAGATTTGAAATTAATTTTGTTCTGAGCTACAGATGTCTGTCTGCTGTACCTGATCCTCATTGGTGACCCGCTCATAGGTGAGATTAGTGATTGTCACTTCGTTGCTGGCCGTCTTGCGGATCTCATGCTCAGGTCTCTTGCTGGACTTGCCGGTGTACAGAAGGTCCCTCAGGGTCTCATTGTAAATTTCGACAAAGCTCGCTGTGAACGTGAACTGAAATAAAAACTAAAATGAGCACATTCCCTCATAAAAGCACCGCGAGGGCACACAGCAGACTGCAGTGTGAAATCCCTCTGACGCTGAGGAGCAGAAGCAATTTAACACTAATGTGAGACTTTTGTGGATAAAAGAAGAAAAGCACAACATTAACAGTGCAGCAGATTAATCATAAAAGCTCCACTCATCTGTATGCTCAAAATCATCTTTGGTGCTTAAGGAAATATCGTCGACTGTGGTAGAAAAGCAGTCTGGTTTAGATGAACAACCTGTAACACTTACTACTCAAGTCTTTCAGATAGTCTGCAGTTTAAAAGCTGCTGCTCTACCACTGACCTTCTCTTTAGACATTCAAACACAAACCAAACCAACCTCCCAGCCTTGTTCTCCCAGTTTTCCTGCAGCTTTAAAGATCTGTTGCACTGCTCTGGGAATGACACCTCTGGTCTCGTCAAACTCGTCCCCCTCCATGGTGTACGTCTTTCCACTTCCGGTCTGACCGTAGGCAAAGCAGCAGACATTGTAGCCGTCCAGCGCTGACTGCACCAGCAGTGAGATCTCCTCAAAGACCTGAAGATAAAGACAAATTTATACATTTCCTCCACGCACAGGCAGGCACCACAAAATGAAAAACTGTTTATTCTTTGATATACTATAAAATGTGATATTTACCTCCTGCTGAGAGGCCCGAGGACCAAACACACGGTCAAAGCTGAAGTTGTAATTCTTGTGAGTGTCGGCAGTTTTGCCCGTGTGAGACTGAAAAGCACAAAAACTCAGTTCAGTTGGTTGTTTGTGCTTCCTCTTTGTTAAGCGCATCTACGCTGACACTGAATTACACATGTTAACTCACACAGAACTCAATTTCTCTACAGTCAACAGTTTCTTTAAACATGCATTAAGCGGTCCTCATTCTTACCTCCTCGGTTTTAGCCAGCGTTATCGCTTTATTGTCACTTGTGGCGAGTTGTATATGCTTGGGAAGGCCTCCACCTACCAGAGGACGCACTCTGCAGAACACTCTGATATTACCCTGCAAGAGATACAAGAGTGAGATTGAAACTTAATGTTTTATTGGTTGCAGCAAAACCCAAAGGATGATTGGACAAATGTGACCACCACACATCAAAAATTATCAAGAGGCACTTTTAATGGTAACAGAGGCAAACTTGCCTTGAGCTCTTGTATGGTGTTGTGGAGCCGTCTGCGCTCCATCTCTCCAGCGTAAATTTCATCCTTTTGCTGGGCCACAGTTTCTTTCAGAGACCGGACCTCCTCCTCGGAGTCTCTGAGGTTTGCCTGCACACGGGCCAGAGTTGATTCCTGCACAGAGAGCTTCATCTGGAGCAGAAAGAACGACAAACGATATTAAGGTTTGGCAGGTCAGCCCATCTGTAGGTGATAAAAAACAAGCACGACTATTCTCAGCTGCTGTTCAGTCAATCTTTTACCTTCAGAGTCTGCAGCTCCGTCTCTTGGCTGTCTCGGAGAGTCTCCATCACTTTGTATTTCCCCTCCAAGTTGGTGAGCTCCTTCTGAAGAACGTTCTTATCGCTCAAGACTTTCTCCAGCTCATCCTGGACTCCTGCCAACACCTGCAGCTTCCTCTCATACTCCCTAAAAATCCCAGAAGATAAAAGCAAAGTGAAGTTGTCAATGATTAACATGACAATTTCAGGAGTAAAATTCCTAATTGAACATTAATTTTCCAAATGAAATAGTCCTCATACCCGATCTGGCTCCTCTGCATCTGAAGCTCCTTCTCCACTTGCACCATTTTTCTTTGGCTCTGGGACACCGAGTCTTGGAGAACCTCATTTTCCTGATTCAGAGTCTTAACTTTCGTTTGGTAGTTACGGACCTTATCCTCCATGTCGCTGACCTTGCCCTTCAGATCCCAAGGATTTCGTTTTTGTGTCCCACCTGTACACAAAAGCAATGTTTTCAATTTGTTTTTTTCGGTCTGTTAAAAAAAAACTATTCTACAGAAGCAACCTTTAAACATCAAATGCATAGAGATGAACCAGTGACGGCTGAATTCCAATTAGGCGCTTCGCTTTTATGGTCGTGTTTGCACAAACTCACTCAGAATCGTGGCTTATTTCAATTTACTGGGTCAAATTTTTCACACTTTGAAACATTTTCAAATGCATTTAAAATTTATGGAGGGTTATTAACAAATTGAAGACCCAAAATATTAACGTTTAGTTGTCAGAAGAAAAGAAACGAGCAGAATTAATTTCTCACCTGTTTTTGTGCCGGTGGATGCAACGGGTTGCTTCATGTTGCCTCCCTTTGCTGCAGCTGAAGCTACAGACTGCTTAATGACACCTAAACAGTAAATAGATGCTTTAAATGATCACATGTTCATCTGGGACCACGCTATGTACAAGATATGACACTGTCCATGAACAAATTTGATTAAACTTTAAACTGCTTAATCACTGCTCCAGATGAAGGTTTGTGACCACAGTGTCTAAAGTCCTGCCACACACTTAGCGTTTCTTACCTCTAGACGGAGCCGCAGCTACAGTTGCAGCTCCTGCAGCTCTGAGTGGCCTTGCTGTGTTGGAGAGAGTGAAACAAAGGGCGGCATATTTTTATCAAAATGATAAGAGGACAGAAGCACAACATACAATGAGAAAACGTGTTTTACTCAATGATTTTTGAAATAAAGTTAATGCAGTTTAATTAACTAAACCAGTCAAAAAGTAAGTCCTTTACTGAGATAAAGTAGTTCTCCGACATAAACCAATGTAGTTTGGAGTAAAACAAAAAGATTTCAACACTTGGGCTTGAGACCTTACTTACAGATAGGTGCTCGGGTTGCTGCGAGAGCAGGTCGCTTGGTACCAATGACCGTAGCCGCTGGTTTAACCGGATCTGCATCCTTACGGAGTCTCTTCTGCAAAACAAAAGACACCATTAGCATACAGTGAGAACAAGTCTGACCACGAAACCTGAGTCTTGCTCAGGTTTCAGGGTAAAACCTTTTTCCCCCCAAATGCACATTTGCCACACAAAATCCATCACATGGGATAGATGTCCCAGAAGAGCTTCCATGTTGAAGTACCACAACAAGAACTCCTTTATATCACAAACCCTGCAGCTGCTGTATTGCAACAATAAGAAGAAATTTAGTTTACTATCTAAACCTTTTCAGGCAAAGCAACATGGCCAGCTGTGGTTCACTAGCCTTCTAAGATACCTGCATGTGTATGTGAGGATGACTCACCTCCTGCAAAAATTAAACTCACAAATACTTAACAGTAATCTAAAAGTCAGACAGTAGCAGTAAAAAGGTAAATAGAAAAGTTTACACAAACCTGTGCAGGTGCCAAGTCCTGGGCATTCTCCGAGCTGCTGCACGCGAGTACCCTCTTACTTGACATTACTGGCAGGCGGGACATGCTCTGTTGTGGGCTAAGAGGTAAATTATTGTTAAAACAGATACAAAGAAAAAAAACTTGTTTATTTCTTCATCATGAACAGCCACAGATTGAGTATATAAACCATTATTCTTAAATTGGGCCTTTAGTGGTTGACTACAGCTGTATGCAAGGCAGATCTGTATATAGTAATGGCAGAAATCTGCCTTTTCACACATTTTTTGGACACCAAAAAAATGTGTAAAACCCTGTCATGATATTTAAGTTGCACTTTTGTTTTTTTCCCTAATAATTAAACCCAAAGAAATGTTTTCCTCACTTCAAAGCTGTACTGCCACTCAATAAATCATTTTGCGTTTAAAACCCACTCGACATTTTAACACTCTGTACTCTGTATTAAAAAAAAAGTAGTAATCTTTCGTGTTACCCGAGTTGCAGTTGTATTTACCATTACGCACACCGAGAACAACAACAGTCACTTGCATATCATGTGCCACATTTATTTTGACAAGACAGTAACAACGTGGTAAAGACAAGTTTTATTAAGTAGCTGTTAAAATAACGTTGGCGTCTCCAATGAGACTTGGGTGTACTAGTAACCAATACAATGGAGACAAACTAGGGTGTTGCGCAGTGATCCACACCTGCTTGGATATAACACTCATATACAAGTGCCTGCTAATAATGAAAATCAATCACACGAAAACGTAATATTTAAGTTTACACTGAAAATCACACGATTTAGCGTTAACTCAGCTTAGATACACTTTTAATAGACCCCTATAACAGAGGTCCGACTTTAGTAACTTACCGAGTATGACGTGAGCCTAAACAAAGCCACTGTGTCCACAGTTTTTAGCATTTACATTAACCAAACTTAACTTCCGTAATTATCGAGTTAAATCAAGATAGAAAATCTTACTGGGACACGCTAAATTTTAAATCAGCTTCGATTAAATTACATAAAGACACCACCGACACTAAACCCGTTCGTATGATCGCTAACGTTGACGGCAAATACCCTTAGTACGAAAAGGAACTTCTACATTAAATTACAAAACTTTGCTCTTACGGTTTAAGTCGAGTTCCGCAACACAAACTGTAGATTAAAACACATACTTCATTGTAATTTATGAAACAATTACCTTAAAAACTATTTCCGTGTCCGCGGGATCTCCGTCCTCGACCGTTTAAATTTGAATTGAACTACCTTGGTGAGCGTCTTGCCGTGATTGGCCGAGATAGCCCAAACCCCGCCCCCGTACGTGCGTATGCTTGTTTTGTCTTTCGGAGTTTTCTGCTTGGGCGGGATATACACTGTTTGCATACTTGTCTCCAGCGCTAAAGGCCAAATTCTAACTAACTTATGATCAAACGAAACCCATTTTATGGGTACATTTTATACATTTTATTCACTTAATTAAAAAAAAGTCGTATAATTTTAGTATATACGAATCGCTTTCTTTTTCAAGTACGTTAATTAAAAAATATATATATAATTGTTATAATCCATAATTTTTTTAGCTACATTGTTTAAAATAAACATCATACGGTGGCCCGGAAGTGCAAAAGGCAACTGTTTGGTGAAAAAAACGCGCATTGACTTATAATTCTTATCATTTCTATTCCAAAGCTTAAAACACAACTTAAAACGCCTGAAAGAAGTAGTGTAAAACATTAAATTACTGTCATGCTTTGGTATGGTTTGCTGTGTTTACAGAAATATAATCTGTTCTTTTTAATTGTTTTGATAAATAATTTTTATGACAGAAACCTTTGGACTGCTTCTGGTAAGACACACGTACACTCTATAAAAATCCATGTGCAGTTTGTATATGCTTTCCTAGCAAAAGCATTGTTTTTCTACAAATGGAGCTAAAAGAAACACATCACGTTGTAGGTCTTGGTGTAGACAGTCTTCTAAGCATGTGAATCCTTTTCATACGATTGCTAAGCCTTTTCTAATTCCCTTTTCCCCATTTCATTGCAGCATAGTCCACTGCAATTTCCAAACCACGTGGGGATGGTAGAATCACAGATTCCCTGAAACTGAATCAAAAATTCAACTTCATTAGTTTTGAAAAAAATACCCCCTGATCTTTACCCTGGGTATCTAGGATAAAACTGACCACGTGGAGCTACATGCTGTAACAAAAGAGCAGCCAAAAGTAACTTTCATTATAAATGTTCACTAATAATATGTACTGTTGATTTTAATAAAATACCAATAAAAATGTAGTGCTTTCATCATAAACAGGTATTGAACTTTATTCTCCATAAGGGAAGAAACAGTCTGTTCAGATGAGCAAGAGGTGTAACTGTGCATACAGTATGCAAGAGTGTAGCATAAGAGGGCAGTTAACTGTATTATCAGGAGCATTGGTAATAACATTAACAAGAATATTGAGAATGGGTTATTTCTCATAAAAAGACACAATGAAATACAAGGAGTATACATGGAGACAATCAGCTGTCTGTACGGGCATCCTGAACATTTCTGATTGGGTAGAGACGGCGTGTGCGGTGTCCCAGGTCACCAAGGTCACAGCTTCTCTTAATCATGCTTTAATTATTTGCAGATGTATCATGGATATGTTAGTTTTAAATATCATATGGTTACAGTATTAACATGGTTCTCTGAGTAATTGAGACCATTTTTTTTCCATAAGTTCAGGAATCAATCCCCAACAGTAAACTTAGCACAACAACAACACCTGTACAGATGTGGAATTACATATTTTAGCCAAACTGCACCTCTGGGAAGCCTCAGTGGTCCCTGTTTATAATGTATTAGGGATCCACCAATATTGGTAGATATTCACCATCAATGTCACTGGGATACTGATAAATATGAGATTTGGCTAATTATCTGTTGTGTTACAATTATGTGACTGAATAATTGGGAATGGGAATAATTTAGGAGACTTGAGAATGCCATTTTAGCTCATTGATAATCAAGATATTTTCATTTCCTTAGTACAAAACAACTTGTTACTTTAAAAATCTGTATAAATTCATCCACACTGTTGCCCCAATTTCCATTAGTCCAGGGAACAATATTCAAGTCCTGCCCTACAGTGAACCTATACAACACAAGCACTAATGTGGAATTAGAGATAGTTTTACCAAAGTGCTTCCCTTATGCCCAAAAATATTTTAAATGACTGTAATTAAAGTCCCTGCTAATTTTCTTCTTGCAATTCACTGATATTGGTACGATATCTGCGCCGTTGACTGCCATTCGGATTAAGTTATGAGGACAGACTTTAGAAAAGTATTTATATGATTTAAAAGGCAGAGCTTTAGAGTTCACTGACATCGAAAGGGAACAAATAGATAGAAGAAAAAAAAATCTGCATAGTACATCCTAATTTTTTGCCTAATTATCACACATGAGGTTTAGTTGACTCATTTCTGGTTACATCCTAATTAAGATCAGTTTCAGTGTGTAGATGGTGGCTGTGGTTGTGATAAAGGAAACAATTATTCTCCCGTCATCTCCTCACTTTGCTGAGCGTGACGATCTCACAGCCCGTCAGCTTTAAAGTTGACCTGGGACACTGCCAGTGATTTGGTACATGTTAATTTGATTTCCTTTAGTTTTCATAGATGCTTTACACAAGACATACTTCCCTTTTACAGATGAAAAAGTCTTTTCTATGTATTTTATGTACAGCATACTGCAATACCATAATGCCTCAGATTGATAATAATGTGGATAACATTTGCAATACAGTTATAATGAAAGTAGTAATAATATGTATGAAAAGTTCTTTAAAAAAAAAGAAGATTAATAACAGTACCTGTCAGCCATTTTCATCACACAATCATTATTTTCTCAACAACCATCCTGACAATAACAAACTGGGCTGCCTTAACTCATTGGAGGACAGTAAACAGTTGAATAGCAACAAAAAAAAGAAAAAAAAAAAGGGGACAAGACGTTCTGTTAGGACTTTTCTCTCTGTTCCATCACATTCATGCGCTCACTTTGCCTCCTGTTTGATCACACGTTTCTGTGTTGGTAGAAAAATACATACATATGATATATAAAAAAAAGGTAAAGGATGAAAAACATAGGCGTGAAGTAAGTTTCATCAAGTGCTTTCGTTATGACCCCTCCCACCCCCGTTTTTCTCTCTTTCTGTCGTGGTTCCTGCTGTGGACTCCTCACATTTAGTGCATTCTCTGACCGATCGCGCTATCTTATTTAATACTTAAATGTTTCCTCGCTCCTCTGAGAGGAGGTGGGTGTAAATAAGGACATCATGATCTGTGAAATGTACACTTTTGAGATTCGGCTGCAGGCTTTAGCGAGACTTCCCAAACGCACGCTTCATTTTTCTTCCTGCTGCTCCTTCCTTTGTAGCTCCAATTCAGTGTTTCTGATGTAGTCTGCGACACCCGACTGTGCCTTTCAGATGCTGTTTAAACAAATTTGCACCGCTGCTTCAGATGCTCTCATGAATCTCTACAGTCTCCCATCATTCACTCCTTTCTTTGTTTTGGCTTGAACTAATAAGTGATGAATGTTCAGATTAATGTGATCTGAATGTCTTCAACATTTACACTATTCTTTGGACCATAACTGCTCAAAGAATAGTGAAATTATTTTTTTCATTTTACAGATATTTTACACCTTTATCCTCCAAAGATCCCTCAGAGCAGGACTGCTGGTTTAGGATCAATGAGTCAAGTTTCTTCTACAAACAGGGAAAGTTACTGGTCCACAAATTTGTACGTGATTAAAAGTGAACTGAGACCTAAAATGCTTTGGAGATGGATGGATTTTAAAAGCCAAAACTGCTTAGCAGATATGTATATATATATATATATATATATATATATATATATATATATATATATATATATATATATATATATATTTTTTTTTTTTTTTTTTAGAAAAGTTGACATAAAATGGAGGAATGTGGCTCCAGCCTGAACCCTTACTTCAGGTTCCTAGACCAGCATTTCTACTGAGAGATACATGGCAAGTGGGCTCAGGAATCAAGAAGCACACTGTAAAATATCTGTGTAAGTAATTTATGGTTGTACTCAGCATCAAAGCTTCTTAAGTGGGTGAATTCAAATTTACTTCTATCCATGATTGTATTGCATTACCCGACTAACCGCTTTTAAAAAATAATCTCACTGTAAGCTACAGAAGTCTAAACTAAATACACTAGTCTTTTTACACTTTCAAATTCAGTGATGTGTCAATAAAATAGAAGATCTGAATTATAGAAATTCACCCAATCAGCTGTTTTTCCCCTGATTTTAAGAAGGCTCTAATACTGAATACAGTTAAATTACTTGTACATATGGACCATTTTTACTCGACTAATCCCTCGAGCAGAGCAGGAAGACGCAGCCTATGAGTTCATGTGCTCCACCTGTATGGCTGACGTGGAGACGGTTAGGCAGAGGTCTTTGTGGGTCACTGGCAGGTCTGCCACAGTGACTGGTTTGTACTGGATCTCGCTGGCTGACACTGTCTTGTACTGGTGTAGATCAAATGGGCAGGGGACCACAGATTCTGTGGGTTGCTGTTGTGGCTGGTAGCTGCCTGGGGGTCCGGGGTTTGGGTTCTGGTTGTTGTTAGGGTTCGTCTGGTTTTGGAGCTGGCTCGCTCTGCCCGCACCTCTCCCTCGACCGCGGCCTCGGCCCCTCCCTGGTGTCAGACCCTGGGCCTGCTGAGCAGCTACTGTTGCTGCCACTGTTAATGGGTCGGGGTTGTGCTTCTTCATGTGTTTCATTAGATACGTCTCCTGGAGAACGGATGACAGAAGTAGAACACATGTCAGGAAAGAAAAACAGGAAGAATGTGTTTTGATTTTTTTAATACAGCAGTTCACAGAGCAGACTATGTCATTATATTTTCTCAGAAAACTATTAATATAGCTTTGTGGTTGTATGGCATCACTAACCAGCCATTTAATATATATAGTGAATGATTTTTGAGTTCATGAGTTTTGCTGCTGGGCAGAAAAATGTTGCAAAACATCTGGATGTGAAAGTGAAGCTAATTTTTTTTAAGCTTTTGGGTAAATTTTTTTTTCCACATTAGACATTTGTGCCATCTGAAGACTAAATGAACATTTGTGTTCAATCTGAAGAAATACCTTTCACGCACTCCTGAAATATCTATGAACAAAGACACAATGCCTGTGCCCACTGATGATATATGTGCATAATTACATAATTACTAGATACATTGACAGTACCAGCTGCTATACAGCATCTGGCTTAAATTGCACGAACAATGATTTTGGCAGAGAGGCATGATCAGTGCTTTGCAGTAATAATCATTATATTATTCTATTCTAAGACCTGAGATCAGAACAAAAGGCTCATTAGAGCTCTACATATAATGCATGTCAGACAGACTTGTAAACAATAGTGTATTAACAGTAAAGCATCTGCAAACCAGCAGTTCAATTCCTGCCAACTCTCTCCTGTTACGTCTTCTCTGTTGCAGTACAAGCAAATCTACACTTTCAGTAAATTGCATGTCAGATATCAGAAGTCTTACCGAGGTATAGGATCGGTTGCAGAGGCCACAGGAGAACAGCTTGGCGTGTTTCACGGTGTGTGTGGACAGGTGAACCTCTAGACTGGCAGCATCTGTGTAACCACGGTTACAGTTGTGGCACTTGTACGGCTTGTCTTTGTTATGCTGCCGACGGTGAGACTGTGATGGAAAAATAAATAAATAAAAGAGGCATGTAAAAACTAGGAACATGTAATTTGATCTTGACTACAATAGAAAAGGCAAGAAAATCACTCTTTTCAGACTAGACCCCGGCTGATATATCAGGCAATATTAGCTATTTGCTAAAATATCAGCATCGGGATTAAAGCTGATAAATGAAAATTAAAAAGGAGACATTAGTAATTCTTGACTTGTGACAATAAAACATGATTATTTTTAAACTGCACTGTTCCATTATCTCAGGAAAGCCTGATAATTAACTACACATAACAAATGTTAGGGAGGCCTGTTTGTGCTTTATATGTCTGTCAAAAAAAATATTGGCCAACATGTTGAATTTTTAAATCTCTTTTTAATTATTAACAATGAAAAATGATCCAAAATAAAATTTCTGTGACAAAAAAGGTAAGCATCAACATATCTACTACTCCATCACACTTGGTTGTACATTTTGTCTACAAAACCCAACCTGTGGAACCTGGATGAGTATGAGAACCACTGGCTTGCAAGTAAATATATTTTAGTAGCACTAGAGCCTTAGTAAGTAATGATCATGTCAGTGGCAAAAAGAAAACCTGTGGATTCAGTACCTGGAGGTTGGACAACTGAGTGAAAGCTTTTTCACAGCCAGGATGATTACACTTGTATGGCCGGTCACCGGTGTGAATCCTGGGAAATCACAGTCAAAACAAAACAAAGTTGATGTCAAGTTTGACGTACTGACAAAGTTAAGATACTTCTAGATCAGCTCAGCCCCTTGCTGCCTCATGTTGCAGTTTCTTAAACTTCTACTTTCACTTCCTCGAGAAGGAAACGGCTTTGGTAAATTTGAACAGTGTGACCTTTGGTTGCTATTCGTGCACTTTAAAATCACATCCTCTGTTTTAGCACATTTTATCATGAAGTGTCTTGATGCATGCTCAATCATCCAGGTAAGAAAATCCCAAAAAGTTTATTCTGTTCATGTGGACGTAGCGTTTTCAGTGGGAGGAATGTTTCGTCACTAATCCAAACAACGAAACGTTTCTCTTTTTTGGGATTTTATGATGAAGCAATAAGCTATGAAATAAAGTTTTATAACAGATAAACTAGGCTGCTAATACATGCCAGTGATCACACAACCACATTCTTCTGTCCTTTCAGGTGGTAGTGCCTAGCTTCGTAACAGCCTTTCGCCTTCCATTAGGTTGAGCTAATCTGTGGTTTGAATGTTTCTAACATCCGCTGAAAACTATTTGTTATGGGTCACTCACCCTTAACTTTTGAATCTAGTTTACACCTCAGTCTGTGTTTGTAGTAAAACATAAATATGGATTATTTTGAACTTTGAGGCATGCCGAGCTACTCTACTAACATCTAAGAGTTAAAATATGGAAGTGGGCAGAACAGATCCATCTTATAAAAGAAAAAAAGTACATGTCAGATTTGATAGATACTATAAACACACAATAACTCAAAGAGAAGGACACAAGCACAGTGACATAACTCTCCATGCACCTGCTCCCATACATGCACACATTCAAAACCCGCCCGGCCCAGCCCAGCTCGGCCCAGTACCGTGTGTGCTGCTGTAGGTGACTGAGCTGCCTGAATGTTTTCTGGCAGTAGGAGCAGGTGTAGGGCTTGGCCCCGGTGTGGATGCGGATGTGCTGGGACAGGTAGCTGGAGTTGGCAAACGACTTGGAGCAGTGGGGACACTTGTGGGGCTTGGCCTCAGTGTGGTTTCTAACACGGGAAACCGGGATTGGAGGGTTAAGGGGGTGGGAGGGAGAGAGAAACACAGAGAGAGAGAGAAACAGCGAGAGATTTTTAAGCTACAGCATGACCAAACTTCATAATGAACCGAAGACCAAATCATGCATTTAAGCTAAAAGGATCTGATCGATCAAGTATTGATCACAGATTACTAAGTTTGACAGTGTGCTCTTTGTGCTGTGTCTGAGTTGTGAAAACACAGAACGAAACATACAGCAAGCACAGTCACGCTTTTCTCTTTCTCTCTCTCTCTCTCTCGCAGTCTCTCTCTCCTTTTGGTGTGCACTACTTTGAGTGAAGTGTGAGTGTAGTGTATCTATGAATGTCTGAGTCTGCTGCAGTCAAACCAAAATGTAAATTCAAGATGAGTGCCAGGCCAGCGGAGCACATCTTCCTCTTTAAAATTAATGGCCTGAAACCCACAGAGAAAACCCAGTGCATGGAAATGAGGGAAATGAAAGCATGAAGGTGAATGACAAGGTCAACATAAAATTAACACATTTATCAGAAAGGTGACAGTCTGGATGGGAGATAGATTTATCACTCATATTGTCACAATTAATGAAATATAGTAAAAGTAAAACTAATTTTAGTGTCCGATTAGCGCCTTTACCACAGTAAAAAGGGGTGTAAAACATGCAGGTTAAAAACTGTATATCAGGATGTATTTTTTAGGGACAGCACGTACAGTTAGTATGCAAAGTGTACTTAGACTTGTATCGTGCATTCTTAAAAAATGTTTTAGAGTTTTTATCTTGCTGAGAATGAAAAGAAAATGTTTTAATAAAGACATCGGAATAACAGAGACATCTAGAGAAGATGCTGAAACAAAACAAAAAGGGGATGCATATTTTGGTGAAACCTGAGTGACAGACAGGTGTGTTGGTGAGAAAAGGCATTTAAATATAACTCAATCATCCTGTCTCACTTACAGCTGGAATATCGAGTATCTGAATCTCTGCATATGTAAGGAAACAAATTACATTAATCTGACTAAAGCCTGGGTTATACTCCAGTGCAGACAGGGACAAATGGAGACCTGGTGCCTGGGTGCATTTGAACTTGTATTTTCTCTTGTTTAAATCACTAGTAAATTACTTGCCAAGAATAAAAATACTTTGACTGAATGCCTGGAGAATTAAGGAATTTCAGTAGTAGTATTCCATGTGATTGGCTGATTAAATATTTGTGTTAAGAAGTGGTTGAACAGGTATATCTAATATAGGAATATGGATATGTTGCCCACATACCTGATGAACCTCAGGTAGCCATTGTAACTTAATAAATATTGCAGCTGTAAGTGAGACTGTGTAGGAGTTGTATTTAATTACCTTTAGATACTGACTCAGGAAACTGACTTCCCATTCTGACAGTGGGCCCCAGTTTTTAGAAAAGAATGAATGGTCAAAGACAAGTACTTAAAAATAACAGGTTTAGAGGCATGAAATAATTTAAGTTTGGTGCACTTTCAAAGATGATACTTTGAGTGTGCAAAAAGAGCTTTACACTGTCAGCACTCCCCAAAACAACCCAGACAAGTCCCAAGCTCACCACTCCTTCTTCCCTTTATCTATCACCACACAGAGGTTCACATGCACACATTTTAACACACACACACACTCAGGCCAGTACCGTGTGTGCTGCTGTAGGTGACTGAGCTGCCTGAAAGTTTTCTGGCAGTACGTGCAGGTGTAGGGCTTGGCCCCGCTGTGGATACGAATGTGCTGGGACAGGTAGCTGGAGTTGGCAAATGACTTGGAGCAGTGGGGGCACTTGTGGGGCTTGGCCTCGGTATGGGACTTGGCGTGGATCTGCATGTCTGACTTGCTGAAGAACGTCACTGCGCACATCCGACACCTTGGCAGGCAAGGAATGAGAGAAGAAGAGAAGAAGAAGAAAACAGTTATGATAAACAAAGCACAGAATAAAACTGCAAGTATCTAAAACACCATTAATATTTTCCTAAACTTAACGCACTTTATCCTACCTGTAAGATTTGGGTCCGTCTTTGTTAGTGTGATCATCCTCATCATTTGACAGATCATATGGGTCACCAGTGTGGTGCTACAATACAATAATAAAAAAATTACTTATGGTTGTGAAGGTAAAATCCCTCATAGTTGGTTTTATAAAAGGAAACAAGGAAAAAAGAAAGAACATAGAAAATTCACCTGTCCACCAGCAGCAAGGTGTGCCAGTATTAATGCATCACTTCCTGGAGGGAGGACCCCACCCACTCCGGCCACCCTGCTCATCACCTGTTTGCTTTTCCTGCCTCGTTTTGATGGTGCCGGCATGACAACAGCAGGAGCAATGTCCTCCTTCTTATCTAAAAATGAGAGAAAATTGAGAAAGAAAGACGGGAAAGGAAACAGGAAGTGTTGAGTGAAAACAGGGACACCATCTGTTAGAGTTTGGAAAAATTATGATGCACAGCTCATCACCAAACCTTACGTAAGACAGATACACAGATGTGTTTGATTGTGTATGGATGTAACAGTGCAATTGCAAGAATACATTTGGGTGGGAACAGGAATCAAGTGTCTAAAATAAAATGCTAAAAAGGAGCCCTGAGCCTCATCATTTTTTTACGTTGAAATTATTAAAATGATGGTGACCTGCACCTGTGTATTACCTGAATTTGAGGGGTGCACTGCAGACACTATCATGGTGGTGGCAGTGGGGTGTCCAGCTACAAAAGACTGCGTGGAGGCGGTGGGGACCAGTGTGCCCTGTGGGGTGGTGATCACTAACCCCGCTAAGAGGAAAAGAAAAACTGTGATCTGGCCGTCCAGATCTCACTCTGTTAGGCTTTTATTCTAACTAACAGTTAATGGAAAATGCAGTGATAAAAGAACTTTAATTTTCAACCTTGCAACTTGAAAGCCACACAATATCTTATAAAGGACAAAGCTACAGCACTAACACAAGACTTGCTAAGGTTTATACGAAAGATTTTAACGAATATTTTTAAACAAGCTGTGCATAAAAAAAGGGGGTGAAACTGCTAATATTAACACTAAGTACTATTACTAACACCTAAATGGAAACTGAAAAAAAAAACCCTGTTGAGATTGTGATTAGTAGCCACTGTAGATTAATATGTACAGTGTCATTCACTCCTATGCATATATCTTGTGACACCAACAAATATGGGTAGAGTTCAAAAAGTTCTGGGAAGAGTTCTATAAAAACCAAAGACCTTACCTGGTTTAAATTTGGCTGAACTTCCATTTGAGATCATCTTTTATGGGATCTGCAGACAGCTTCCAACATGGCTGCTATTTTTGTATTGCTCTCATTCTGATTATTTACACGGTATGCACTGTGTATAACTGCAGGAACTCAAACTGTGTCAGAAAGCAAACATCAGTTTCAAGCTGATCAAGGTACATGCTTGGTGATGAGACCTGGGTCCAAGCAGTCCACAGCTAACCGGTTTTTATAGGGGTCCACAGTTCCAAGTATGTCTGATGAGGAGTAAGACCACGAGCAAGCCTGGTGTGTTTTTAAACATACACACGGTTGGACACCATGATATCATTCTCCAGGGTAACTCTGAGAGACATGATGAGTGTCTCCACTGTGATGTCTCTGGCACACTTTTAAAGCATTTCAGAAACAACACATTTTGTATGCCTGCTGGGTTTTATTTTAAAAACTGACTAACTTTCAACTCCATTCCTTTGTCTGTTACTTCCTGCCCTTCTCCTATGCTCTGTGCTGCTACATGTTGCTTCTGTAAATAAAAAAAGAACTGTTCGCTTTTTCTAGAGCAACTTCTGATGGAATTGCTACCATTGTCTCGAGTGGGTGTGAGGAAGCAGCCGTGCCTGCTGCACTCCCAGGATGAGTCTGTTAATGTGAAGTTCCAATATGACATCCTGAGGAGTCTGATGAAAAACATAAAAGTGCAAACAACATGATCTGTGGTGCGTGTCATCACGTCATCACGTACTGTTTGATGGAGCCAGGTTTTGGGCCAGTATTGGGAATCTGAAGAACACCTGCATCCCAAACTTTTTTCAAATGACTGAGCATAATGTAGCAGATTTTCGACCGGCTAGCTTCACCTGGGGACATTTACATTAGATCTCACTGCCATTTCCTTTTTAAAAGAGGTGCACACACCACTGTAGTTAATTTTAGCTTCATGTTTCTCACATTAAATGGTAAATGGCCTGTATTTGTATAGCGCTTTACTTAGTCCCTATGGACCAACAAAGCGCTTTACACTACATTCAGTCATCCACACATTCACACACTGGTGATGGCAAGCTACATTGTAGCCACAGCTGCCCTGGGGCGCACTGACAGAAGCGAGGCTGCTGGACACTGGCGCCACCGGGCCCTCTGACCACCACCAGTAGGCAACGGGTGAAGTGTCTTGCCCAAGGACACATTAGGACAGTATGATCTCATCTCACATGTTTCCCTTCAAAAACCATGGAGTTAGTAGCTTGTTTTCCTTCTAGTTTTTTTTAATTAGTCGCTTACAGACACCTTGAAGGTGCATTCATGCACTCTTGTAGAATTATATTAAAATACTACCAGTTACTGCCATAAAGTAGGGAAAATACATATTTTAAAATTAAAATACATTTGGATAAGCTATTCCTTTTTTTTTTTTTTAAGAAAATGGTCTTTTAAAAATTCTGTAACACTGAAGCACACATGCAAACAGACATAACAGCGATGCCACCAAGATCAAATAAACATCCAGAGGTGCACAAGAAGATGATCTTGAACAGGAGACTGGCCAAATTTAAATCAGGCAAGTTTTTTTTAATAGACCTTTCAGAGAGTTTTTCTTTCACAATTTGCAAAATAAGAAAAAAGACAAACTGGAAAATCATCTACGACTCAGGTTGGTGAAAACATCAGAGCTGCTCACTCACCTGCAGTCATGATACCCGTGGAGGGAACAGGCACAACGGTGACGTTCTGGGAGGTGTGCGACTGGTGCAGGTGTGCCCCCACTGCACTCAGGGGTCCGCTATTGCTGTTTCCACCACCACCCCCTCCTGCATTGCCTCCGCCTCCTTCCTGTTTAGGGATCACACGTACCCCAGCCGCTCCATCAACTGAGCTGGGGATGGCGAGTACAGCCGTGGGGTAGTGGGGGGAGGAAGTGGAAGACGCAGAAGAGTGAGGAAAGGAGGGCGCACTGGCCTTTTCTGGACCTAGTTGCTCCTTCGCCTTGTTCAGGAACATGGCGTTCTCAATCTAGACAGAAGCGGGGAGTGGAGAGAGGAAAGAAGGAAGGGTGTAGGAATTAGGGGGCAAAGGAGTGTGATACAGTAAGGGTGAAATGTTTCATGACGGTGGAAGGAAAAGGATAAGAAAGGAAGGAAGAAAGGGAAGGAGAAAGGAGATTTGCCAGAGATGAAGAAGGCACGTTGAAAGAGGAAATAGGATGAGGGTGTTTGGAAGAAGTTGAAAGAGAAATAAAAATACAAAAGACAGGAAGAAAGAGAAAGATGTGAAGAAGAGTCATGATATGTTTATGTGGGAAAAAAACAGGACGACCGGGAGATGACACAAGCAGAGTGGCGATAAATGTAGTGTGTGTCATGAAAGGAAAATGGAGAACAAATGAGAGAGAAAATGAGAGGTTAATGACAGTAAAAACAGAAGGAATTAAAGAAGAATAAAGGAGGAAGGAACGGGAAGAAGGGGAAGATTGGGGAGAGTGAAGGGTAGGAGTTAATGGGTTAGATAAGAGCAGACAGAGGAAGAGGAGGAAACAATGGAAGAGAAGAGAAAACGAAGGCATGGTGAGATGCAAAAAAGCAAATGAAAACAGGAACAGAAGATTGAAAAGATGAGAGAGGAGAGGGACAGGAGTGATCATGTGAACCCATCAATAAGTCAAATAACTTCATCAACGTTGCCAGCATTATTTAGTGGTGTTAAAAACAACATGTTCAGGTTGTGATATAATCTTTAAAGTGCTTCTGGGTATTCTTTTCCAACAGCACAGACCACTATACCATGTGTAATTCAAGACAATTCCAACAATAAGGTTGTCTCTACCTGTCCTTGTACAGTGGGGACGGGAGACCAAAAGTATGATGAGTTGAAATGGGAATCGTCCATTATTTCTGTAATTAAAAAGCAACACACTTAGAAAACACCTGTCCTGCTCCTCCTTTTTTTGTCTCTTTTCTTTTAAATGAGACCATGCATGGCTGCATTTCAGTCATCTTAGTCCGGTTCCTTTCTTTCTCCTCCGCACGCTGACACACCGAACACATCAGTTTCAGGATCAGCATGCAGCACTAAGACTAAATTTAGTCCACTAAATTGGGCCACTTTTCTACACAGCTAACCTTTGTTTTTAGGGATACCTAAAATTTGTCTGTGACAAATCTGAGCAGTTTAAGCTTACTCTGTTGTGGCTATTTCTTTAAATAATTAAGATTTGTAGAGAGGAGGATGTGAAAGGAATCAGGCAAAGATGGTCAATCCCAGAAGGGATGGATATCAAAAACCTCTGTCTAGACCAGTGGTTCCAAATGCTGTGTCAAAGCATACTGATGTACCCTCTCAGCCCAGTAAACATTATAACTGAAACTGCACAAAAACACAGTAAATGAGATTTAGATTTTCTCTATTATTCCACATTAAATACCCTTAGTTTTACAAAAAAAAAAAAGAACTGACAGGCAAGAGGATAACATTTAAGAGGAGATAACACTGATCTCTTTACTGTGTGGAATAAGTCAAACAAACTACCTAAAGAAACAAAAACTGTTATTAGAAATTACTCAAAAAACTGTCTGGAATTTGATGCCAGGAGAGAAAAAATGCTAAAACTGTACCTGCAAACTAAAAATTCCCTTCCTGAAGAAACACTGCCCCCTGTTAAAGAGCTTGGGATCTCAACCATATGCAGTGGGAACATTTGTTTGAATGTATGGAAGTGCCTGATAAGACTGCTTGCTGCAAAGCAACATGCTCATGCTCAAAAGCACCATTGTCACTGACCTCCTTCCAGATAACCTAAAGCCCTGTTTTCTGCAAACATAAATACAGGTGTGTCTTGAATTTGTCATGCTTTTTACTTTTCTTTGGCCACACAGTTTGAGAACCACTGGTCTAGAGGGCAGCAGAAGCAAGAATTAAAAAAACACTAATGATAATCAGTTTTTGAGAATTTAATAATTGTCTGTAACACAGCCCATGCACTTGTTTACTACTCCCTTACACAGTATGAACAAATTGCACAATCTTGGAGTGCGTGTTTTATCAGCAGCATGTCAGTGAGGCTAGTTTTGCAACAAAATTGGATGCGGGTGCACCATTAGGTGAAAGTAACACCCTTTCCAAGAGTGCACACAGCTTCTTGACTGCTGAAAAAAACCTAAAATAAAAACCCACTGTCCATTTCATGAGTAATCAACCTGTAATCTTCCGTTTCCTGATTATGTCCCACTAACAGAGGCAAAGAAGGAAGTTTCATTGTTCTATGTTGGCATGCATTTGCACTTTATTTTAGCTTTCTGAAACATTTTGAGACTGTGAATGCCATGCATAGTTATCCTGCTCACATACTATCAAAAGCATGCAAGTAATTACATGTTAGTAAAGCCCAACTGCCATTTAATAATTTATAACAACTGATATTCGGTAAGCCCCGCAAAGGAGTATGAGAGGCCCATAAAAAAATCACAATAACAATTGAGGTAACTTCATATTTCATGCAAAACATATTAAAATGCATAACTCATGAAATGTTTTGCATTGTTTTTCATGAGCCTCCTCTCCCCTCTGCAACTGCAAGGTCTATAAATAAATGAAAAGAAATACTTTCAATGCAATTTAATTATTTTCCCTGATTCTGCAGCAAAGCATCAGATGCAAGGGGCCGTTATTAGTGCAGTACAAAGTCAATGTTTCAGTGCTCTGAGAGACATTTGTTCCCCCCCCCCTCTTTTTTTTTGGACGAGAGGGTGCAAGCTGCCTCCAAAAACTGTGGCATGGCTAGCGCCGAGCTAACGTTAGCTGTGCTTTATGAATTATTGCAAAAACAAATTTGTCACAAATCGTTTAAGTCAGGGTGCTTTTTTTGCAACTGAGTCTGGACAGATGTGTTAAACTGCACCCAACCGGCTGCCAAGAGCGTAATAACATATCTGGGTTATGCACAAACATGGCTAACGTTAGCTGAAAAACGCAACAAGACGAGAGGAGCTAGCTAACTTGCCTCCATTAATTTTCTCCTTTTGTTCGCTGGCTTGCTCTAGCTACAAGGAGGCCTGTATATTCAATATGCTTAACTAGCCCGCCGCTTAGTAAACACAAACATCCGTGCTCTCCCTACGCCTCCATTCCTCACTCCCTGCTCATCTCGCTGAGAGAAAATAAAAAAAGAGAAAAAAAAAGTCTCGAATAAAAAAAAAAAAAAACGAAGACAGGAAAAAAAACGTCGACGCCGTTGCCTCTGTAGGAGACGCAGCTTCATGCAGACTTCCGGCGGTTGGGACGACGGTGCTCTCAGACACACTGAAAAAAACACTTAATTAACAACCGACTAATAAGTCCTGTGTTAATTACCGGTGAACTCGACTCCCCTTCAACCCCCCCGGAGCTTCCTCGGGTCGGGACAGTTGGAAAACTTTGTCCAAATCCGCCCCTCAAACCCCTCAGATATGCCTTTTTTTTCTTCGTTTTTTTTCCTTTTTTTCCCTCCAGCTCTTCTCCGAGGAGTCAAGGCGGGCTGAGTTAAACAGCTTCCGGCCACACTCTTCAAAATAAAATCAAAGCGCGATTCTTTTAAAGTATATTTCTTTGTGTATTGCGTTTGATTAAAAGCGTAATAATCGATGTTAACACAATTAACTAAAACTAAACTAAAAGCAGGTGTAAAATATGACATTTAATACACCGAAATAAAATGATTATTAATTTTTTTTAATTAAAAAAACTAATTTAAAACAATAGTGTTTAATCACAAATTATATTTATAATTTGATCAAAAACAGCCTAATGAGGTTTTGGTGCTACATGACTTGTCAATTGTCTTCAAAAATAGCTGTTATGTATAAGAATATTTATTCAGAAACTTATCTTATGTATTTTTCATAATAATAATAAATACTAAACCACAAATAATGCCGAAAACTAATAAAACTGAAGTAAAACCAAACATACAAAAACAAATACAATTTAAATCTAATCGACCGAAATCCACTCTGGAAACAAACGCTATATAATACAAAAAAAAAAAAAAAGGAAAAAAAAAGCGAAAAATGGGCTCGAGTAGGAAAATCTTCTATACACAAGTCAAATAATATAAAACAAAAAAACAAAACAAAAAACAAACAAACTAATAATTGTGCAATAACTAACAGCCATTTACCCATATGTTTGCTCCTCTGAGAGTTTTGAATTAGACTTCCTGTACTGGTTTGGCGTTTTACCAGCTAACTTGACACACCTGCCAGCGTCTATGCAGTATCTTCCGGTGTATTAATTATCCAGTCAGTGAGGACGTCGTATCAGTTTCTATGTATATTTCATTTCTGAATTAGCTGAATGGTTTTCTCATTTTGCACAACAGCTCTCAGGTTATGCGGACATGTGAGGCTATTAAAAGGTAATGAATGCTTGTACTTATAATATCCACGTCACTATAATTATTATCGCCCATTTAGCTTGAACTATGTCCATCATATAAAATGGACCTAAGCTACTTTTGTCAGCATTTATAATGCAAGGAAAGAACTCTAGTGTTTGTTGCAAGTTTAATTCCTGGCGCAACATCAGCAATTCATTCTTGGGAAAAGCACCATGTACCATGAGCATTTTATTGAAAGATCAATGACAATAAAATGATGATGAAAACGTTTATTGGGATCCCCTTATGCATGTGAAAATTGTTTATTACGCAGTGACAATTCAAGACCTCACAGATGGAAAAAAAAAATTACATAAAAACGGAAAAAAGAAGCTAAAATTAGATGTGTAATAATGTGAAATAAAAAGCAAACATCCACTTTGGTCAAACATCACAAATGCAACACAACAGGGTCTGAAACATCACCGAAAACTAACAAACTGCCTAAAATACATTTATAATGAATTACTCAAGCTGTTAGTGGTGGTGCAAACAGTGCTCTACACTGATACTGTATCAAATATAAACTGTATAAATACATACACATACATATATATATCCATATTTAGTGCTGATCCAGTAACGAAAGCACACTTCCATTTCTATAGCTGGGTAATCTCCTACTTTGGTAACTCAACAGTGAAGCTGCACACGCCTACTGTGTCCTGACTTCAAACATATGCATTTGCAATATTACTTTACAGTGACAGGTGTTGATGCATGCATAATAACAGTAGTACTCATATATGAAAGAAATAAAATGTACCCTCAGGACACTTACAGCACGTGTGGTTGTGCTGTAATCAGGAGTGCAGAGAAGTCACAAACAGTGTTTAGAGCTTGAGACAAAGCTGCTCAGTTAAAACAAAACCATATATCCATCTTCAGTGTTTAAATCCCTTCTGATGTATTAAAACGTGTCCATAAAGATATTTTCCTACCTATCCCCAGAGGGTAATGGTGAGGTAGAGGGATACAGTTTGATTGAGTTGTGACATAAGGCAAATCAGGATACTTTACAGGTACTACCGTAATACTTTAGAGCTAGTATTACACCTTCAGTGGAATATAAAGCACAAACTCTAGCAAGCGAACGTAAAGAAAAAATAAAGAACAGAACAGCAAACACCCCTTCCCCTGAAGCGCGAGCTGCCCTCACTTAGCAATCGGAATATTTAGCTTCACATTACGCCAAAGCGTTATATACTAACAAATACTTTATGTTATGAATACACAGGGATATTCTCATCGCTACTATGAAAAGCAAAGCTGTATTTCACACATTTAAATTTAGTCTGACTAGCTACACCTTTATGAGAGCTGCTACATAACTGTTATCACTAGGAACCACTTTACTTATGTAGTACACATCATGTATTAGTGGACTGCAGGGTCCACTAATACATGATGTGTACTACACAGACTTAAGGCAGTTTAAGCTCCTGGTTGGGAAAAACAGAATCCCATTTTTTTCCTGTAGCTGATCTAAACCTAATATCTCCAAGCCGAGGCTCAACAGGAAAAAAAAAGACGATTCACCGGAGCATCAGTTTACAAATAAAGAATAATTAACTTACTGATATGCCTGAAATAAAGTGGCCCCACTAGATCGTACTGTTAAAGTACCAAGGATCATAAAATATAAAACAGTAAAAAAAAAAAAAGACAACACATTTTAAAAACCCTATACATATTAACGCTGAAGTTTACAGATAATATCAGAAATATTCACCCTAAACCTTTATAAACCAAATTTCATTCAGAAATACATGTAGAGAAAAGACTGATGGGTTAAAATGCATGTCAGTGATTATATGATAATATGCAATATTAGTATGATTAGTAAATGAAGGTTTTGGTTGCATGTTTTAGCACATGCTCATGCTAAGAAGCACTTAAGGTTTGGCAGCAAGGCAGTGAGGACACAAACACACAGAGTTATGTAGGAATTATTAATGGTAAACAGGCACACAGACAAAAGTGTGACATATAAACACAGAAAGGGACAAAGACAAAGATCAGTCATGTAAAACTCAAAAAGTAAGAAAGCTCATCAAACCATCATAGAATACATGAAATATGATTATAATATCCTCTGCTTCTTGTTACCCTTGACCCTGAACTGGATAAGCAGAAGGTAATACAAGGATGGATGGAGGCTAAACTAACGCAGTACCAATAAGCACAAAGTCAATGCAAAAACAAATAACATGAAATAACATTCGTAACTGTAATCAGACTATTTTCACAACAGAGAAACATCACAAACCAGCTGAACCAGCCACACAGCAGAATGACGCCGTGATGAGAGAATCATGCAGGGAATCCAGACAGCTGACTGGACACTGGGAGGAAGGACTGCCTGGTCATTGCTTCGGCTGATTCTCTTCAGCCTGTATGAGAGGCCACCTACAGAAAGGAGAGACAGAGAAAGGGGGATGTTTTAAAGTTTTGTTATATTTAATGCTGAATTTAATTATTAATAATTGAATTTGATCGGTAGCAGCTATAAGCTGTAGATGCATGAGTGTAGGTAAGTGTAACATAAACCGAGTGCCTGAATGAGTTACCTGGGAGATGTTTACGCCAGTCATTTTCTCCAAGGCCTCAGGCAGCTGGGTCATGATGTCCAGCACCTCTCCTGACAGTTTGGCCACGCCCACATCTCCACCTCCGCTGGATACCATGGTAACTTTTTTGGCTTCACACAGAGGCCTGCTGATCTCTTCTGCCATCTGGTGGACAAAAGACATTACAACTGTTAAAATTGTAACCAGTGAATGTAATAATTTAATCCAGAATCCAAGCAAATGCACACACAACACTCATGACTAACAGGCTTCAAATTCTGTTTTTATTATCAGCACGATTCTAAAAATAAGAACAGGAGCTAGAAATGCTTGTTATGATGATGTTATCGCTCACCAAAGGCAGTTTCTCCAGCAGCATGTCCACCATGGCGCCCTCCTTGTACTCCTTGAAGGCCTCTGCCTTCTTCGCCATCTGCTCAGCCTCAGCCCGCCCCTTGGCCTCCACTGCAAATGCTTCAGCCTCACCTTTAACCTGAAGAAGAAACGAGGACGGACTTATTGTACCAGAAAACACTGAATCTCACCTTGTACCTTAATGTTACATAAATTAAAGTGAATTACAAAAGACCTTTACAAATGTTACCTCATACAAAGCGATGGTAGTTTTAAATGCCTCCTCTAATATCTTATGGATTTTTCCCTCATCCATATTCAATTCATTCCCTTTTTTATTGCTAGATTCAGAATTATAGGCATCATATAAGAGGTCTCACCTGGGCTGCATATTAATACTCCTATAAACATGAATCATCATGACTGATTTAGCTCTTTGCCTTCCATCTCCTTATATCCTCTTTTAATTTGGAGTTCAGAGACCCCAAATTAATACTGCACAAGTGTGACAGATTTTTTTGTAGATGTACACCCAAATACTTTACTGAATACTCTGTAGATTAGATTTTTAGATAATATCTCGTATTTAAAAGCAAGGAATTGTATCTTTGATACATTAAGTTGGTAGGCAGATAAAGAGCCCTACAGAGCTAGATAATTAATCAGTTTGGGGAGGGATAGGAAAGGTTGCCCAGATAATTCAAGATGACATGTGTGGAAAATGCTTTTGTTTTTTCCCCAGAAAAAGCTTCGACTCACTCTTATGGACTCAGCTTCAGCCTCTGCCTCCATGATCAACTTAAGACTGGACAGACAAAAGAAACACAATCAGCTGGTTAGCAGAGAGATAAATGATTTGACCAGTCTGTACAAACATGTCAGCTAAGCTCTTAAAATATAAAATGATAGCTCAAATGTTATTCTAACATAAAAAGAAGGATTTAAGTGGACAGATGAAAACTTGCCAAATTAAAAAACAAACAAACAAAAAAAAACAAGAGGGATTTTCCATGTTTCTTCTTCAGACATATAAACAGAGAAAACATACCAGAAAAACCTAATAGACTATCTGCTTACTGCCGTTCCTGCAGTTTAGGAGGTGAAAATGAACCCATAACTCACCGCTCAGCCTCAGCCAGCTTCTCCAGCCGGTACCGCTCAGCCTCTGCAGGTTTCTTCACCTTGGCCTCCAGCTCTTTCTCCTTGCGGGTGATCTCCTGCTCCTGCAGCATGATCTGCTGCGCCCGCTCAACCACCTGCACCTGCATCTTCTCACTCTCAATACACTGCTTCGTCTTCGCTACCTGCCAGAGGAAAACAGATCACACATGTATGTCTGTACACGTAATATTCTTCATTTAATATCATGAACTGTAAAAATGTTATTGATTTCTAATAAGTTTAAAACATTTGTCCTGCAGTTATAATTAAAGAAATGCTGTGCACTGTATTTAAAATATATATTCAGCTTAGAGATCAAATAACAAAATGAGCTGCTTCCTGTGGACGCCTGTGTACCTGCAGCTGGTAGGCCATCTCTGATTCAGCCCTCTTAGTGTTGACTTCAATGTCATAGGCTGCCTTCTTCAGCTCATAGTCCCTTTGAGCCTTCGCCATGTCAATCTCATTCTTGTACTGAGCCGATATTTTCTCCTGCATGGCATGAGCTTCCTGCAGAGAGAGAGTCAAAGAGGGATGGAGAAAGGATGGAGGTGATCAGGATCAATGGGAACAGATGTCTAAAATAAACAGGATGAAGATGCTAAAAATACAGACAGAGTTTAGACAAATGGCACCAGTGACGAGGCCAATAAGACTAAGGCAAAGACACACAGTGAAGTGCTCTGTAAACAACCTTCTAGATGATTTAAATGCAGCTTCTATTATTATCAAGACAGTATTTATCCAAGTGTTTCTAAAAATAAAGAAAGATCTTAAAACTACATCAACAAGCCCCAATGACACCTGTTGCAAAGAGAGATCTGTTTAAAAAATAACTTTATAGCAATACAGTATTTAAAACAAAAACAGCGGCAAAGTGACAGATCTCACCCTAATCACAGCATCTCTCTTGTTTTCAGCCTCTCCAATGCGAGCATCTTTCTGAACCTGCGCTGTTCGGCCTTTCCCCAGAGAATGCAGGTAATCCTGTGTGCCAGCAGGAGAAAAAAGATCTGATGTGCGTTTACTGGTTCAATTTTTAATTTCGAGAATCCACAAAAATGTACTGAGATCTTCTATGATATGATTCTTATAGTGCAAAGAGATACCTGGTCATCATGAACATCTTTGAGGGTGTAGCTGACCACGCTGATGCCCATGTTGACCAGGTCAGAGGAAGCCACCTTAAAAACCTGCTCTGAGAACTTCTTACGGTCCTTGTAGATCTCCTGTAACACAAACACGTTTGCTGTGATGCAGAAGTTATGTACTCATCACATCAAATGTACTCATCACAGCTGAGGTCGTGAATACTGAAGGTGTAGCCTAATAATACCTGTTCTATAATTCATGCTGGTCTCAATTCAGTTGCATGATGAACTCCATTTATTTACTTTAACTCTCTAAAAAACAGTTCACTCCTTACCTCAACAGTCAGATGGGCGATGATGGCTCGTTGATGACCTTCAAGTGTCTCCAAGGCGATCTGAGCAATTTCAGCCTCTGACTTTCCCATGAACATCTGGCAGGCTGCAGCTAACATCTGTTTATTCTGACCCTGGATCTTCATCTGTAGGAAACAGCTGCTTGTTTATTATTGGGTTCATTTCCTCTATGCACAGTGAAAAATAGCAAATCAGGAGCTGGGTTTCATGTGCAACTAAATGGCACTGTCAGTGTACCTGACCCTAATATTTACATTGACCTGCTTTAATTAATCAACAGATACAATAACATGCAAAAATACATAAAAATAAACAATAAAGTAGCAACAAAGTTTACTGTAAACAAAAAACAAGTAGGAAAAAAAATTCTGGTTGCTATGAGTAACTTTATACACCACACAAAATGAATCGTATCTGCTAAATGTTAATCTTCTAGTTTACACCTGTCCTTCTGAGAAAGGCCTCCCCTGTTTTGCCAGCAGAGGGTCCTGATTCATCTCCAGTGGTGCACACTGACCTGGGCGATCCCGGTGACAGAGATGGGCACTCCGTGGCGGGTGTAGACTTTATCGCTCTTCACATTCAGAGTCAGAGTGTTAAGAGAAATCCTGGAGAGAGGCCACGTGAGAGATATAATGGGGAACATGATTATTGATTCATTTTCATTACTCTAATGGTACATTAGGTGTAGCAATTTCCTCCTTGCTTTTGTTACACTGAGTTGCAAACACAGAGTGTATATAGTACAAGGGATTTAAAAAAAAAATGTTGGTACTAGACCCAAATGTGGCCTGTGCGGAAGCTAATGTCTTAAATTCAACAGGAAGACGGAGAGAAAGGACTTGAAAAGAAACAGTTTACGAACAGGAGCTGGATGCTTTACACATATTTATTACTAATGACACAGATGTATATGCCCTGTGCTTTAAATGTGTCCCCAAAAGAAACCCTTCATTATTATAAAATTAATTTAAAATGAATTTGTTAATCTTTTTTCCCCCTTTTAATCTATTTTTGTATTTTTGCTGCTGAAGTGCTGTTTGCCTTCTCTCATTATATTCAATTTGTCACTTAAAATATATCGGCCAAATGTCAACAGTGTTTGCAGAAACATCAGGAAGTAAGCTAGTGGGATATAGGAGAACATAAATAAACTTTGGGGTTTGTTTACCTCTGTATCTGCTGAACGCAGGGGATGATGAACACTCGGCCTCCGGCTATCATGAGAGGTGGAGAACGGCAGAACCCTGGGAGAGATCAGAGACCACGCTGAGCATCACAGGGAGAGTTTAAACATTTACTACTTCATGATAAAAACAAATTCAACAAACTTCCATCACAAATCAAGTTCTGGTTTATGTTTGTGTTCAGAACTACAGACCCATTAAAAATCTGCATTCACAGTAAATCCTATTTTTATGATGATTATTTAAAAAAATTGTGACAGACATGATTTTTTTCTCTCTCCTTTAGAGAAGTTTAGGGCACCACCTAAAGGTTTTTGAACATTTTGTTTGCCTTGATGTGACAGCCATCACATGTGCGTTAATTAATGAAAAGCAACAGTTAGGTATTAGTTTGATGTTATAGTTTCTTAAGTTGTTTAGATTTCAACAAAGCAGCATCATTTTACCTGATACCACCATAGCCTCGTTGGGACCACAGGTGTAGAACATGTTTGCTGATCCTCCTTCAGACTAAAAAAACAACAAAAACGAAAGAATAATTATTTGACAAAAACACTTTTATAAAGGACTTGTTTAGAAAATCCATCAACAAACGCATAAGGCCGGAATCGTGAAGAGTTATTATACGAAATATAATTTTAAAAACACTTTAAATATTTTATTAGTTTCTTTTCAGAGGCTAAATATGCAAGCATCAGAAATCATAATGATCAGCTCACTCCCCGAAGGAAAGGAGTGCATGTGATGGGGGTGGCCAGACAGATGAGCAGCAGACCAGCGGAAAAAATCTAATTAGCGCAAACATTGCGCAGTAAAAAGCCCAAGAAAAGCTGCAACAAACGCAAAACCCCGAAGCTCACAAACAAGATCAACAGAGAGATCAAGATTTTAAAATATGTACAGCAAAACAAATATGAAGTGCAGGCTGTTTATCTGTTAGCTTAACTCAAACAATTTCAGCTACATCTGTGTTTACACTCGATGGATGTGGATACAGAGAAAATGTGACGACACACTCACCGGTTAGTGTACAAACGACGTGGTTTAGGTGGAGTAGAGTGAAAAGCGATGAATAATTGGCCGTTCAGATTAATGATTTTTCATCCCAGGTGACGTTTTCTCTCGTTGGATACGAAATGATGCGGTTAGTTAATAACAAGGCTGCAGCTCAGTGGCTCCAATAGAGCACGCCCATTGAGCAAACTGTGTGCTTCCGCCATCTAGTGGCGAGGTGGGGGAACGTCATTTTTCAGGACTGTCCTCCTCAATCATCATCACCGCTACTGGGCGGGTAAAAACACTTAATCCATGAAGCAGGTGGAAAGCAACTAAATACATTTATTAAAGTACAGTTAATAGTTCAATTTTCTACAACTTTGAATTTTATTATTAAACACTATTATTATCTTGTATATCTCTCACTTCTGATTTTAATTCATTTCCATGGTGGATTTGCTTGTTTCGATCTAGCTAAAAGGTGCGAGATGGGAATGTATAATTATTATTATCATTATTTTTTTTTTTATTATTTTTTAAATTATTATTAATTAAAAAAATATTTTTAAATGCCTCTTCAAATGACTAAAAGCTAAAGTCATTTTCTTGTATGCTTTTATTTTCTTGTAGGGAGTTCTTTAAGTTTTTTATTTTTATTTTTTATTTTAGTTAACTAAAATGTTTTTACACCGACTAGTTCTGGTATAGTGTCGTTCTTGCGTATGACTCCAAATTATTCAAAAGTACATTTAAGAAAATTGCACTGTCAAAGAAATATAGTTTAAAATATAGTCTAACAGTAGCAGTATATGGGTGACTCCTCAATCATTGCTGGAAAAGTATAACACTTTAACATTAAATCTTCCTTTCAAAACACAGACTACTGAATTATTCTAACAACTATATCTATATATGATAATAAAATATATATTACTAAACGTGATGCTCTATTGGATTACGATCCAGTTACTGGAGATTTGAGTACAGTGAATTCATTGTCATGTTCTCAAATTCTGACAACACCACCAGACCAGACAACATTTTCCCAATCTTTTAATGTCCAAATTTGGTGAGCATGTGCAAATCTTATCCTCGGTTTCCTGTTCTTAGATGACAGATGGCACCCACTGTGATCTTCTGCTGCCGTAGCCCATCTTCTTCAGTTTGATGAGCTGTTACATTCAGAGATGCTCTTCTGCATACCCTGATTATTTAAGTTACCATTGCCTGCCCAGCTTGAAGCAGTCTGGCCATTCTCCTCTGATCTCTGAAATCAAGACCCTCTCACCTAGAGAGCTGCTGCTCACTGGAACATCAGCAGATTGTCTTGATCATGTTTATATACCTAAATGCACTCAGATGCTGTTGTGGTTGGCTAATTAGATATTTGCTATAAACAGTTGAACAGGTGTACCTATCAAAGTGGCTGGTGAGTGTAGATATTTGTGTTCATACTATTAAAAACATCAGGACCTTACATTTAAGAGTAAAATGTGACGTGAACGCCTGAGTCCATTATCTCCTTTATGCTAACTGGATGATGGATGCTGCTGATTATGGTTTAGAAGGTGTAACTTTTTACTCTTCATATATAGGCTTTAAAATGCACATTAATGTTCTGATGAAATATTTCCTTCTGAAAATGTAGAGGAGCAGAAAAAGGAAATACTCGAGTAAAGCATCTGAAATCCACTACTTCGTTACTTTCCAGCTTTTGTTTAGAGCTCCAACGAGGCAGTGATGACAACACCCGGCACTCCTTCTCCTCTTCCGGTCCTTGCCTCAGAGGGAAGGAAACCCCTTTGGAAAAAAAATCTCAACCTTCAGCCAATCAGCTCCAAAGCCGCAGACAGACTAACCAATCATTAGCCTGGACTAAAGCTATGCCCCACCCCCGGAGCCAGCTGGACTCATCGCTGCCACACACTCCACAGTCAGTAGGTCAGCAGCCTTCACTTATTTCCACCGCTCTCTGCTCCATCACCAACTGTCCATCCATCATGAGGGAAATCGTGCACATCCAGGCCGGCCAGTGCGGGAACCAGATTGGTGCTAAGGTAAGAAAAGCTAGTGATGAAAAAAAATTAACTTTTCTCTTCTTTTTTGTGGTTATTTATTTATTTACCAGTTTAATAAAGTTTTTGTTCAAAGTTTTTCATTTTTAAATCATTTAAATTGCTGCTCTTTTTTTTACAGTTTCAATATATACTTACACTGTATTAAATCATGAAATTACATAGAAATAAACTGATTAATGCCTGTACCTTACTAAGAGGAGTTTTGTTTTTTATTTTTTTAAATGTACAAACCTTTAACTGGACCCAGAACAATTGAGAGTTCCGTTGTTTTCCCCCACTTTCCCCCCCTGACCATTTAAAAGTTACAGTATTATTTTCTACTTTAGCTAACCTCTTTGTAACCTACTTTAATCTAAAGGGGAATGTGCATATTGTGTTTTTATCGTATGTTACATGACTCTTGGATTTTTTTTCTAGGTAAAAGTCTGACAGAGCTGATCTAATCCTTTTATTAATAGATTGAAGCACTCTTAGGCAGAAACAATAAATCAGTGTTGGGACATAAAAGCGCAGTGAAGTATAGATAACTTTGCTATTACATATTATAATTTTTAATGAAGTATTATGAAGCTGTAGGATCTGACAAAAGAATGTAATACATGGCATATTAATTACAGCAATATAATAAGACTTCTGTCTAGCAGTAGTCTTTCATACTTTCTCTGCACATGAGTACAGTAACATTTGCAGATTTGTAACTGCAGGCAAAACAGTGACTCCAGTCACTGAGCTGTGATTAATGAAGCTGGCCAGACCGGAGCCGACTCACAGGGCCAGCTGCTGCCTTGGCTGCCTGTTGAGCTCGAGTCTTTGTCATCGAGGAGAAAGAAAAAAACAAGAGAAAAGGGGTGAAAAGAAAGGAGAAATTTGCTGAGGCAGAGGAGAGGAACGCAGCAGGAGGAGGGTGAAGGGGGAGGAAGATAACAAGTGGTTCAGTGTCTATGCTGAATGCACAGATGAGGTCATTTAAATGGCTGCCTTTTCCCTTTTCCAGGCAGTGTGACACATGCGCACGCCCCAGGTCCCCCAAACCAGCAGTCCTCATCCCTGTTTACCCATGGGTAATAGTAAGGGTTTTCTATTTATCTGCATTTTGTTGCAACAGTTTAAAGGATTTCTTGGAAATCTACAGCTACTTACCTCGAGCTGCAGCAGTTAGTGGATCAGTCAAAGGATGCAAAATGAATCCAGTGAATTACGGTTGTAAAATCCCCTCAAACCACAGTTCATAACATGATTTTTAGGCCACGGTTTCAGATCATATCTCAGTTTTTCTTCAGATGGATTAAAAAGAAAAAGAAAAGAAAAATGCTTTCAGATTTGTCCTGGATGCTGTTTGCTCTTTGATCAGAAAAAAATCCTTTATAAAGAATAAACTCCATTATTCTCCTTTTCGCATTAACTAAAAACACTCAGACATTACAGCTTTTAACAGCATGCTTTAACTCTACATTAATATTTCAAGCTTGAACCACAGTATAATTTAATTTGTAAGGTTATTCTGCCTCCTTTATGGAAGTGTCCCAATAAATTAATTCAGGAATGAATTGTTTCACCTATATAAAGGAGACCTTTTCTTTAAAAACAAGCATGCAACCCTTGTTTTCCTTAGAAATTACGGAGATTTTTTACTTTTTTGGAGATTTTATTGACTGATTAGTTAATTAAGAAGATATTACACAAGGTAAAGCTTTAAAATATTATACATGCAGCCATACAGTCACAGTTTTATCGAAAGGATATTCAGTAAACTCTACAATTAAATAAGAATGAATCACTTATACAAAAACTACTTTAGATATCATAAAACAGCTTAAACATTGCGTGTTATGAAGCAGCATAACAGCCACCAGGTCATGTAATTTTAAGAATGTGATTCTATATATAACTTGAATTTTATTCATACATTTGGCCTGTTCTGCCCTCGTACAGCTCAGCACAACAGCGGGTGGGGCAGCAGCATATGGGGTGACTTAGTCTCTGCTACTCAAAGGTCCTGATCGGTGAAGACAAGTGTATTTACAGCGGACTTAGTGAGGCTGAGGTCATTTCACAATGGATTAACTGTGCCTGAATTCACTCGCTTACCCAATCCAACCCAAATCTGCTGAGCTTTCCCACGTTTCTGGATAACTTCTCATAGATACGATTGAACGGAGGCTTAGGTTTTCAAACATGGACTTCAAAACCTGCCAGCTCACATGCGGTTTGCAATTTCAGAAATCCTGAAGTATATGTTTTTGCCTTGGACAAACCAACCTTTCCCCTGCTTATCTCTTTCCCTTAAACACACACACGCACTCTCACAGATTAGGGTCACTTGACTGAGCTGGTGTGACAGTCTGTCTCAGCTCAGTTTGGTGTTGATGTTTCAACCCGTGAAACACAAAATCCTCTGAGAGAGTCCTGACCCTCTGACAGCGAATAGAACAAAGAGTTTTACTACTTTAAGCTGTGGGCAACTTTTTATGAGTCTGTGTATGATTCACTGAACCAGCTGGAAAAATCCAGGTGGGGGTAATTACATGACTTCCTCCCTGCCTTTCCTTTCTAAACTCAAATCATAGCTGAACTACAAAGTAGAGCTGAAGATAAGAATGTCCAGTTTTCAATTTTAAAGAGACACATTTCTTCACACATGACACTATAATTTATACGTTTACATTTCTGTCTCTCAAGCAGATCCAGTGAAGGCTTCATCCAATGAAAGACACATTGCTTACTTTTCTAAAAAACACATTAAAATATTTTCATTCATCCAGATTAATGTGCTGTTAGCCTTTTAAATAGCCACAAAACTTTAAACTTCAGGGTAAAAACAGCTCATAAAAAGAACATTATCTGGTATCAGTTTATCTTTGAAGTCTTTTTTAAGCAAACATGTCAGCTGTAGCTTTAAGATATAAATATTTGGGTTTTTTTCCCTTAGTTTTCTACTCACTGAACTGTATCGGAAGTTGTGAATTTCTCAGCATTTTTAATCTAAATGACAGATTATGTATTCACCATGTGACTGCGTGATTAAAATAATTCTGAGCTGCCGTGTGCGCTCGCTTTTGTTTGCTTCTTTTATGCTCGTTTTTCATCAGCCTCCTGTACTTCTTCCTTCTGTTTTCCTGTCCAGGTGTCAAAGCTTTGAAACTGCTTTGGCTTGTGCTTCTTCCAGGAAGTTTCACTCAGAGCAGAAACCAAATATATCCACAAGACTTACCTTTGATTATTTACTGGCATGAGACATAAAAGGACTGACTGCATTTATTTTGTTACAGTCACTCAGACCAGCTGAGGCAGACCCAGAGTTTGTCTTCATATCCATCTATTTTCTTAACCACTTATACAGTTGGGGTAGTTTGTAAAACACGTTTTTACAGGGAGTTTCCTTGAAATCAAAAGAGAGCTGTTTGCACTGTTATCAGATTGTCTCGTCCACCCTCTCCATGTGATTTGCAACGTTTGCAAACTTGAGTCACATGCAGGCATCTTTTTTACTGTTTCTACACTGTGTTCACACTCAGAGACATAATAATTGTTCTTAAGCTGAAAAAACTCTGTAGCCTGACATTTTCTGTGTAGGAAATTTATTGAGGGACTCAATATGAAATTTGAGCTATAAGTGAGAATCAATACTGCCACTGATATTGAGACATTATTAAAAGTATTCATGTCTAGTCTAAGAGCTCTACAGCATGTTCAGCCAAAATCAGTTTAATGGTTGGAATGGAACCACGAGGTGACTGTTTATCGCAGGAAATCCTTCCTGCGGTCTTACAGAACACGTCGCTGTTTTTAGGTGATCTTGTGAGTGCTAACTGTGATCATATGTCAGCGAGTCTTTGGAAGCTCAGAGGTCAGAAGACTCTTGTTTTTCCTCTAAATTCGCTTGCAGTTATGGCCTTAATAACACCACAAAGACACCTCTTTGTGAGATGTTTCCTAACTTTGCATGAAAAACCTTATTGAGTACTCTGTTAGCATTTTAGCTATGATGGCACACGGATGGCTCAGGGGTTAAAAAATGTGCTTAGTGTTGTGCTCGCTTCACATCATTAAGCTCATTAAATGTATAAAACATGTGGATGCTTTCTTTATAAGTTCTTGCAATAACAGCCTGTCCACCTTCACCTTTATTTAGTTCTGGGAGGTGATCAGCGACGAGCACGGCATCGACCCGACAGGGACCTACCACGGAGACAGCGACCTGCAGCTGGACAGGATCAGCGTGTACTACAATGAAGCCACAGGTGAGTTCACCCCGACTACAGCGAGGTCTGTGTTTGATAAAATGAAAGAAGACATCTCCTCCCTGTGGAGACACCGGCTCACTGCAGCAGAGAAGCAGAAGATGCAGATAAAAATAAAACAATGAGGCACGAATGTTTGGTTGGCTGGTTTCACATTTTTACAGGTGAGGATGTGATGTGTTATCTTCAC
Source organism: Pelmatolapia mariae (assembly GCF_036321145.2). Taxonomy (NCBI): domain Eukaryota; kingdom Metazoa; phylum Chordata; class Actinopteri; order Cichliformes; family Cichlidae; genus Pelmatolapia; species Pelmatolapia mariae. The sequence goes on from NC_086245.2 coordinate 6,480,092, forward strand.
CTGTTCTCATGATGACATTTATTAGGGTGGCACACTGCCTTAAAATGCCAGAAACATTAAACAAGCATGCATTAAACAAAGGTAGTTTGTCCTGAAAAACATTTGTACCAAACTCTGTTCGACACAGTGAGAGTGGACTATATGAGTCTGAATTACTCCAAGTCAGAGCCTCAAATGCAGCCCAGGAGCCAGAAGGAGCCTGCCAAAGGCTTCATCCCACTGCTCTGGATGGCTTTAAACATTGCAGTGAAGTCAGTAATTACTCATTTAGTTTCAGTAACATACATTTTTATGGTGTGGTGATGCCAGCATTGGCTTACTACTATTAGTAAAAAAAACCTAGAGAAATTTAAAAGTATTTCTGGAACCAGACGAGTTTTTCAAAACATAAAAACATAAAATTCTGTTTCTGTTTGGTTCTGAAAACTTAACGTGCGCCTTTTTACTTTGGTCTGAAAATTATATTGAACATGTTACGCTCCCCTAAAAAGGTCCAGGGGATGAAGGAAAGTAACAAAAGGTGCCCAGGTTGAAAAAGGAGACAGGGAAGCAAAACAGTTAAATTAAAGGGTTTTATTAATGTTTCTGCTACTAACTAAACTAAAAGAGACTAACAAGCCGATATCACCTTTTAAAGAAAGAAAACAAAATTCAGGTGCTGGTCAATAAACTGACAAGTAAGTCAAAGAGAGTTATTCACCAAAACACACACACAGTCCTCTCCACAGAGCAGGAGCAATCAACCACCTTACACACAACTCACAAGCTCCCACTCAACAAAGCCAAACCAAAGGAGGCCCTGCTAGGGACGTAACAACATATAATGACAGCAGACTGAAAGAATGTGGAAAAATTTAACCTTTTAAAGACATCTGAGGGTGTCCGTAACCTGTTTTCTGCATGAATCATTAATTAAATTAAACAATTAAATTAAATTAGTTTTTCACATCCTTGCTTGCTTTTTCTTTTCCTAGTTTAGATTGTAAGTTGTTTGCTTGCTGTAGTGTTGTCTCAACAGGACCTCATAACATAGTTTTATTCCCTCTTGTGCTATCTCCTTTCTGAACGACAATAAATCTCTTGAACCTCAAAAACCTCTGAGGGCTGTTTGTTGTAAATATAACTTGTTATGCAGAAGTTTAACTTGTCCACCCTCTTGAGATCATACTCGACTGTTTGCGGCCCGTGAACTAAAACGAGTTTGACACTTCTGCCTTCAGTTGTTGCATAAACCTAATTTAACCTGACAGCCTAAAGCAGCCTAAAGTAAAGCTGAAATATCACAGGTTTACTCAGGAGCTAAGAAACTAAATAAAGTTGGGCATTTTTTTAATGAATGAAAATGAGCTGGATAAGCTTCACCGAAAGCTCACAAGAGTAAATGTTCTGTTAAATATGCAGTTTAGCCTCAGTGTGTTGAGTCTAGACATCCTGTAACTTTGCAATAAATGTCTCCATCTAGTGGCCACATGAGATACTACATGCCATCTATTATAGTGGACCATGATAAGCTGTTTATACTATATATATTTCAGCTTTCTTTCTTATTGCAGTTACAGCTCCTACAGGTTTACATACTTTTTGTTAATCTTTTATTTCATCTCTCTTTGTGTCTATTTTAATATATGCAGGTGGGAAGTACGTGCCCAGGGCCATCCTAGTTGACCTGGAGCCAGGAACCATGGACTCAGTCCGTTCTGGACCCTTTGGGCAAATCTTCAGACCCGACAACTTTGTCTTTGGTAAGAACACCACCTACTGAACAGGGTGGGCTGCACTCGCTGAACACATGAACTGTTTACTCATGAACTTTGGTGAGTTTGAGGAGAACCAGGTCAGATATTTTCCACTGTTTTTTTTCCTCACATGTAGTGCACAGCAGGTACTGGTCCGCTCCACATGCACTCACATTACTGACAATCCGCTGTGTTATTAAAGTGAAGGAGCTGCCTGGATAGAGTGGGCAGGAGGCAGTACATTTGACTCCCACTCACTAACTGTGAACTCACTGGACAATAAGCTGCTCTGGGCACATCATCCCAATCCAGAATCACTTGGACATGTAGAGTGGGGAGCTGGGCGGTTAAAAACCAGCTCATGTTTGCTTGCATTATCACATGCCCCTCTTTCAGGTCATCTCTAGAAAAGTTCAAGCCTGTGGTGCATGTGTGAAAACAGCTATAAAGTTAAAAAGTATCAGATGGTCTGCAGCTGTCAGGGTTTGGACTCCAACTGATGAGTATCTGTGTTGCTCTATTTTGTGGTTAAAGTCACATCCAGTCCATCGGTCAAATTTAGCTCAACAGACTGTCCTACATGGCACAAACAAGCTCACTCCTGCCATAAAATCCCAGCATGAAACCCTCTGGGACCTGAGCTGACTGATTCTGACTCAGTACAATGCTTCAAAGCCAGGCTGACTTTCCTTTGTTGTTCTTTCCTTTCGCAAACAGTGGGAAAAATGTTTTCTTAAACAGTTTGACTAAAAACTGAAACAGTATAATCAGCTTCACTTTTGTTTCCCAGGTCAAAGTGGGGCAGGAAACAACTGGGCTAAAGGTCACTACACGGAGGGGGCCGAGCTGGTGGATTCAGTCCTGGACGTGGTGAGGAAAGAGGCTGAGAGCTGCGAGTGCCTGCAGGGTTTCCAGCTCACGCACTCTCTGGGAGGAGGCACCGGCTCCGGCATGGGAACACTGCTCATCAGCAAGATCAGAGAGGAGTACCCCGACCGTATCATGAACACCTTCAGTGTGGTGCCCTCCCCTAAGGTAAAGCATTGCCCCACAGGATGCACTTTTTAAAAATGACCTTTCAGTGCTTACTTATGGTAGTTTTAGTTGTAGAAGTCGTGTTTACTACTGAGCATAGGCTGCACAATAAAAGATCAGAAAAGTGAAGCAATAAATCTGTGTTCTCTCTAATAATCAGCATGAGGCAAAGTCTGTAAGACCTCAGCACCTCAATAAACACTTTCTTGAAAACTTTATGTTTTCAGTTGCCAGTTTTAAGTCATATTGAAAATAATATAACCTATATTTTGTAAATTATGTCCCAACAACAGTCAGAAATGAAGATAAAGCTGAGTATGAGTGACAGGTTGGCATATATCAGTGCCCATATATCCATGTTCAGCACTTTGAACTATGGGAAATAAATCTACTGCACAATAAATCGCCTGTTTTTGTATAATAAATGTTTATAAAATTTTTGCATCAGCCATGAGTATCGATGTTTCCTCTCGCTCTGTCTTCAGGTATCAGACACCGTGGTGGAGCCCTACAACGCCACGCTGTCCGTTCACCAGCTGGTAGAAAACACAGATGAGACCTACTGCATTGACAACGAAGCTCTTTATGACATTTGCTTCCGCACCCTCAAACTCACTACACCCACCTACGGCGACCTGAACCACCTGGTTTCGGCCACCATGAGTGGCGTGACCACCTGCCTGCGTTTCCCCGGGCAGCTGAACGCCGATCTGAGGAAGCTGGCCGTCAACATGGTGCCCTTCCCTCGTCTCCACTTCTTCATGCCCGGCTTCGCCCCTCTCACCAGCCGGGGGAGCCAGCAGTACCGCGCCCTCACCGTGCCGGAGCTCACCCAGCAGGTGTTCGACGCCAAAAACATGATGGCGGCTTGCGACCCTCGCCACGGACGCTACCTGACGGTGGCCGCCGTGTTCCGTGGGCGCATGTCCATGAAGGAGGTGGATGAGCAGATGCTGAACGTCCAAAACAAGAACAGCAGCTACTTCGTGGAGTGGATCCCCAACAACGTCAAGACGGCCGTCTGCGACATCCCGCCGCGAGGCCTCAAGATGGCCGTCACCTTCATCGGCAACAGCACGGCCATTCAGGAGCTGTTCAAGCGCATCTCCGAGCAGTTCACGGCCATGTTCCGCCGCAAGGCCTTCCTCCACTGGTACACCGGCGAGGGCATGGATGAGATGGAGTTCACTGAGGCAGAGAGCAACATGAACGACCTGGTGTCAGAGTACCAGCAGTACCAGGACGCCACCGCCGAGGAGGAGGGGGAGTTTGAGGAGGAGGTGGAGGAAGATGCCTAAGTGAAAGCAAGAAAAAAGGATAAAGGAGGGGGAAAAGTTAATAACCAAAAAAAAAACAAAAAAATAGAAAAAAATAAAAAAATAATGTGAAATGAAGGAATGTAGGAGAGGAGATGAGGAAGGTCAGAGGAGGGTGGAGGTCTGAATCAGTTAATAGGACAGAAGAAGAGCAGAGAATGTAGAAGGAAGGAAAGATGATGTCATGACCAAATTAATGTGCCATGGTTTACTGTTTCGTGTGATTCCACGTAAGCCGGTTTGATCAAAACTAGTCTCCCAAAATCTTTTTTTTTAACTTCAAGTGAAACAGACGCACTTCTAACACTTTTTATTTCATTACATACAAGTATTTTCTTTACTGTGAAGGATTCAGCTCAGTGCTGTTACACTGAGGTTAAACCAAACCCTGCTCCTACATTTATTCAAACAAGCGTAGTTTTTGCCAAAATTACCTCTGATCAAAAACACACTTTCAGCCTCAGTGGAAAAATCATCTTTGGACTTCTTTGCTGATTTTGTGCAGAAGAGGTGGAAAGTGTTTGTATCTGTGACGCCTGATTCAAAACAAATAACTGCGCTGTACAGTCGCACTGGGTTGCCTCTTTGTGTTTTGCATCAGCTGATTGTTGGTTTTGGTCTTTTCATTGGGTTTGTTGAACAAAAGGACAAAATTAGAAAATCATGTCGGCGTAATCGAGGTTATCACATTGAGTGCTGAGATAGTTTCAGGTGTGTAACCTCGTACTAAGTTTAAGTAATAATAAATCATTCTGTTATCAGTGTTAATGACTTTTATCAGTGTTATTTACTGTTTTGTATCAGCTTTCAAGATCGACTCCCGGTGATAAATGTGATTTTGGGCAGCAGGTGAGAAAACGTTATCAGTATTTCTTCTTCTGAGGCAGATATGCTTAATTAGCTGGATAATCTCTCATTTTTGACGCTTTTGTTGCAACCTTTTTAAGACTGCATGAGATAAAGAATCCTGTGTGAGTCAGTCTTACGCTTGCAGAATATATTTTTTCTTTTCCGGACATCAGGGTTTGCACCTTTCTGTAAACATCTCTCCAGCCTCTGTGAACTCAGAGAGTGGTTTTTCTACAGCGTCGTGCTGTCATTAGCTTTTGTGGGGAAGAGGCATTCTGGTCTTACTAGACTGAAGGGAGCCATCAGTTATAATCAGGCCATTATTCTTTTCTTTCTCTTTTTTTTAGCGAAAGCACAAGATTGAAAGTTAATGTCAAAGACGGGAACATCTGTTATATTCTAGTAAATACAGATTCTTTGAAGTGGTTAACCACAACAAAAGTCACATTCAGTAAAATGTCAAAGAAAATAATTTGCTTTCCTGTGATATATACATTGGCAGGGCTTTCACATAGCAGCAGCAGCAGGATTTTTCTCAGACGCCAGCCAACGTTTTGAGGAGAAACACACTGCACATGCTCAGTGTCCATTATACTGTAGTCAGTACAGATCCCTTGAAGTGATTACCCACAACAAAAGTCCCATTCAGTGGATTTCCAAGAAGCAAATTCATTTTTAGATATACATTTATTACCAGCCAATGTTAGAGGAGAAACGCACTGCACATAACAACTGCCCTGTTTTCCTTTCACACCAAAGCTCAGGCTAATAGAGCTCTCAGCTCCTCTGTGTTAAAAGCATGTCGGCTGTTGTTGGATTAAAACCGTCTGCCGTACTGTTTGAAAAGACTTGAACAAAGTTAGAAATAAAGAATACATTTCTGAGACTCAGTGGGACATTTTCCAATCAAAAAAGTATTTAAATTCAAGCAAAGAAACATAAATCTGAGTGTTAAAAAAGTCAGAGTGACAGGAAAGATCAGCGTCTTTGAAGAGTTAACGTTGTGGATAAAAGTTGAAAACTTCACTCACTATTATTATAACCTCACTATTCAGGCCAACATCTGAAGATTTGAAGTCTAACCTTAACATTTCCTGAAACATGTTTTAAAAATAAAATGGCCAGGTGCTTTTATTTTGAAAGACCCCCCAGCTACTTTGCAGTTTTATATTTCATCCTTTAACATATTAATTTAATTTTTCATTCTCCTAAATCTTTTCACACTGAGCCACTACAGTATGCACGTGAACGTCAGCCATGTTTTCTTTGTGTTTCCTCTGTGCTTCATGTTGTTAGTACTTTTTTTTTTTTAATTTTGAAGCTCGTTTGAAACTGTTTCATTTGGTATCCTGTTGACTGTGAAACATTTGGGAGAAATAAAAACACATTTATAGGAAAAGAATCGCCTGCCGTGTCAGTCATTATTAATGATCAGCTTTTAGTCTGCCTGTAAACAGCTTTCAGTGTCAGCTTTCAGGAAGTCGGTACAATATTATAACAGCAACAAACCGAGTGAGAGCTGCAGGCAAAGGCAAACATCCAAAACATCTTTTCCCATCAAAGCAAAGTTATACTTCTTGAGCTGAAATGTGTTTTTAATCTCATTTTTGATTTATCTCGGTATTTCTTTAAGATTAAGTTACTGTTTAGTTTATAACATGTAAGGAAATGATGAAAGATTTTAATCTGGTTTCCACAGTGACTTAAAGTCGCCTTCCCAACAAGCTGAAACATAAATATCATACATTTGCTATAGTAACTCATTGTGTTTAACAGTTGGATATTTTATTATACAGTGAGGTTTTAGGTATCAAAGTGGGGATGCTTTCAGAAATTTTTAGCTTTATTTATTAGTTAATATGAAACAAGCAGGAACTATGAGTGGATAGGAAACTGTGGGACAAAGAGGCAATCAGTATTAAGCAAGCAGGTCTGAGGGTTCGCTACTTAGACAAGAGTAGACTTTAAATTTGGGGCAGAAGGTGGTTTCCAGAAGATTTGGGACGTGTTTCCCAATGTGAGGGACATAGCAGAAACCAAATAGTCTCTCAGTCTTTCCTCATTTCCTCAGGGTGTAACTGGGAAACTGGAAACCAGAGAACAATCCAACAGGAGTGGGTGAGAGTGGGCCAGCCAGACTTTCTGATTGGTTTAAGGTGAAAGGAGAAATTGGAGAGTATAATGAAGTGCAGGGCAGAAGTAACAAATTAGCAAACCAGAAGATACTGTGGCTTGAACAGGAGGAGCAGGACCAGGTTTAAAGATCTCCCATCTATACTTAAAGTCTTGTTTTTCCTTTCACCTTACACCAATCAGAAAGTCTGGCTGGCCCACTCTCACTCACTCCTGGTGAGAGTGTGTCTGCCAGAGAACTCCAGACAACAGGGAAGAAAAAAGTAAGAGCAGGACAGAGGAGGCCATAACAGCTACACAGGTAAGAAACAAGTGATTAAATACAAATAACCAAAACATAGTCAAAACAGGGTTAAAGTTGATCCTGTTTTCTGCTAATGTACATCTTAAATCTGGGTACCTATAGTGTATACACTGCAGGTCCATATACTTAAAACATGATACATCAATAAATACATAGATCAATAAGCACAAACACAACTGACTCAATGAAAATTAGAAGGAGTGATCCCTTTCACTCTGTGGGGGGAGGACGTTACCATCTGCTGCAGTGCTCATTGCTCTTTGAAGATTTTCATTATAACTCCTCTGTGTGTTTGGGGTCGCTGTGCTGCTGCAGAGCAAATCTGAGGCCCATCAGAGGCTCCCCTAGTGATGAATGAGCATCTAAACATCTTCAGCACGTATGCACGTCAAGTCAGGATAACTAATTCAAGTATAATAATGTCTAGACTCCACAAATAGGCAGATAAATAGCACTCATTCAGGGCCTGCATCTCCGGCAGGTCGGGGCTGTGATTCAGTCGAAGGCAGTGACGCTGGGAGCAGGCATAAATCAGGACCTTGGACAGCGTCAACAGAGACGTACAAGTCAGGAAATTGGGACCTTGGTCAGCACTTCCACAGTAAGCAGGGAAGATGAAAGACCGCGCTAATTTACATCCAACATAGATTTCTTGTTGATTTATTGCTAACGGTGTAAAACAAAAATGACCCACTGGGTCAGTCCAGATTTTTGCATCCATTCTAAGACAAATAAATAAATAAAGTAGAATAGTACAGTGCATTAGACTATGAAAATGTTTCAATAAAGTAAATTCTTTTTTTCACATAAATGAAATGTGATGAGTCAAAGTGGCTCAGTTAATATTTTTGAATAAAATTAAAATAAAATATAATATTGTAAAACAATTATTTTTAGAAACTGACAACAAATGTGTTCAATCTAGTAAAATGCAATAAAAAATGGAGAGTCTAAAAACTGACCAACCTTATTGGACAAGAGTGCTGTCAATCATTCTCTAGCACCCTGACAAGAGCTGTTCAAGTACTGCTTTTACTACTTTTCTGCTTGTGTAAAAATGCTGTTGCAGTAACACTGAGCACTGCTGCTTGTAAACAGTTCTTGCACGCTAAAATGAATTAAAAAACACCTACAAACAACCATGACTGATGAGCACCTGTGGCCTGATATACAGAGGTCTGGTATACCTGGGGATATGAGACAGAGGAGACCAAAGGACACTGATGAGTTTATTCGACTATTTAGTAGAAAACACAAACAAAAAGAGAACAGCTGTTTTTAAAAGGCTGTTTTAAAGCAGAGCTCACCCAGCTGGGCGATGGCTTAGAATGGGAAGAAAAGACGCATATTAAATTACTCCTGCCTCATGTATGCTTTTCTAGCTTTTGATCACACGTATGCAATAAATTAATCTGATGAAACACAGAAACACAGTCTAACAACTTGTTGTTATTTGGCTACACATGTCTGCAGGGAGTTATTTTCAATATTTTTGTGATTTTAGACTAAAAAGAGATAACTATACATAGTTAGAAGTTGCTATGGTAACTTGCCAGCCCCTTAAATTACAGCTCAGTAAAAACTGGAAATTGGGTCTTTGCACCTGATACTGACATTACTCTCTGTGAATACATGATCAGACTTTATTACAGGATGCCAGCTTAAACTGAGAAACTTTGGCGTTATCTGATTTGCACCAGCTCTGTTATATTAATAACTATTAACACTAGATTTACTAAACCTGCGCAAATTTGTAAAACTTCCCTCAACCCAACACCTACTAGAAGTACTGGCTTTTTTATTTTCTGGTGCAAGTCCCGAGGCGTTAATCACCCCTGCTGAGATTTTCACAGGTCGTCAGCTCGATTCTCCTCCTGCTTTTGTTGTGCAAACCACCCATTATCCTTGAGGCCTGGCACATTTGCATTTGCTCACTCAGAGTTGCTCAGATCCAAGCCAGGCCAAACCTCTGTGTTACAACCTTCAGAAATGCCTGCCGTATCTATACAAAATATCCCACACACTGACTGACCTGCATATATGAAAGACACACATTCACACCTTCCTTGACTCTCAGCACAGATCTTCCATTGTTCCATTGTCACTGTGTATGTGAGGAAGTGGCATTGCTTGACTACAGCACAGTGCTGTGCATAAAAGCAGACCGACCCAGGCGGGAGAATCATTTCTTCTTCGCATTTCTGAGAACGCACATCAGGATGACCTCCGTATCACTGCCACGCAGGAAGAACCTCTCCACGCAACAGGCTTTGGCCTTGTTTCAGGAAATGGACGAAGCAGATTCTGATGGAGGAGAGGTTTCATTTGTCCAGCAGGCCACTGATACCTCCTCAGAAGAATCTGAAAAGGAGATGGAACAAGAACCCAACATGCCTCCACGGAAGAGGCACCGTGGTACTGGAAAGCCCAGCCAGAGCCACACGGCAAAAGACGGCACTGTGTGGATAGAGGAGGACATTGGAATGCCCAGTGCAGTAGCAAATCACTCGTGCTTCACTGCGCAAGCTGGACCCACAGAGTCTGCTAAGGTTTGTCACTGCCATAGCAGATATGATATTTATATAAACCCATTTAGAGTGAGGTTCATGTAAATTTACCATTCTCTATTTGTTTATCTTCCGACAGCGTAAGATTACAAGTGTGCTCCAAAGCTTCTTTTGCCTGTTAGACCTGGGAATGCTGCAGACCATCAGGGAGTGTACGGTCCATCAAGCCCGCAGAACAGAGCCGGACTGGAATTTGTCAGTTCATGAACTGATGACATTCATTTCAATTCTGTTTGTAAGAGCAATCATGTGTCCTGTTGGTGCCATTCTAGATTGCTGGTCAGAAAGATTTCTGATGCGAGTAATCAAAGAGACAATGCCCCGAGATAGATTCATTTCAATTATGCAACACCTTTGATTTGATGACAAGGACACGCGGGCAGAACGGGTGAAAACAGACAAATTTGTGGCGATCTCCGACATCTGGACATGCTTCAACAAGAACTGTGCTAAGAGTTTCACTCCAGGAGAACACATGACCATAGATGAACAGCTGTTCCCTACCAAGGTCCGTTGTCCATTCACACAGTATATCACAACCAAGCCAGAGAGATTTTGAATCAAGTTCTGGATGGCCACGGATTTGGAGACCAAATATGTCTGCAGTGCATCTCCTTACTTGGGAAAGAACCCCAGTCGTCAGAAGGGAGAGAGGCTGGCATGAAACTGATGGAGCCGTTTTTGGATGATGGGAGAAACGTCACAACGGACAATTTCTTTACTTCACTGTCACTGTCGCACAGACTGCTGCAGCGCAAAACAACGTTACTGGGCACGGTGAATAAAGTCCGGCTGGAACTTCCTCAACTTGCAAAAGAAACTGCACAGCGAGAGGTATTCTCCACTTCAGTGCTTAGAAGTGGCCTGTTTACCTGTGCAACATGCCACAAATTCACCTGTGCCAAATGCAGGGATGATGGACACTGGGTATGCAAACGCTGTAAAGTTTGAAACACTTTGAAATAAAACAGACTTGTGTACCCATATATTGTGAATGTGTGTCTTTTGTATCGATACAGCGGGAATTTCTGAAGGTTGTAACACAGAGGTTTGGCCTGCCTTGGATCTGAGTAAACAAATGCCAATGTTGCACACACACACACACGCACACACACACACACACACACACACACACACACACACACACACACACACACACACACACACACACGCGCAGCAAATCTACATTTGGGTACATCGTCCCTGTACCCAAATCCTCCACCATCTCCTCATTGAACGACTGGCGACCCGTAGCCCTGACCCCCATCGTGAGCAAATGCTTCGAGAAGCTGGTCAGGGACTTCATCTGCTCTGCACTACCCGACTCACTGGACCCTCTACAGTTCGCATACCGCCACAACAGGTCCACTGATGATGCCATAGCCCTGACACTCCATGCTGCCCTGTCACACCTGGAGAAGAGAGACACGTATGTGAGAATGCTGTTTGTAGATTACAGCTCAGCATTCAACACCATCGTTCCCTCGAAGCTGGACAGGAAACTGCAGGATCTAGGACTGAGCAGCTCCCTCGGCAGCTGGATCCTTAACTTCCTGTCTGACAGACGCCAAGTGGTCAGACTGGGCAGCACCACCTCATCCCCCATCACACTGAACACTGGTGCTCCACAGGGGTGTGTACTGAGCCCTCTCCTGTACTCACTCTACACCTACGACTGCACGGCCACTAGAAACTCCAACATCATTGTGAAGTTTGCGGACGACACTACAGTGGTGGGTCTTATTACCAACGGTGATGAGACGGCCTACAGGGAGGAGGTCAGCGCCCTGACCCACTGGTGTCAAGACAACCATCTCACCCTCAACGTCGCAAAGACAAAGGAGTTGATAGTGGACTTCCGGAGGTGCGGAGAAGTACACACCCCCATCACCATCAACGGCGCCGCTGTGGAGAGAGTGAGCAGCTTCCGCTTCCTTGGTGTACATCTGGCTGAGGATCTTACGTGGTCAGTACACATAAACAAAACAGTGAAGAAGGCGCAGCAGCGCCTCTTCTTTCTCAGGAGACTGAAAAGATTCGGCATGAGCCCCCGCATCCTCAGGACCTTCTATCGCTGTGCCATTGAGAGCATCCTCACTGGATGCATCACCACCTGGTACGGCAACAGCACCGCTCACAACCGCAAAGCTCTCCAGAGAGTAGTGCAGTGTGCTGAACGGATAATTGGAGGTGAGCTTCCCTCCCTCCAAGACATCTACAGGAAGCGGTGCCTGAGGAAAGCGGGGAGGATCATCAAGGACTCCAGTCACCCCAGCCATAAACTGTTCAGACTACTTCCATCAGGAAGGAGGTTCTGCAGCATCCGGTCCCGTACCAGCAGACTGAGAGACAGCTTTTTCCATCAGGCCATCAGACTGCTGAACACTTCATAGACACCTCACCCTCACTACTGGAACTTCAACATTATGCACTCCATACTGTACATTAATGCCACTGTTTTGCACATACCAACCTCTGTATATTTTATATATCTTATTTTATTGTTTACTTTATTTCATTTGTAAAACATGTATATACATACTATATACACACTCAAACACACACACGTAGAAAAACATATTTAGTATACACATTCAGTAATGTATATACCTTTACATATTGTACATATATTTATTACTTTTTAGATTAGCCATTTTTATATTTTGCTTGTTTTACATTATTGTATTTTGCACAACTCTGTTGCTTGTGAAGCTCGCACACAAGAATTTCACTCACATGTACTGTACCAGTGTACCTGCACATGTGATGTGACAATAAAAGTGATTTGATTTGATTTGATTTGATTTATTAGTCCCACAAATGGAAAATCTGCATTGTCACTGCAGAAATGTAAGGTGTGGACATATAAATATATGTACAACTCTGTGTATATATGTTTATGGACAGGCATGCAATGTAGTGACTAGGATTGACAAGAACTAATATTGCACATGAGAAATACTGCACATAAAAACTAGCATGGTGTATTGTAGGCTGCAGGTACTTTGTTGTTGAGTCTGACAACGATTGGAAGGAAAGACCTTCTCCTGGTTCTCTCCTGGTTGGGGGTTGGGGGAGGGTGTGTTTGCACAACAAAAGCAGGAGAACAATGGAGCTGAAGGCCTCTCAGCGGGGTGCTAGGAGGTGTTAGGTTCAGGGGAATTTACGCAAATTTGCGCAGGGTTAGTAAATCTAGTAGTAGGGACTTGCACTAGGAAAAAAAAGGCTCAGTAATTCTAGTGATAAGCCAATCTGCTTTCTATTTTTGTCTGTGTTACATCCATTGGTTAATAATTTTCTGCCTTTGCAATGCACATTAGCATCGTGTTATCTGTAGATCTTTAGGATATCTGTTGAATTTACTGTAGATATGCAGCATATTAATGCAAATACTGAATATTTGCATTAATACACAACAGAAGAACTTTTATTATTGCAGCACTGGAGCTCTATGTATGCACTGTGACAGTTAACAGTAAGAAGTTGCCTAATGTCTTCATTAGAACATAATGCAAATCTTTTTGCCGACTCAGTCTAGCAAAAGGCGTTTTAATGACACTACAAAAGCTTCTGCATGTTTTATACAGCTTAAGGGGTTTTCTTTTTTGCAGCGTGTTAATCACATTGCCCTTGTGATTAACAGGAGACCATTCACATGCCACTTAATATTGATTTTAAAAGGTGTGCCTGTTACTTCGTGTAATTGGCTTTCTTCATTTTTGATTTGTAGCTGTCTATCACTTAATGGGTTAAATATGTCTGTGTTTTTATGTAAATCTTGTTGATTGCAAAGGAACAAAGCACTTTAATGTAACTGAGAAAAATAGGAGACGAGCACATGCTGTTAGAAATAAATACTATAAAATAATAATTATGTAAATGTATGAAAAACGTTAATGCAAAAAAATAAATAAAAATAAAATAAATCAACATAAAATTGTTTTCGATGGTAATTTTAAATACGGATCGCCGTTCAGATAACTGAACAGCAGGCTGGAGAAATCGTGCATGTGTGATGGTGGCCTGAGGTTAAACTGCAGAGCGGTTTCTTGTGGCTCCGAGCCAGAATCGACGCTTTCTACCGAAGCTTTCCGAGCAAAGCCGAAATGAAATAGTCCACAAACCCGACATCAACCGAAAGTCCTCAGCCCACTCCCGAATCGGCCTCATTGAAGTCTCTAGTTGTCGGGTTGGGGGGTGATGGGGTGGACGAGATTGGTGCGATAAAGAAGGAAAAACATTTCCATCACTCTTGAGCCCCTCCCTGTCCAGTGATTTTCGGATCTGAGGCTTGACAAAGGTAATTACCCTCATCCATTTATAATTGCATATTACAGCGACTGGTCTTTTTTCCTCGTGATTTCGCTCAGTCAGGGAGGTAGTGGGTTAAATTCTGCAGTTTTTCTTCGCTGTTTTGACTATTTGCTTGTGTTGAGCGCTCGCACCGGTGATGTAGGGCGTGTAACCACCGGCGGCAGCAGTTACAGGGATCTCCTTCACACAATAATAAAGCAATTAACGCTACATAAGGGGCAAACTTTCTGAATTTCCCGGGAAAATTGCAAATTCCACAGCATTCGGGCAGAAATCAAAGCGCTGCGTTAGTTTGCAGGGTGCCACTGCGCACAGTGGCCTCCTCCCTTCTCCTAATTTTGGCTTAATTCTGTAAATTCATTCATGTTTCTGCTGACGCCACTGAAAAAGCGGAGTCTTTGCACTGATGCTGATAATCAGATCGCCAAGTGGTTTAACGCTCGATATCCTGTATAGCGTATGATCTCGTGTATGCTGCCCCTGGCTGTGGTGCATTATCGTGTGCTGTGCTCGGGAAATACCCGTCTCAAAACAGGGTATTTTCCAGGCAGAAACGGTTATGCAATGCACTATAGCACACACCACAGCCTCGCGCTGAAGGGCAGAAGTATTGATCACTGAAAAGTCATTTACATTTTATTAAGAAAATGGATGGATGAATAAGTGCTGTGATGAACTGTGGGAAGCCTTGTTTTCATTTTGTGGTAAATAGATGAACCAAGCCACCGGTTCACATTTATGAAAAATGCTTCTTCTTAGGGTTTGTTTTGCTACAAATCTCCTCTAAGTGACGTGCCAATATTTGATCACTCTTTACTTAAACCATAAATTGATGGTTTACTGTTACCCCTCTGATATCTGTGAATTAATGAAACAAAGAGAGTCTCCATTCATGTTCACTCTTTCCCTTTACTCCCCTCCATCTTTTATCTGGACATCCACAAATTGGGACTGGTCCCATTCATGCTGGTGGTGGTCGTGACACACCCTTGGCTGCACCAGCTGCTGCTCCTGGCTTTCTGAGCTGTATAAGGAGGGGTTAAAGGGGGGATGGGGGTGGAGGTGCAGAAGAGAGTACATGCAAGTCCACAGAGTGGAGCCAATCTTGAAGGTGCAGCATCTTTAGATTTGAAGTTCCACTGCTGATAACAATCACTCTGGCTGGAAAATGGACACAAGGGAGAAGCTTTGGATTAGAATTCTGAACATCAGTGATGTTCAGCATTTTCAGGTGGTGCAGAATGGACCAGGTACCACTTAGGTGTGGCAGGTAGGAAATGGGAAAATGCTACTAGGAAAAAATAAAAATAAAAAAATAGTACTTGAAAATTGATTGAAAAGTCATCGAGTTATAACCACCACAGCTGACCTCCATAAACATATGCATTACCAGCATTGGTAGTATAAAAGATGCATGCACCCACCATCACTCATTAGTAAGTGAAGTGTCATTAGGAAGTTAAGCATTTTCTATGTTGTGGAAAGTGGATGTCAGGAGTGCACATCAACTTTTACCTCTAATAATGACCAAAGTTAAGAAAAAAAACCTTCAAGTTTCACTCAGTATGACCTGAAATCACTGAGAGAGCCTATGAAGTCATCAGGAAAATGTCTACTGAGATTGTGGAGCAAGCTAGCAGAGAGCTGTTTTTACAAAGCCTTCTTTGGAAGTTTATAGGAGTCGCCCCCTGCTGGCCATTAATAATGGTAATTCAGGTTTAAGTCTTTTCTGCACTTCTGTGGAAGCTACTTTTATCTTTTATAGCATCTTAAGTTAATTTCTTGCAAAGTAAAGGAGTTGGAGAATAGTAGATCGTAGATCAACCCCCCCGATAAATCACCACCTCACCGCAGTGAAAGGGGGTTGACTCCATCAGGGGTAGGGTTATAGCAAATTGGTCTCAGGGGAGGAATCAGACAAAGAGCGATGGGAAACCCTAACGGAACAGTGTTCTCTGAGTTGGTTAACCTCGCCTGGAAGTGGGAAATTGGGGCTCGGGAGCCAGGCCTGTAAGGAGTGTCTGGTGACCAGGTCAGTGTAGATGGGGCCTGGTTGGGCACAGCCCAAAAAAGACAACGTGGTTTAGCCCCCCTGTGGACCCACCACTTGTGTCGGCGGGCACTGGGGTTTGAGCAAGTGGACCCTCAGCATCACAGACTGGTTTCTGGAACACTGTGAGGCATATGAAGGTGATTTATCGTCTCAAATACATATTTAAAGATTTCAGTGCATATGATTATATTACTTTTTATGATATAGTTATATTCGATGCAGTGTGGAGGACAACACTGTGTCCACCTCTTATTTCCACCTGTGCTTGCACTGGTGTGACAAGACAGCTTTTGAGAGTTGAGGTACCCCAAACCTCCACTTCTTCTGATGTTATTGAGAAACTGTCACTGCTGCGATGACTCAGTACAGGTGGAGGATATTTGACATTAGTGCACTATCATCACAGCTTATGAGTCAGACTAACCTTGAAAGGAATCAGAAGGATAATTAATGAGAGAAAAGACAAAGAAGGGAAAGTGTTTGAAGATAAGAATTACAGACAGACAAACAGGAATCCAGAATCAGATTGAAGCTGGGAGATGAGAGAGATGATACTGAAACAGGAGGAGGATGGAGGCATGATGCTGCTGCCCTCCGTCTTGTGTGGGAGCGCAGCGATGAGGTGGAAAAGGCTCTTAAATCCGTCAGTCACGATTGATGTCAGACTGATGAGATCAGCCGGAAAGATGTACCCTCCGAGCCTCTCACTGCGGGGCGTCTGCTGGACGTGTCATACGCACTTCACTAAATGCTATGCCTTGTATAGTTTGATTGATCCTTTTAGTTATAATAGGAGACATGAGAGCTATGACCCCATTTAGACTCAGCCTCTATAAATGGACACGAGAGACTCAGCCAAAGGACAACGATTACATCTGTATAACAGGCTTCTTAGCTTATTATGGCTCTCCCCTCTGACGCAGCAAGTGAGATGTTTAGAAAACCAGAAACTCTGGAAAATGCATCATCATACCTGCACTTAGGAAGAAATCCAAACCGGTGGTGTCAGGTGTGAGTTTTGTTTCATTTGTTTTCATGAAATGCACAGCCACTACTCCCACCGCACTTCACTGAATACATATTTCATGTTTTTAAAGTGGATGTGTACATTTATGTAATCAGCAGCAGCCTGTCATTTTCCCGTCAGATGCATACTTCCTCTCAATCAATGAATCAAACCTGTGATTTATGTCTTTGCTGCAGCTCAGCATGAGCACTCACACATGCAATAAACTAATGGCTCTGTAGAACATTAAAGTGAGATGATTTAAACCTGCTTCAAAAGGGCGGCGATTAGAAAATATGCTATGATTACTATGTTTTCTGCAAAGGACTAAGAGCCTCTGGAACAGTTTTCCTGCCCACATTAATGCTAGGGTGTCATTTTGAAATGTCTTCACATGTGTTGATGTGCTGAAGGAAGTGTATGGGCTGTCATCTCTTTTTTTTCTTTCTTTAAATAGCACTCTAATCCCTCATCTGAAGGAGCTGGCAGAAACGCAGTGGCATTTTATTGTTCTCTCAGTCTGAAGATGCCGTGATTCCCTCTTCTCCACCATCCTGAACTGGATCCATGCAGGAAAATAAATTATACTTCCAAATATGCTGCAGAGCTCTGAAACCTGCTTTAAATTTAATAACTTTTTGCAGGCTGAAATCTGTAATCAGCAGGAAGAACTGCTTTAATTTGAATAAAAATTGAATTATCAGCAGGTATTTGGCATTCCTGTTCATTTCGTCTTTGTTGTTCAGAGTTATGTGGAAGGTTCAGTAAGTATCAAATTAAAAGCGGACATATTTAGCCCGTGCCTGTTTGTGTGTTTTGTTTTGCTGAGCAGGCGTTTTGAAGTCGGTTGTGTCAGCCGCCCCATTAGAGCGGCGCTGTGGAAACAATGCCAAGGATGGAAGCAGGTGGATTGATTATTGTCATCCAAGTGTCAGCCTGATTGCAGGTGTAGTGTTAGGACAGTGGATTTGTGTTGTAGATGAATGCAAGCCTTTGATGTAAATCTGCAGTTAATGGCACAATTTAATACTTCGACAATATGTCAGTCTTTTACACCCACATGTCTTCGTGTTCCCCGACAGGATTATTACTAGCTTTTATAACAGGGTCGTGCGTACAAGATGGACACAGACAGCTGTAGACACGAAGTACATGTAGTAACTCCTGTAATGCTTCTTTGACGTTCTCCTGAATACTGCATGTGTGGCTGGAGCTCTGTAGTGCAGCACCTACCTCTTGTTTGTGAGGGGCATTTAGAAGAAAGGTGGCTTAAATGAAGTTTGGCCTCAAAATTAAAGAAGCTGAAGCAGCTGGTTTCAGACAGTGAATAAAATGAGGAGCTACACCAGTATAAGATGATAAAGGATTATTTTGACCTGTGAATAATGTAAGTGACGTTGCTTGTTTTTGGACTCCACTAGAATTAAAAAAAAAATGAGTATAAGGTGCTGGAAATGAGCATTTAGGCCTACTTTAATGACGGCTACTCTGAGTACTTGACTAGAGAGTTCTGCTGTCTGTTTTTTAGCATTGATTTACAATAATTGAGGCCTGCTCAACTGTGATTGGCCAGTAATACTTGTAGCCCATTTGTAGTCCATTTGGACTACAAATAATCAAAGATCAGGGTATACACCTCAGTGGCCACATCATTAGTCACACCTTACTAGTATCAGGTGAGACTCATTTTTACGTTCACAACTGCCTTAATTCTTTGTAGCACACATTCAACAAAGTGCTGGAAAGATTCCTCAGAGATTTTGATCCATATTGGCATGAAAGCATCACACAGTTGCTCCTGATTTGTTGACCGCACATCCATGATGTGATCCTACCATTTCAATACATCCCAAAGGTGATGTATTAGATTGAGATCTGGTGACTGTGGAGGCCAATTAAGTACAGTGAGCTGGTTGTCATGTCCAAGAAAGTAGTTCTAGATGATGTCGTTTTGTGACATGGTGCATTCTCCGGCTGGTAGATGGGTACACTGTGGTTGTAAGAGATGGAAACAATACTCAGGGAGGCTGATGATAAGAAACTATAATCCCCACCACCACCCTGAACCACAGATACCAGACACGATGGAAACCGTGGTTTCATGTTGTTTATGCAAAATGCTGAAGTGAGCCGACTGTCTGAGTTCTTCATTCTGATTCTCAGTTTAAGCTTCAGTAAGTCGTCTTGATCGTCTCTACATCCCTAAATGTTGATTAGATATTTGCATTAACTCGTGTATGTTGTTAAACTTTCTAGTCCTTTTTGTTTCTAGCTGTTTCATCATGTCTGTCTTAATCTTCCATCTAATTATCCCACCTTAATAACTATGCTACTACTGCTTAGTGTAAGCCTGTGCAGTTGCAGCTAAAGGTCAGTCCCCTCCTGCCAGCTGGCTCCTGTCCAGCTCATCATCCCAGAACAGTGGCTGTGCACTCTTGCATTTAAATATCTCCCACTTTCTCTTCATTTACTCTTCATCTTTTTTCTCCTCTTGATTCCTCCCCTCTTCCTCCATTGCAGTTTGTGATCCTGTGTCGTGAGTGGAAAGCCGATTATCTCCCAGCACCACGGGAGACACGAGGAGCCGCTGTTCAGCTCACACAGCACAACATCACGTTTTTGTCTTGAAGACACTTTATCTATAAAACTTGACTTAATAATATATTTGACTTTGCAACAGCACTATAGGTTTTCTTGCCAAAGAGTGTTGGCGGAAGTCTACTCTTAGATATTTAACGAGCTAATTTGTGAAAAGCTCTTCAGTGCCGCACAGCGGTGTAGAGAATTTGGGAGAGGGCGGGGTTGGGTGCTTCTCCTCAGCTTGAGGACAAAAATTGAAGTTGGCATGCTTCTACCTTAGCGAGGTGTTTCTAAATTAAACACAGAAGCTAACAAATATATCTTGTCAAATAAAATTATGGGAAATGTTTCTTTTTTTGAAAACCTGGAGCCACGATCCTGCTATAAAAAGCCTTTTTTAATTTGTTGTGTATTGTCTGTGGGTTTCTCTTCTCTTTTGTGCACAGATCAACTGTTCAAGATGAAAGTAATCGGCGCCGCAGTGCTCAGCGTCCTGTTCTGCACGGGTAAGCAAGAACATAATCAGTCACTAGGGAGAGAGTTTAGATAGATGAACTGTTGAAACAGACTTCCTGCAAAACCACATTTGTTTTAACTGGGTGATTAGCATGGATGCTGTGAAAGCCTCACCAAAGAAGCTAAAACACATTGTGATCTAGTTAATTTCCACTTATTTCCTTTCATTTCGCCTGTAATGAAGAATCTGGCTCTTTGTTTTTGTATCCAGTCTATTGTTAGCTGTCATTATTGGCAGCATTTACATTTCAAATGCTTTAATGCTTTCTGTGGAAGCTGTGTGGTTTTTCACTTGGAACAAAGGAAATGATTTAAAGGTTTTTGTATAATCCAACAGACTAAAAAAAGATGCGCATTAAAATAAACTCATTTTAAACTAATCTTTTTTGTTTTCCCACAGTCCTGCCAGCATCTGCAAAAGGTAAAAATGGTTGTTTGGATGTTAATGCATGCCTGAGAACGCTCTTTGAGGATTATTATATTATATACATGACAAAGACAGAGTGTTTGTGCTTTCAGGTTAAAGTCAAGTATAAAAAGTAACAAAAAGAGTAATTCAGCATATCTAATAAAAAACATCTTGATTGCTTCTATCAGTAAAAACAGAACACAGGACAGCTTTCTTTGGCGAGGACGTCCACATCGATGTCCCACGCGGGAATGGCAGCGAGGTCATCTTTAAATCTGCGACCAGCGAGTCCTACGACATGCCGCTGATCAAAGCGGGGATAGTGGTGAATCACAACATTTCCTATTCCAACACTTTGGGCTACCTGGTGCTGGAGGATGTGCAGGAGCAGAACGAGGGCACGTACATCATCAAGGACACCAACAATCTGAACATTGAAAGGCACTTCAAACTCATCGTCAAGGGTAAGCCTCCCTCTGTCTTCTTCATGTGCTTTAAGTTATATTTTTGTAAATGTGGTTTGGAAACAGGAAAAACGAAAGAGACATTCTGTGCAGGCCGGCAGTATAACCGTGAAAGAAATGATAAATGTCCTCTATGATTGGTCTTGATATTTTTTAATTTCACGTGTCTTACAGCAAAGATTGTTCAACTCAAACACACAAAGAAGACCAGGTTTTACTTGCAGGAAGCCAGAAAACACAAATTAGTCACCATCTTAAAAGGAAACGCAACACGTCATGTTAGATGACTCAAAAGCGCTTTGGGGCATCTCTTGTGTTTTTAAAAATGTGCTTTGTGAATAAAAGTGACTTTACTTGACATAAGTTTGATAAGATACACACTGTGCTTTATGTACATGAAGATATATTGAGCAATAGGACCCATGTTGAGAATAGTGCAGAAGAGAGGTGAAGAAGAGCGCTGACAGGGTGGAGTGGGTGAAGACGAGTGTCAGGAGTGATTATGACTAAAGGATAGCAGCAAGAGTGAAGATGATAGCGAGAGGTGGTGTGTTTACTGGGTTTTGTTTGGAGTTGGTGGTGCTGACAAAAAGACAGAAGCCTGAGGTGGAGGTGGCAGAGATGGAGATCAGTGGAACAGCTCAGGTTGAGCAGGTGGAGACAAAGTCAGAGAACCAAGAGATGGTTTGTACACGTGCAGAGGTCAGATAGTAGATATGCTGGACAGATGATGGTGAAGATGGAGCTGCCAGGCAGGAGGAAAAGAGGAAGATGACAGAGAGCATTCATGGACGTAGTGAAGGAGGACATGAGAGGGTTGGGGTCACTGAGATTTTTACACTGAGGTGACTTTTGCCACAACATGACAAATTTCTCATCTTTGACTGTTTTTGTTCTCTGTGTCGATGATCAGACTGCGCTTTGGAGCAAATTGTCAAATACGGAGAAACCTACTACATCCATCTTAGCAACATTAAAGGACCCATCACGCTGGAGTTCAGGTATGGTCATCAGAGTTAATCAGTACCAAAGCTGGAATCATTTTCTTTACAGATTGTTTGAATGTTTTGACCTAAACAAGAACAGTGTGATGAGAAGACCCTGGAAATGGTTAAAAACAAGAGCAAACATGCCATAAAATCTAGAAAAAGGGAACACAAAGCAGAAATCTAGAGATAACAGATGGGTGGGTGACAAAGGCCAAAGGGCTGTATACACTGAGGACTGATCACACATTAGGAAACAGGTGGGAACATCCAGGGAAACATTAAGTAAAAGCACAGAAGATATACAAAGAAAAACAGTTACCAAAAATAAACCAGAAAGACACACATGACAGAGAGAGGGGACGACTAGAAACACACAAAGGAATAATAATAAAACACAGACAGACGGTTTGCTGCTCTCCAGCTCCTTCTGTGTTACATCTTTTGTGTGTTGAAATAAGCCAGAAATGAATTAATAAAGAGAAGAAGAAACAGGTCGGTTAACATCTCTGGAAACATCCTTAATCACAGTCACTGTGCTCCTTTATCTGTTCTGTATTATTCTGATCTTTCACCATTTTTAGGCCCAGTCCGTCTCAACTTAATCAGTCAGAGATGCAGTACACGACCGAGCCTCCACCTGTGGTGCTGTACGACCAGACGGGAGTGTTGGCAGAAGAATACATGAAACGCCTCAGCGTGTCGGAGAAGCGTGTGGTGCTGCACTCGGTCAGGATGACAGATGAAGGCAGCTTTACAGTAAAAGACAGCGAGGGCAAAGTCAAGATTCGGACCTGCCTGAATGTCAGAGGTAAGGGAAGATCAGAGCTTTACAGCATCCTCTCGGCTTTAATCGATCACTCAGTGTTAAAGTGCGTCATTCTGTGTGTGTGCAGATGTGCCTCTGACTTCCTGTCAGTCAGGGGCTCTTTTCTTTGTATTTTACTTAAATTCTACCACAACGGGAAACTCTTGTTTATTTTCCCTGAACTTATTTGCACTTCATGTATTATTTTTTCTGCTTGGCCCACCTGCAGTGACTCTGTGCCCCCCAACTGGGGTTTGCCCCACAGACTGAGAGCCACTGCTGTGAGTTGATGTGTGTGTAGTTCTTAACCCCACAAGCCTAAGGCTACACTTTTAAAATTTTGCCTGAGGAGAAAAAAATATATAATTTAGTCAATAAAATAAAGTGTCTGGTAAAAATAAGTAACCTTGGGCTCTATGCAAGAAAAAAACTTTTGATGCACAGTAAGGCTAATTTTAAATATTGTTAGTTCAGAGTGTGATTTGAAATAGAGATTATAAAGTTTTTGAAATATTTTTCTACCTAATCAAAAGTGACAAAAAGCCATGAGACAATCATTCAGCTGGTGTTACTAAACCTGTTTTTAATAAACTCTTAACTTCAGCTCTTCTAATTTGTTCCTGTGGAAATAAAAAGCACTGAATCCTGTGTTTACTGTAGTCACAGTAGTAACAGATGGCCTCCTCAGTTAATGTGTTATGATTGGCAGTCTCTAATTTTCTCTTAACAAATATGTCCTGGAACCAGAAAAAGGGTCTCTAGGGAGGAAGAGGTTAAGTAGCCGAGTAGCTCGATGTGCCCATTCATTTATTAAAGCCTCCATAGTTTTTAATAAGTGATTTGCTTTTTGTACTTTTCATGTTTTCCTAAATTTTCCCTAAATGGTCATTTTGGCTGAGTGCCACTGTCTTAAAATCCTTAATCTCAGAAAAATCTCACAAGTCTTTATTAAATATATTAAAAAAAGGTTAAATATCATTGAAATTAAAACACCGGTGAGTTTCTACAGCAACACAAGAGCTTCTGTGAGGTCTTTGAGCTAAATGCCAACATTTGCATACTTTCATGCAGGTAATGTAGTTATGTACCATTTTAATTAACTAGTATTATAACAATATACGGCTAAGCCTCGTGGGAGAATTTATTATTAGTAATATAGATGTTCTTTTTCATAACTGGGTGGTTTTGTGTTTCGATGTGATGAGTAATTCATCTCATTGGGAGGATGAATGTCCACCAAATTTCATTAATCAAACTCATTAACCTCTCATCAGTTCATCCCATGTTTCAGTCCAGCCTCAGTGCAGCAGACTCATTGAATGAATGATTGATATGTTGCTTCATACTCAATAGTTTCTCTATGCTCCCAACTAATAAGCCAGGCCAGGACCACCAAGTCAGAGTGGGGTCCTTCCTGCCCACTTCTGTATGTCAATGGTGTGAAAGGGAACTGAAACGCAGGACTCACAGACACAAAAGAATAAAGTGAAAACAAACCTTTTGTTAGGAGGAATGCCAAAGTTCATAAATGAGGCTCAAAATGCAAAACAGATGTCCAACACATTCAATTGCAGGAAACTAAGAGGGAAAATTAACAGATGCTTAAACAAAGGAAAACTGGGGCTATATAAACACAGACACTGAGGGCTAATCAGGGAATTAGACACAGCTGAGGCACAAAACAAAGGTGAATTTAATCAGGATAACGACACAAGGGAGGTAAAACTAAACTTAAAACACGGACGATACTAACTACAAGCTAAAACAGGAAGAAACTAAACAAGGAAACGACAGACACAACAGCAAATGAGAAGGCAACAAAGGAAGAACCCGAGGAAACTAACACTCTCGTACGAGCAGTAACTGTAACTAAGAATATTTAAGCAACAAAAAGATGATAACGTAAAATATGAAGACTCAAACAGAAAACCAGATATTAATCTCTGGCTCTCTTCCACTGCATGTCTTTTATCCTGTCTTCCTTCTCTCAACCCATGCGGCAGATGGTCCCGCCCCTCCCTGAGCCTGGTTCTGCTGGAGGTTTCTTCCTGTTAAAAGGGAGTTTTTCCTTCCCACTGTTGCCAAAGTGCTTGCTCATAGGGGATCATATGATTGTTGGGTTTTTCTCTGTATGTATTATTGTAGGGTCTACCGTACAATATAAAGCGCCTTGAGGTGCCTGTTGTTGTGATTTCATGCTGTATAAATAAAACTGAATTGACTTGAATTGAATTGAATATTATTTAATAAGAATTTAAAAAGTCCAAAAGACATACAACCCTGGGTCTCACTGGCCTAAAGATAATCTGGGAAAACATATCCCTTTTTTATTATTATAAAAAATTTCCATATGTTTACATGTCATTTTCACCAGTACAGCACAATGGTCTGTTTTAAAGACAACTATTTTGCTGACCTCTTGTCTTGGGTTAGGACAGCAGGGCATCCTCAGACCCCCACTAATGCAGGCTGGCTGATAATGATATGATTACGTTTGTAGTGACACATTTAGGGCCATTTATATCCTGTGTTTAAGCTATTGTGGTGAGCAGCATCAGATTTAGATTTTACATTTGCTGCATTTAGAAAAATAAGTCTTCTAACAGGTTTAAATCAAGTTTAAATTTCTCTGAACACACACACAGAACTTTATTACAGTTGCTATGTGTGTTTTTTTTGGTCTGCCACAGATCACCTGTACTTCAAGCACCTCGCCTATGGAGACAACTTCAACATGCAGCTCCACCTGCCCTACTCCAGCGTCAACGTCGTCTTCAAGCCCAAATCAGACAATCGGGGCCGAGCCATCGTGGACGAGGGGGTTGTGGTGACGCCGATGGACCCGCTGCTGGAGGGCAGGGTGAACGTGGAGGGTTCACATCTCATTATGAAGAAGGTCCAAGTGTCTGACTCGGGTGTCTTCAATGTGACAGACCTGGCTGGGCATCCTGTGGCTGCTGTCTACATAGATGTAGCCCGTAAGTGAAAAAACACACTTAAATGAACAACATGCGCTGTATTGCTGTTGGCTAACAAGCATAATAAACTAATTAGCATAATTTTTGTATTGTAAAAATGCAAATAAAGACACAGAGAGGGCTGCTAGCATAGTCAGTGTAATACAACATGAACTAAATGCACAAAGGCTGGAAGCAAAGAGAGACAGATCACCGGGATTAACATCAAACTTTTATCGTATTCAAACTCACGCTGAGAAGTTGGAGCATCAGAATCAATACAGAGAGAGGAAAGTGCCTCTGACTGATAAATGAAGGACAAATGATGCCCGAAATCATTTCCAGCTTTCTTGCACCTAATGGGACCGTAAATTACAAAAGTGAACCTCGTGTTGTATTAAATAAGACTTGAAGCTAGCATTTCAAATCAAAAACTCATTAGGAAAGTGTTTGCTGAGTCATAGATGAAATGAGCAGTGAGATAACTTCCTCATAACTTCCTCAGCCAGAGGAGTCGCCCCCTGCTGGAAATGAAAAAAAAAAAAAAGCAGTTTTTTCTGCATTTTTTGCAGCTTAGCGCTTCAGGTCCAGAGGCTACATACAGCTGTTATACATTTATTTCTGATTTTCCCTTTTTTAAAGAGCAGACACTGAAGCTGGTCTTTCTGTGTCACAGTGTAGTCATAAATATTAATAATTTAAGCAATAACATGCTGAAGGATGTACAACACTGCAGGCTGCTGACATTTATGTGCCTGCGTGCCCGAGATGTATTTCTATTTTTATATAAAGTGTAATACAAAGGGAATCAGAAGAGCAGAAACCAATGAATAATAAATAAATTAGTGACATTTTACTGTAATACATCCAGTTCAACATTTGTGAGCAATATTTATAAATATAATAAATGCAAGTGGAGTAAGAGTACCTTCTTAAATCCCCACATCTGATCATTTAATTCCTCCTGAGGAGAAAACGCATGATATTTATCATGGCTCTGCAATTGTGTTTTTCTGTATTATAGTTCACAATGTTAAATGCTTATTTATTTCTTATCAGTTTTATGCGGATGATGTTGCTGGCACATTTGTATGGATGACTGACGTGTTAACAGCAGAAAATGATGAGATTTAAAGGAGGCAGAGATGAAAGCTGATATCTTTTCTTTCAGGGTTTTGAAGCATCATTCCTGTTGTCACAGAAGGCTCATTATTTCTCTCCACGGTTGTTTTTTTTTTCTTACCCGTCCTCATCTGTCTCGCTCAGCTTATAAGCTGCCTCCCCTGACTCTGGCCATCCTCTCGCTGCTGGGCCTGGTTGCCCTCATGCTGCTGGCGTGCCTGCTGTCCTGCCTCTATAAAGTACATAAGAGGAACGAGAAGAACAAGAAGCTGATGCTTATTGCTCAGCAGGCTGGCAAGAGTGACGGCGAGGCTTTCAGACAGGTAACCCCCATCGTTCTTTATTTCTCTTGGTGGTGTAAAAGAAAGTGAGCAGTAGGACAGTGATGTCTGTGATGGGAGTGAGAGGCAGACGGTCCTGCTCCTGCTGTGGGAGTGAAGATGGTCAGCTGGTCAGCTTCCTCCCCTCCAGTGCTGCACCAGGCAAACATGTTCACACCCAAATTAAACAGATCACCGTGGCTGAGGATGACTCACCAGATTTGAATAAAATGCCTCACTAACTATCATACATATCCAGATATTTCCCCATCATCCGTATCAGTAAAATATATCAAATAGAAGCTGCAGCTAATATTAAATTAAACCTGCAATTAAATTAATAACTAAGGTAAATGTCCATAAAGAAAATGACTGATGATTTTTCCTTTATTTATAGTAAAACTCTATGCTTCATAATTAACTACTGTAGGCCTTTGTGTTTTCTTATAACATGTTATATTTTTCATGTTTATAATTGAACTACAAAGGAACATTCCCAAAACTGATATCCAGGGATGCTAACACAGACAACAGGACCCCAAATTTAAATAACATGGAAAAAACAATCACACCTTTTTTTATAAACATAAATACTCATACACACTAGTTTTGATAAATTAAGATATACATAAAGACATCGGACCATGTATACACATGATTTTGGAGCAAGTAGCAAGTCAAGCCTGATACTGCAAAACTGTGATTTTTACAGTGCTTCCATTTCTTATTATCATACGATTCTTATTCTTATTCACTAATGAATTCTGGGTACTACACATAGTTGTAGCTTACATACTTACCAACCTCTGCCAGAGTCCTTTGCTCTGAACTGCACAGTTGCAGAAGTGAGACCAGCGAATCCACATCTCCTTTTCTCCACTTCTTCTTCTTCAAATGATTTTTTAATTGCTTCATTAATAGCTTGAGGTGCAAAGAGTGACTTTTATATGTTAATGATGAGTTTATTGCTAAAGACCAGAACCAAAATGAGGCTTGTGCATGTGCATAACATTTCACGATGACTAAGAATGTAAAAGAGCACAGTGCGTACAGATGGCTTTATAAATATGATGAAAATATGAGCTCGTGCTTTTCTGCTGTGGGCATTCATGAAGTTTTATTTGTGAGTCTGCACAGAGTTTTATGCCTCTGGGCTCTGGTATTTTTTTAGAGACTGCACTGTGCAGGATACTCATGATTAGTTTCATTTTAATAATTTTTTTAAAATGACAAATCCATAATAAATGTCTCTTAAATGGAGCAGAAATTGTTTAGAACCCACCAGGTAAAAAAACACGATTTTCAGTTGACTATTTGTTCATGATTTGTAGTAATTTAGTGCCGTTAATCAGCCTTTAGAGAGTCTGTGTTGTTTTTAAAAAGTAGTTATAACACAAAGCCTTTTTGAGTTCTGGTTATTATTTTGTTTCTCATTCTTGAAATGTCAATTTTGAATAAAATATATTTTAATTATGCTGAGCCTGCAGAGACAAAAACAAACAGGTGACTGTTTTCCAATCAGCTCTTTAAAATCCTCGCTTTCTTTGATTCACCTGCTCATTACCGGCTGATCAACTGACGGATTGGATGATTTAGAAGAGTTGACAGTTAACCCCGGCTGCTCCCCAGGAGGCGGTTTGTTAACCAAGTGAATTTATGGATTCCCATTAAAACCCCATTACACACCAAACAGATGACTCGCCTATAGAAAGCACCTAAACATCACGCTCAGAAATTGATCGCTGTGCCGAGGGGACGACGGTTCGATATGAGCAACCAAACTGTTTGAGGAAAATGTTCAGATCAATTTTATGAGCATTTAATACAAAAGGCAGTGAATGCTTAAATAGTCCGCCTGATAAGTGAAGAAATAAGAATTCAGTCTTTTGATGTAATTAAAAATAGTTGGTAGGGATAATCGTTCAGCTTCAAACTAATTTAGACAGAAAATAACAGTTTTTCACTGTTTTAACTAAAAGCTGACTCTGAGGTCATTAAAACTAGCAGAGCGTTAACACTTTGCTGCCCAGCATCCCCATTAAATGATCCTTTACACCGATTGGACCAATTAAAAACCTGCTGCAGGCAGATGGCTCACTCATTGTAAACAAACCAGCTACAGCCACAGACTGATGGCCCTGCAGATCCTATTAGAGGATACCAAATGTTTACAATAACAATATGTCACATTAATTACTTAATGGAAAGGCTAAATTCACAGTTGTGTCACGATGGATGGATAATTAATGTTTTGGATTTTGCATTTTAAGCTGGATTCTCATCAAAAATCCAAACGTTTTATTGCTTAATCTTAGAGCTGCTTCACATTTCAGTTACTTTTTTTATTTGTAGATTAGGTATGACATGTCTTCAGCCCATATAGGCGTGGTTTTTTGCATTTACTACACCATCCCCAATCCACAAATAAATTTTAGCTTTACTAACCAATGACAATAGGTTCCAGTCATCACAGAAACATAAATGCACGCAGTGATTTTTATGCTCTCTGTGTGTTTAAAATATTTAAGATGTTAGAATGAAAACTGTTATGGTGCGTTAATGTTGTTTATCTTGCTTCAGCTTCATGAGTGTTTAGTGAATTGAAAGTATGAGCGTGAATAGAGGCCTTCATGCGCTCAGCTGGATGTCTCTGATTTCTTGGCCCGGCTAACGCTGATGCATGTGCGTTGCGTTTTCTCCCTCTTACTTTAAGGAGCCTCACACGGAGCCTCTTCTTGGTGAGAGAATTGCGTTCTGGACTCTTTTACTGCTGCTCTCCCTTCTTCGTTTTGGTGTCTGAACAGATGTGCTGCTTTTGTGGCAAATAAGTTCCTTGATCAACTGGCTTTTGTGTGACCCGACCATTGGTGACAGTTTCAAAAACGATGTGTTCAGTGTGTTTGAGATTGTATGAAGCCATTAAAGATATTGAGCACCGGCACACTCGATAAATCCTGGACACGAGAGAAACTGCTATCAATCCTAATGAACAAGCAGAGGTTGATCGAAGACCTAATTTGACAAAAAGTCGATAAATTACCTTAAGTGGATCTGGCTCTACGACTTGGAACAAACTGTTTCTGTGATCCTTGCAGACTTTCAGTAGTCATGTGACTGAGCTGCATCCTTTTTAATTCACTTTATAAGGTTATTATGTGGATGGAGTTTGATTGCTCTACATTAATGGGGTAAAGAATGCAATATTCCACAGTGGTCCTACAAAATTAGGCAGTTCCTCTGTATTTACTTTCAAAAATTGAGATTTGAATTAGGAAATTCAGTTTAGATGTTATATCTTATTCAGGTTTCACAGCTCAGTCAACGTTAGGAATTGTCTTGCAGGATTTCAGTCACAGTTTTGAGCCAGGTCGGGGTGCAAACACCAGAAATGCCCATTTTAACAAGTCATTTAATCCATTATTAAGTCTCAAGTTTTTTAAAACAAGTAATAATCTCAGTTGATGAAGAGGAGGGCTGTTTCTGCTTGGCTCCCTCTGAGTTTGTGAACAACAGAAACAGCTTTACTTGCTTTAACAAAAAAAACTTTGATTTTTTTAAAGTTTCCCTCCACTCAAAAATTTTATTTTCACTAGTGGTTCTGGCTCCAGTGTTCAAAGTTTGTCTGGAAATATAACTTTAAGGTGTTCAAGCAGGAATGATGATGCTACACTAGAAGTTAGCTGTGGTTCAATAGATGACTTTCACTAGCTCGATGTGGAAGCTTGAGGTTTGATTTGGACATATATTGAAAATAACCCTTCAGTGGTGTATAGGAGACACATTGTAGAGCAAAAGTATTACAATTTTGAAGCCAAAGACATTTGCGTATTCATAAATTCAGGATTTCCCATTAAGATGGAGGGCGACTATGTCATTTTAGGCATTTCCAGGAGGCTAATTAACCTTTTTTAAGGGAAAAACTCGGACTCGAATCATTCTTTTAAACAGAGTCTGCACACATGTCTGGAGGGGATCTTTAAACTTCAGCATAGTGATTGAATGACCTGTTGAGATGGCTTTAACCTCCTCAGTATTGGCGTAACTTCAGCTGGGAATTTCTAACTTTGAGAAAGTCACGCTGATATCACGTGTGGCGCTTTGGTTCCAGCATCAGTGAAATATTCCCGCTCCTTCCCTCCGCTTCTTCTCTCCCCCACTGCTGATAAAACCTCAGAGCACTGCAGTTACTCATAAACAGTGTGGTTATGATAACTGCTCGTACTGAAGCTTCACTGCTAGTGTAAAACCCAGCCAGCTAAGCGTGCACACATTTCTTCTTCTTCGGTGGTGTTTTATAGTGTGGCGTGAATCACAAGGTAAATATGCAGTGTAATATTTGTGGGTGTACGTGCTGTTTGTGTGTTTTAGTCGCTAACAGAAAGGCAGTGTTGAAGAGTTGTGTGCATTATATGTGTTTTTTGTTTGTTTGTTGTTGTGTAGAGAATTTTAACTGTGCAGCCAAACAGCCCAGAAAGTGTGTGTGTGTCAGTTGTTTCCTTTTAATGTGTGTGTGTGTGTTTATCTGCATTCAGTGTTATGTGTTCATTTTTCTCAAGTGATGCAAAGTCATAAATTAAAATGTGACATGATGTGAGACACCCCCCATTTATTTGCTGCTTTTACATTTACTCCTTAATGACACCAGTCATGAAAAATTAGCCTATCACTTGATGCCCGGTCGTTATTCTTCCAGTTGCTTACCGTACATTATTCACAAGTAAGTTTTTTATTTTCACATTAAACTGTTGTTATAATTTGGCTTTGACTTTTGTTTTTCATTATAAAATATTAAATAATCCATAACACTTCTTACTAATAGAGCTCGGTCTTATACATACATTTTCTTAACTGCTCTGGTCTGTGGGCGGCTGGAGTTGATCCCAGCTGTCACAGGGTGAGAGGTGGGGTATATACCTTGGACAGGTCAGCAGTCCATCACAGAGGGAACACTCATAGAAACTGTGAATTATATGAAACTGATGAGTAAATATCCCTCCAGAAGCTGCAGGTGGATGGGGTTGGAACAGCAGGAAGTGATGTAGGCAACAGCAATAACAACATTTTATAGCAGAGATTTTGCAGCTTTAACAGATGCTAAATGAGGAGGGTTTGTTTGGTTCATGACACAAGGATAGTGAAGCAGGTAAGGGAAAACCTTCATCACTGTCACGTGACCTGTAAACCATTTTAACCAAGCATGCATATCCATGGAAATGAAATACTTAAAAAAAAATGTTTTAAACTTTATGTTTTTACGTAGTGAAAATGGAGGCTGCTCATAAACGTAACCCAGTAGTTCTAACACATAAATCAAACCAAACAGTTACAGAAAAGGTTAAATGAAAGAGTTCTTTCTATCTCCTCAACTCCTTCTGGAGATCCTGCCCTGGTGCTGTCTCCTGCCTCTCTCCTGATGCAGTTTTTTTCTTCTAATTCCCTGTGCATCAGAAAAATCTCAACAATCATATTTGCCCTGGTTAAAATTTCAATAATAAACGGATTCCTGTATCAGGATGTGACAGGCTGTAAGTTAGAAAGTGTTTTCAAAGAGACACAAAACTGCATTACAGTGAAAAAGTCTGTAATTTTTCAGGTCACAGGTAAATTAAGTTAAGCATGTGTTTGTGTGCTTATTGGGTAATCTATCAGGTTTGTAAAGTGATCTGATTTAAAGTCTTATTAAAAAACATTGTTTTATTGTGTAACATTCTGCTCATTTATTTAACAAGTTTAAAAATGGTTAAATCAGGTCAAGATTTCCTGTATCACATATTTTACATGCACAGGAAATGTGATTGTAACAGGATTTCACACAAAAAACCATAGCTGTGATTCTCAGTCTTATTACAGTCTTACTCCTCTTTATAAGTTCAGGCTATGCCTCGAAGCCAAGCTCCTAAAGGGATTAACACTCCCCTGGTGTTAACAGATAAATAGCAGTCTGCTGGCCTGAACCCTCCATTTTCCAAGAAATAAATTATGTGGAACATTAAATTATGATTTGTTATCAGGACCTGCCAGCAGATCTGAACTCTAACATCTAACAATCCTTTCCAAGGAATTTTCTCATGTAAAACTGTTTCAAGTTTCAATTTAGGTTTAAAACAGTAAAGTTATGCATTACAAGAACATAGGTTTTTCTAAAAATATGCTACATATTACAAAAACTCACTCTCTTTATTAAGCAATATGTAATTTCAACTTTAGAATATTTTGAACACTTTTTTCATCCAAATTGGGGAAACTCGTTTCCCTCCAATTCAGCAAATTAAAAACAAGGAATAGTTTCGACGCTGTTCACAGTTACAACTTAAAGCTGCAAAAAGTCATTTGAGACTTTACAGATTTAAGGCGCTACTGAGCAATATCACTTCTAATTAAAAAAATCTGTCAGCTGCTGGGACAAAACACTTTGTGAGCCAGTCAGTAAAGCTCTGAAGTCGCTCACCAAAGACGGCTAAAAATACCGCGTCATGGATGCCTTTCAAAATAAAAAAAGCCTTCTTAATTTAGCCTTAATTAAGTTTCCATCAAAGGGTGATTCTTCTCACTCTGTTTATTTTAACTACATTTACACTACAGTCACTGTTACAGCTCACTACTGTTAAAGAAATATCAGCTGCTGTTGCTTCAAATTATCAAATCTAGTTTTAATCAGGACATTAAAAATTTGAGTTGCTTTTGAGTTTGGATTTCTTTGCTTTCTTTGTGTTTGACGTTTTAGATTTTTGTGATTGTGTTTTTGTGTGTTGTTGTGTTTGTGGTTTATGGCTTGATGATGTTATCAGTATTTCCCTGCTCTTTCCTTTCCCTCAGTTTTGTCTGTGTCTTCAAGCCTTCTGGGTTTCCCTCTGCCTCGTTCATTCAAGTTTAGAATATTATTTCAAAGTTTCAGCGTTAGTTTTTTATTTTCTATTTATCTTCACCTGTATCTTATCTCTGATTAGTCCCCACTGTACTTATATAGCCGTGCCCTCCCTTTAGTCTTTATCTTAGCCCCTCTCCCCTGATGTGCTCTCCTGGCCGTCTCTGGGTTTCTGATTTGTCCGAGTACAGTCCTGGATTTTTTTTTTTATAAATATTTATCCAATAAAATAAATTCTGACCTGTGATTATTTCAATTTTTTCATGATTACTGATGATTGTGGGAGAAATGTTAAAGCAGCAGATCCTTCCAGCCTTTAT
This sequence comes from Pelmatolapia mariae, assembly GCF_036321145.2. Classification (NCBI taxonomy): domain Eukaryota; kingdom Metazoa; phylum Chordata; class Actinopteri; order Cichliformes; family Cichlidae; genus Pelmatolapia; species Pelmatolapia mariae. Next base: position 6,514,752 of record NC_086245.2, read on the forward strand.
TCACTGTATTTGTCTCTGTGTGGTTACTTTTTCTGAGTGTATGTTTGTGAGTCCTAACATTTTGTTTGTGATCACCAGTGATATACTGTGTTAATCTCTTTAATGTGTGTTAAAGCTGTGGTGTTGTGTGTGAGCTTGATGTGTGTTTGTGTGTTGACAGCCGAGGTTGAGATGACAGCAGGTGGCCTCGCTGTTATGGATTTTCTTGTAGCTGTTAGATCGCAGACGTGCGTGAGAGGATGTCAGCAACCTTTCGAGACTTAACCCAAGAGGCCGACATGAAGCTCAGATCAATCACACCTGACTCATCACCTCACCTGACCGCTTGTCTCATCCTTTGCATTTTATTACATCCATCTCACCGTCCTGCTCTCCTCTGTACATCTTCACTATCTGCTGATTATTTCTTCCACTTTAAGTCTCTTCTGTTACATTTACTGACGTTTATCTTACTCCTGCTTGCTGTCTGTCAAATACCATGTTTATCTTTCCAGCCCCCTCCTCCTCCTGTTTGGTCGCTTTTCTTATCTATTTGTACTACTTCTTTGCTTCCCTCGCTGGTAAAAAGACATCAGATATGGAACTTCTTGCTAACATATCAGCTGCATTTATTTAAAAAAAAGGTCAACTTTAATTTGTCTACTTAAACAACATTATTATTTTTTTTTACTGCTGTGCAGAATGTTTGCATCCTTTTTATGTTTAGCAGATATTATAAAGGAATTTTTTTTTATTTTGTAAACTGGAGACAAGCAGTGCACTCCTTCAATCATTTACCCTTCAAACACCACAGAACAAACAACAGTAAATTTCCATGCATGATAAAAAAGTTCTGCGAGTCCACCCATAACAGTAACTTTTAAAGCAATAAAATTTCCATCCTACTCTTGAAGGTCATATTCTCATGCATTTCTAAACTGTTTCATCACGTGCCATTGATCAGCTTCTGTGTCACCCTGATCAAATCATCACCAGCAACATCCCAAAGCAGCTTAGAAGCGATGAACCATGAATTCCTCGAGTCAGACTGAAACTGTGACTTCTGAGGGAGGACACTGTGCCACGTCACCTCATTGCTGGCATACAGCGCAATAAAAAGGTGGAAATGTTTAGTCATCCATGTTTAGCCCACCCATTGCACTTGGCAGATTTGGCTTTTTGCAGCTTTGCATCTGTCTCCCAGATTTTATTAGAAGAGTGCACACTATAAAACCACAAGTTGAAGTGATCAGAACAGGTGTTCCTGTGGGAGCTGAAAAAATAAGCAAAAGAGTTCCAGCTTTACCAGAAAGACTACCTTGAAGTGGATGCCAACCAAGTTTTAATCAAGTATGATTTTATTTAATTAATAAAGGATTTTGAAGTTAATCTTTTTTATCTGCACAGCCTCCTCAGCAGGATTCTCTCTTTCAGCACAAAGTCAGTCGTTTGCTTAATGCCGACTGTAATCCACACCGTTCCCTCTCTGCGTCCTTATCCCTCCGCTGTGCTGACTAATGGACAGTTTATTTAAAATGCACAGAGCTTCTGAGCTTTTTACCGTCTCTCTCCCGTTTACGCCTTCACTCTTTTCACGTACACATCCCACTCATCCCGATTTCATTTCATTTCTCATTTTTCTTGCTTTACCTCTCTTTTAGCACATCCATCTGGCTCTTTCTTGTCCCTTTTAAAACTTTCAGAGTGCACCTTGAGTCCATATATCTTCAATCTGCCCCCATGCCGTCTTCCCTGCAGTTGAAGGGAATAGGCACTTGTGAAATATTGTAACTCTCCCCCCCCCCCCAGGCTCTGTTTCCTCTCAACCTCCATCCCTGCCATGAAGACAAAGAAGTCCTCTCTGTCATGTCACACAAGGATCTTTTTTAATATCTCTGTTTAGGAGCTTTCTGTGCAGTTAAATGTAGCCTGTGTATGTGTGTCATTGTCCTCTGTAGTAACGTAAAACATGTATGATGACAAACGATGTGTAAACAGCTGTTGTTGACGGTCGATTTTTACATGCATCCTGTATGGTTGTATGTGTCTTTCTGTGTGTGTGTCTGCAGGTGGTTCGTGAGGCTTACAGCAGGTTCACCGAGGAATCGCTGACACAGTCGATGTGTGATAAACCCACGGAGAGCACAGAGGTCACCATCAAGGTCAGTGGTGGAAACAAAAAGCCATTAAAACGCAAAAACATGTTAAAATGATAAATAAAACATAGCAGAAATGAAAAGATCACAGCTTCAAATAGCCAACTTGGTTCTTTAGCTGCAAATTCATAGATATTTTAATAACCATGCATCAAAATAGTAACACATAATCTGAAAGACAGATGAGCCTAGAAAGATGATTCACATCTTGGCTTTCAATGGGCAGGTTTGTTGCACAGCTACAGCTTTATTCACTCTCATGGCTCTTACGTGCTCATAAAACTGTACAATTCCCACGACCAGCTGGAGAACTTTGTGGAGTGCTACCTTTTTAACTTTCGTATTCAAAATGGGAGCTATATTAGATTTTATAGACCAACACTATAAAATATGTATATATGAGACATTTAACATGATGGCCTGTGGATGTGAAGCAAGCAGTCGGCCATCTGTGCACTGCACAAGTGTAAGGATTAGCTGCTAAGGAATTGCTCTGCATTCCTGGGTATTGCCTGCAGCTGTGCAGTGGTCATTGGTTGTGGCTGCCAGTGATGATTACATCGACCCTGAGTATCTCAGGCCTTTTCTGCTCTGACAGTGTTTCCAGACATTTCCCTGGGATGCAGCTGTATGACTGGCAGAGGTACAGGTTGGAGCAGCTGATCTTTGTCCCGTCACATTTTCACCAAGTTCAGACGTGGTGCTCTCAGGGTCATGTAAGGCTGCAGCAACAGTTCAGACCTGCACACTGGCATCTGGCATACAAATCAACTGGCCTGGAGCAGCTTTGTCATTTGCAGCATGATGACACTGATCACAGTGTTGGGCACACACTGATTATTTGTATTTTTGAGACCACTGGCACAAGAATGTAGTAAACTGAACCTTTTCTGAGGAGTACAAGTGAGCTTATTTGTATTCGGTAAACAAATTACCACCCTGCCATTGACTAAAATTAACAGGAACCAACAACTACTCACAGAAGAAGTTTGTGTTATCTAAGGGATTAAAATTATATGCTGAGAAATGGATTAAAACAAAGACAGTGAACATATTCAAATGTTCATGATATAAAACTCATGTTGCTTTTTTGACTAGTGTAAACCTAAAACTAGATGCGTTTTTGTTTAGCTAATAAAGGATAATAAGAATACTGGTGTGTAGCCAGATGAATAAGCATTTTTGTGCCATCAGTGGATGTCTTCTAATCTTTGTGCGATGTTGTTTGGTCCTGGTTTGAAAATCAGGCTAATAGGTCAACAGAAGAAGAGTTTCACCATCAGCTTTTTTAGGTTACATAATTATTAGTGATAAGAGCTGTAGATACAAGAATGATTAGAGCAATATCGTCTGAGACTGAAGTCTTGATCTTGATTATGAGAACAATCTGAAGCTTAATAATGTCCAACACCTGATGTACTTTTGGAAAAGTTTCTGCTCAAAGTAATATATTAATTAAAAAAAGATTTAAAAAGATTTAAAGACAGAAACATCATTGCCCATCTTTGTGTTTGAGATTGCTCAGAAACTACCTGCTATAAAATGTCACCTCAGTGCCAAGAGTAATTAAAATGCAATCGACCTTACAGGCTGCACTCGGCAGTGGAACAAATTAGACTCAAGTTTATAACTGCAATAAAGGAGTAAAGAAAGTGAAGTGGTCAAGGTTCAGGGAGTCCTTTAAAACGGTTGATTAAAGCTCCCGCAGGACTTCTTGGGCTCCAACGTGGAATATCACAATAAAACTACAGTTGCTTTTCTAAATTTGTTGTTTCAAATATCAAAGAACGCAGCAGCGTCTGGATTAAATTTAAATTAAATTTTGTCTATTTGTTACAAACATGTCTTACAGGCAAATGTTAAATTGAGTTTTGTTGTCTTACATCAACATGCATGTGACAACAGAGAGCTTTGAATCTCAGAAACAACAACAATGAAAATGTGATTTCTACATTTAACACTGAAAGCAGGTGTAGCCCACATCTTACAGGCCAAACATTTAGTATAATTCTTATTTGATCTATTCAGTTGTTTTCTTTATCATTTTGCTGGACCTCTTTGTTTGTGTCCATGTAACATAAGAGTAGGGATGGCAGCAGGAGATGGTGAGGTAAGTCTATAAATACGGTTGGAGAAATGTACATAAATTATTCACTTTAGTTTTTCCTCTGACCTAAATTTTAACCACTTGTTTTTCTTCCGTTCTTCGATCCTATATCACCTCCTTCCTTCATCTCCTACGCCCTGTTGGGGGTATCTGTTTTGTACTCGCTTCAACTCCTGCTTCTTTTGTCTTTTCATCTCAGCCCTCTGTCCCTGTATAATATTTTTCCTCTTTACCATTCTACCTGGCTTTCTTTTGCTTTATCGCCTCTCTACTTTCTAGTTGTTGTTTTTTTAAACTTTACTTTGTGTCTTACTTTCATCTTTTGTTGGGTCCTACTTTCTCCTCTTTTACTCTTCTCTTCCTTCTTTATCTTTCCTTTCATCTTACTTTGTGTCCTAACTCTTCTGAATTGTATATTTAGCTTGCCTTTCATCTCCTTCTGCCTCTTTTCATGCAGGGCCTCGAGGTGTCCAAACCAGGCCGCTACCACACTCTCAACTCAGATAACTTTTTGGAGATGAGCGACTCCGGAGTCGAGTTCACCAGCTCTGGTCTCCCACTGGACAGCGACACGGATGCTGCGATGACCTACGCTTCCCACAAGCCCCTGCTAAATGCCGCCTCCCCTCCAGCCATATCTGAAGAATCGCACTCCGAGGGCTTGGAGGCCACTGTGGTCCCCGATGGCGACCTCAGCGCTAGCCAAACCCCTGACTCTGCCTTGAGCCCCATCTCTAATCCTCACTCGCTCGCAGCTGCGACCCCTGATGGAAGCCTCCGTGGTGCTGCATCACCGGGAACCGCCTCCAGAGGCACTGCTGAGTCAGATACGGCCAAGTCAGAGGGAGGGGCTGAGAGTGGAGAAGGTGAGCAGAAGGAGGAAACGGCCCAGAGCACCTGAGAGGGAGTACCAGGGTGTATTTTTTTTAAGCTCACCTCTCCCAACACATCCACAGTCGTCTGGCAGGAACTTCTCATATCTCACATCATCAAGTCCTTTGTCACTGCATTTGAAGCAACATCACAGACAAATGTTAAAGCTTGGATCTGGATGTCTAGCCTAGCCTAGAAGAAAATAACTAAAGCAGCAGATGCTCAAAATGCACAATGCAAAATTTAAAGCAATATGCTCTGAAAAATGAAAGGTAAAAATAGAACCCCCCGAGCTGTATCAAAAGCAGCTCCGTGCATCTGGAAAATGCATGCATTTAAATTAAACATTAGAGTAGCTATCATAGTTCAGATCTACAGGACATTGCTGACATTAGAGTAGACTGCATGCCTGCTAAAGAAGCATAGGCTTACAAAAGAAGCTGTGATGACACGAAAAGGGTAAAACACATTCATCACTTTTAGGAAAACGCCTGAAGGGGATCAAATGATTTTGATTCCTGTGAAAACTGGTCAAAAAAAAGGCGACAGCAGTGTGACAGTTTGACAGGTAGAGCCAGCGCGCATCAAGGAATCAGACATTATTTTCTAGGACCAAGGCTACTAACGACAATAACAGCAGAGAGCGTCTCCCTTTCCAATGGCGAATCTCAATGCGTTGCCTCTGACAGCACTTTTGTCTGCTCTCACTGCATCAGACAAACACAGTGATGATTGCATTTCAGCCCACCCACATGCAGTCTCTCTATTATTAACAGTACAAGCATGTCGGAAAGCGCCTCCACATCTCCGACAAAAGTGCTTGTTTCAGCAGTCATTTACCCGGAGAAAAATCTACTCGAGGTATTATTTCTCAAAAACCTGCAAAGTGAAACAAGCTAGATTAGACTGAGTACCCTACTACTGGATGGCTGTTTCCCTTTCTCTTATATCCAGTGTGTCAAATCTGCCAAATTCAAGGCATCATCTAGAGAAAACCGCCTAAACGTCCACTTCATCTCACTCGCACTAATGATAAAAGCCCCCAAAAAAGGAAAAAAAAACCCAAAAGAGCAACAACTAACTGCAGAAACTGTCCTCATCTGTTTTACCCACCCAAGGGAGTTGTCAGCAGCCCTGTCAGAGGAAAATAAAATCCAGAGACTAGCGTGCAACACGTCTGGGGCTTTTGGAACGGCTCCTGAGAACGTAATTGGATTCTCGGTCTCTTTGCAGACGGACCAATTCACGGACACCGTCGAGTGAGGAGCGGTGATAAAAGAGACGACAGAGATGGAACAGTGTTCTATTCGGCGAACAGATAAATGACTTGCATGATTTAAAGCCCCCTATTTTCATCTCAGCCCCAATCCATCTCACGGTGCTCCAATTATTGTAGCCCGGTTGTTTGCCAAAATGAAGTGAGTGGAAAGGCACAGTTTGGATCAGTCTGCGATAACGATGCAGCCCGCAGCCTCAACAGAAGGAGACTGAATAAGTCGTGAGAAGTGTAAATGTGTGTGTGTGTGTGTGGAGGGGGTGGTTCGTGTAAACCGAAACAACATTATTAGACACTCAGTGCTTCGTATGGAGGCATGAGTCAGTTCAACCCATTAAAAACAGGAAATTAAAAAGAGGAAAAGATACAAATCACAAATTTAGGGTTAAACTAATAACTTGTTGCTCGTGCTTTATTAATCCTAACTTATCACATAATTCACTATATGATAGTCCAGTGTTGTTGACCTAGCAGTTACAATGTTACAAAGGCATCGCTCAAAATCTGTTCAATCACTGAAGTAAGAGCTATATTTAAGTTTAAGTGCTGCACGACCACCTTTCATCTACTCAAGGGCATTCGAATCCTGAAATCGTGCTGCAGATTTGAGCTTTAAAAGCGTGATTTTAAAAAGAGGCCACAGAATGGGCTGGAGATGTAGTCAAATCTCTTTTAAATTACATCCTTGAATAAAATCTGCTTTTTCTTCTTCTTTTGAAGGGGCTTCTTTTTACATGGGGAGGTTTGGTAAATTAGCGGTCACTTAAGAGCAATGAAAACATTTTGTGGGAGAACACACACAGACGCTACAGATGAGAAATGGAATAAGTGACGGAAGATAAAACATTTTTTAAAAGAAGCATGAACAGTGTCAATTAGATTAAGCTCTCTCCATCCTAACAACTGCTTCTGACTAATTGGTTCCCCTTCCTTGCTGTGAAAGGAGCCCGTGGGCTAATCCAGGTCACGGGAAGCTGATTTACACCGCAGTACGAGAGCGAGGCATCTCATGGCGCTGACGAAACGGCGTCCAGGCATGTCCTGTCCTCCGCAGGGCCTGACAGTCCGTGATACCACCAGGGTTGTGTCACGGCAACGTCGGGCGCGCGCTGCACCCTCTGAATCACACCTGAACCACACTTACCTTCATCACCCAGTCCTCATTTCGATATCACTATTATGGCTGCCATTGACAACTGTTAGCAGTACGGCTACCTCATGCTGTAACCGAATCAATGTCAACTGGAAAAGAGAGATTTACGATCCAAACCTCCCAGGGTGACTAATAGCAGTCAGACAGGTGCAGATAATCAATGCCTGGAAAAGAAAAGCACAAAATTTAACAAGTAATCCCTTTTTAAATGTAAAAAAGGGTTCATGCTGTATTTAAAAAGGGTAAAAGGTAAGAAGCAGCTATTGTAAATACAGTAAGGTGATTTGCAAACACATAGACTTTTTATTAGCTCGTTCCCTTTTTATTCAGGAAAACTTAGTTTGAGTTGCGTATTTCAGTGTCATGTGTTTACAATGACTTGTGTACCCTACATTAATGTGACTGAATGATTTTATATGGCTGTTTTCTATGGATGTGCTTTTGCTCGTGCAGGGACTTCATCTGATATATGTGTAAACTGAGGGGCTTCCAAAACTCTTGTTAGGTGAGCAAATTGATGGTCAGTGGAGTTTCAATTAATTCTAAAGCAATATTAGTATTATAGCACTTACACATTACTATCACCCACAGGAGAGAGGAATCAGGCGTAGCACATCCTAACATGATCATGTTCACTTAGTTATCCTTTTTTCACAGTTGTAAATATACAGATATGTGATCTGCATGTGTATAGTGTGAAAATACTAACATATTTCTTACTGCAAGGCTTATGCAAGATTTTATACTATTAAAACGCTGCATTTATCCTTTAACCACACATCGACAGTAAGCAGAAAACTATGCCTTTAGCTGGGAAGACTCGTAGCTCGTGCCATGTTTGTGTGTCTGGGCCTCGGTCGTGATCTGTGAAGTCCTTTCATCAAAGCTGATGTCAGCAGAGACTCTGCTGCCTCTGGGGTGCAAAGCGTCAAGAGCGTTGTTGATTTAACCTCGCACTGCCTCCAAGACTGGGGCAGGAATGTCGGATTCACATAAAGTTCCAGAAATCCAAACAAATGCAGGCCAGTAGGATATAGTTACAGGATAATAAATTGATGATATGTAAAGAAACGCATCTGTTTCTCATAAATACGCGCACGCTTCTTTGGTTTCTTGCCCAAATCTGTAACTCCAGGAAAGTCCCAGGTGATTCTGGTCGTGTCTGAAATCATTCACTCATTCGTTATAAGCTGATGCCTGTAAAGGAAGTTCTGTGTAGACAGCTGTCTGTGATCAAACTTTTAAATATCAGTCAGGTGATTCTCTGCTGCTGTCACAGAGTTAAAACATAGGAACATCAGCCTAATAAACTGGCAGTATTTTGGGTATTAATGCAGATTTTCTCAGTGTCATAAACAGAAATAATTTGTGATTTTACCTTCAGCACAGTGTGCGATGGTATCTTTTGTAGTAGTTGTATTTACACTATTTAGTAGAGCATTGTGGTATATTTTACGTGCACAATAGGGAATAAGGACACCAGACACTTAGACGTAGCATATATATTCACTATATTCATATATATGGAGAGAGAGACATAAAATTGTGAATGATTTCTGACGCATCGTTTGCTTGCATGTTTTATAACTTGTAAACTAGCAGCACAGTTGGAATTTTTTTCTGAGTTACAGAGTGTCTGAAGGTTTGTGATAAGGTAACATGAAAAAACCCACCTCTAAACTAGATAAGCAATCAGAGTGCATCCTGTACCAAGGCCAAGGCCTATCAACTAAAGCATCAGATATGCGTTCCTCTTGTGATCATGCTGCACCTAACCACCAAGATTCAGAAAATTCAGCCTATTTGTTTTTGTACAGGCTAACCTTCCTTAGAGACAGCTTAAGCCATTTATCTGGCATCTGCAAAGCTAGCAGCTAGATGGAAACGATGCATCTTAACTAGGATGCTGTTCTTGTCCTGCTGCCAGACGTGTTGCAGTTTTACTGTGGAACAAGAAACATAATTAGCATATTATTCAAAATTTTGCTGTATGCTAAGTCGAATTTTTTAAAAAACTTCCATTTAACCACAGCGGGGTATATCTGCTGCACAGGCTGCCAAGATATTCAGCAGATATACGGAGTCCTTTGTGGAGCCCCAGATATTGCTCAAGACAAATATCTGCCTGCTATGCTTGCTGTTCGGTCTGAGCTGTTATGAAAGCATCACATCAGAGTATCTGAGATGCATTCATCAGGAAGATTTAACATTTACGTGCAGATATTTCAGATCCTGGTCGACGTTTTATTTTGTGTACTTCAATTTTGAGAGCAGCACACTTTCTCAAATGCGTTTTACTTTATAAAGATGAAAGGTTTCAGATCCAACGTGCATCATAAAGCCTCTTTTGGAGGGCACTTTTGCGCTTGGCAGGGTGAAAGGACACCGCCCTCCTTTGGATCGCAGCCTGTGCCTGCTGGAATAATAAAACTTTAGGTTCAGGCAATCACGGCTGACATAGGCTTTATGAAAGGATTTCACTTGCTGTCATTCATCCTCAGTCTGATGTTTTCTCTTTCATTACACATCTGAGCCGCTATTCACAAAGCCTCTCAGAACAGAAGTGTTGATCCGTGTGTGGGTAGGGGGAGATTTAATAAAATGTTCTTTCAGTTCTGGTAGATTCGCTCTTCTGTTAATCTACTATTCTCTGTAAATCCAAAGAATATAATAAAAAAACACGAAATGATGTCTGCAGTGTGGCAGTGCGCTAATACATCTGATCATAACAGAAATACGCTCTCGCACAAAATATCCACACTACCGTTCACTGCAGCTTCTGACTCTCACATCAATTAAATTTAATTCACTCCAGTTCAAATCAGTGGCTTTTGTGATTGAATTTAGTCTCATCTCTGATTCATGACGGATAATTGGAGAAACTAATTGGAAAGCACTTATCACTCCGTCACTCTGAGTGCAATATTTTACCACGCTAATATTGCCGGTAATCTTTTGGACAAACTGATCCTGGTTCAGCAGTGCTTCGGCTCTGAGCAGCATTGTGAATTATTCAGAAATGCAGTGTACCATTTTCTGCTTGAAATCTGTTTTGTAGTCAAACTTCTGACCTATCGCGAGCCTCCCAGCACCTGCGGATGTTTTTCATGTAAGAAAAGGTTAAAAAAAAAATGTACGTATGAAAAAAATCATATAATAATTGTCTTTACTTTGAAATAAATGTACTTGATCTCAGAGGAGAGAAGTGGATATGCTTAAAAACCCACCTCCTTTGAATGAATGACTTTCATTGTCTGGACTTTTTATAGCGTCACATTGAGCACCAAAACACTAGTCTATCTGTGCTTAGTATTTCTCCTTACTCTGATATTATAGCCTATATCTGCTGTCCGAGTATACCTAAGAGTTAGTGTAACTGCAGCATGCCGACCAGTAGATTGCTTGTGGGACAGCAGACGTGACCTAATATTGATAATAATAATGTGAACTGCACTTTTCTGTACAGCCGGCCACCAGAGTTCACTGTGAACTCGTGGCTGTTGTTTCCCATGATCCTCCTTAACCTTAGAAAAAAAAAAAAATCACCTTTCACTGCAGGGATTCAGCAGCGAGTGTGAGTTGAGGATGAATATTAGTGCTTTTTCACATGCGCTTTTATGCCATATGTTCATAAAATTGATTTTCCTTCAGAAGTGGATGTTTGTTGCATTTATTAACACCCAGTATGAAATAAATGATAAACGTGTGAAATATTGAAGAATTTTGCCTTTATTTGATTTAGTCTTTGAAATGTGTTTTTATCATATTTAACTTTTTCATTCTGTTTTTGACAAAAATAAAATGGCATGCATTAAAATGAGATTGCCTTTGATCTGATATTCTCCTTTAACATACAGCTGAATGTGCATAGACTAAAATTCTTAATTGTCAAGTTGATGTCTATTTCAAATCTAAAATGCATGATCTGACTCTAAGTGGCATTAAAATTTGTATTCCAGATGTTTAGTTTATGTGACTGAATATTACATTGACACTGGGTGCACCTTGCATCATGCCTGGTCTGTTTATTAAGTCTACCTGTGAGTTTTACCTCCTTAGCTTAAAAGGATCAGGTAGTCGGGGTGGTTCTTGAAGCTTAACTGGCTCCTCCTCGTTGTTTTAGCCCATCAGAAGTATTGTCATTGTCAATATTACCGTAGCTTTTTCTGCAAAAACACATCTCTAATGTTTTATTTAGGGCTGTGTTTGAGGGATTTTTTTTAACGTGCTGGGATCGTTTCACTTTCTCTTTCAGTTTGATCAGGGCCGTGATCTTTTGTCTCCGTGGACTTTAAACTAAAAAGCTAGAAGGTGACTGTTTTTTATCAGCTGATTTGAAAGTGAAGTGTCTGTCTTTATGCCGAGCAGTGGGGTTTAATGGAGAAAGTAATTGAATGGCAAGCCTTTAATGTCTTATATAAAACAGTCTTTAAGCAGGTTAACTTTTTTAGCCTGCATTTTGGAGGAAAATGTGAGAAATATGCAGGTTGTGCTGAGTTCTGACTAATTTTGTGAAGAAAAAACACTGAAACATAGAAATCTGTATTAATATTGTGAGCCTAGGTCACAGGAAGTGAGACAGAACGATTCAAGGAGACATGATTGTACCTGTTTGAATGATACCAGGAATTCTGGTCCGATTTCTTTCCTCTTTTGTTTTCTGTTCTGATGAACATCTTGCTTTAATTTGAAAAAGAAATCAGGTCTTTCAGGTCTCACATGTAGTCATTGACTCTAACAATATTTCAGTGTACTGCCATAAACAAGCCTGGTTTGCTTGAAGGATACATCAGTGCTTATTTGTATTACCTTTGAGACCTTTTGGCATAATGACACATACTTTTGTAAAGCTCCTCTCTTTTTCTGTAATGAATGAATAATTCCAATTAAATGAATTTTCAACCCAGAGCAAATCACGAGATTTATATTTTTGTCTCGCTGCTTTTTTAGGTACTCTTTCCGTTTCCTTCACCCAACTCAAGTATTTTTCATTTGAACTTCAATAAAGGATTAGCACGCATTTCCAAAACGTATCAGGAAAGCCACATTATATATAAATGGTTTTAATCTGTAAGAGAAGGTAACCACTTTCCCGAGAAAGCACCGAACACATTTTGAATTCTTTAAGTTCACCTAAATATACCCAGAAGTAATAGGAAGTAGTGATGAAAGCACTCCAGTTGATTGTGCAGTGCTTGCCTGTAGGCACTGGTGCCGCTTAAGTCTTTTTGCATAATATTATCTCAGTGCTTTAGCGGTTGTAGTGCATAGCTTTAAGAAACATTATCCCGAATCATAGATAATGACAAAAGGCAAAAACACACCAACAGGAATCATATTTTCTTATAAATATAATCACTGTATGGGTTCCCTCTAAACAGGCACTAATAATAAACAGTTAAATGAGAATAAATGCTCCCTCTGACTCGCTCCTCCTGCTACATCAAATTAACAAAATTCACATTAACAGAATCACATAAAAACAACACAAATACAAATGAGTGCCTGCTGCTACTATTGACATCCTGCATTCGACAATGTCTCTCTTGCTGTTACTTCCCCTTGATGTTTGTGTTTGTGCAGAATAATAGCGTTTAGCCATGACTGTGAGTTGACCTATGAAGACTCTTGTGTGTCTCTTTTCTCATCTTAAATCGGACTTTATGATGTGTGAGTGTAAATAAAATCATTTCAGAAGGCTTGTGCAAGTTTTTCTGAGGACTTGGCACAAAGGGTGTTTGAAGCATCTTGGAGAATTTACTGCAGTTTTTTGTGGGTTTAGTTTGTTTCACAGTCTTCTGTCCATCTAATCCCAGATTGAGACACACATGCAGGCACTGGGAAAACATGCAAACTCCACGCATCAACATCCCAACAGCCTGAGGCGGAAACCAGAAACCTTCTTGCTGTCAGGCAACGCTGCACTGCGCTACCACCGTGTTTCACTTGAATGTTGTCTATACTTAAACTTATTTATGCTGCATAGAGCTACTGGGTGTGTACAGCATAAATAAGTGTGCTGCAACTTTGAGGAAACCACTCTGTTGGATAAACTCAGTTCTGCTGTAATGAAAAGCCCTCTAGACTGAGTTTATAATTCCAATTTGATCAGACCACCAAACAAAGGCCTAAATGAACACATATTTTTCCAGAATATCTTAAAGACTACTCGACAACATGAGGCATACTTTCTTTTTCAGTTGTTCTTCTCATTTACAAAGAGACCCATTTATAAAACAAATGATAATAAAGAAGATAAATAAGCATACTTTTAACAAAATGCATCAGTTTTACCACATTGATTGAATCTATTATATTATAGTTTACACATAACAGTGGAAAACCACAACACCTACACATGTGGAGTTTTTGGAATGAAGTATTAGTATTTTATATTTTTATCATTTAAATAAGTTGTCTAGCTCTGGCAATACTTTTAACTTTCTATGCACTTCCACTCCTGTGTAGCAGGCACATGGAAGCTCCACCACATGGGAATAGCAGTTCATTTTATTAGAAAATTAGAGTAATTTCGGACTTCAATTCAATTTTCACACTTTGCAAAGCCAGGGGGCTGAACTGGATTCGTCGGCAGGGCAGTTCTGGCAGGCCGTTGTCATCCGCTGGGATGGCTGTGGCTCAGAGCGGGTCATCCACTAACAGGAAGGTTGGTGGTTTAATTGCTGGCTGCTCTAGTCTGCATGCCAAAGTATCTTTGGGTAGGATACTGAACCCTGAGTTGTGTTTATTGGAGTGTGGATGTTAAATATAGAGTTTAAACGTAGAAAAAGTGCTTGTATTAGTGTGTATGTATATGGGTGAATGAGATATAATGTATAAAGTGCTTTATCTCATTCATGCTATAAAGTGCACATAAGCTGAGTCCATAGGTGCTTTAGAGACAAACACATTTCCATTTCAGGTTTTTACAGAACCCTGTTTCAAAATACAGAAAAATGTTCTTTTGTTATATTAACTCACGACTGTGTAAAGTCAAAATCATAGTGTGGTTATTAAAATGTGTTCAGAATTTGCAAACTGACAATGAGTCATCTCATAAATTATGACGCACTGCTCTTATTAATAACTTCTGGCCCTCTTCCACAGTGTGTGTTTTTTATCCTGTCTTTCTCCCATCACCCCCAAATGGTCGAAGCAGACGGCTGCCCCTCCCTGATCCTGGTTCTTCCTGTTAAATAGGAGTTTTTCTTTGCCACTGTCATCAAGTGCTTGCTTAAAGGGGATTGTTTAATTACTGGAGTTTTCTCTGCTATCTTGTTGGGTCTTCAGCTTGCCATAAAGCAGCTCAATGTGACTGCTGTAGCAATCTGGCACTATATAACTAAACACAGTATATTGCTACAGAGCTCAGTTATTATACAGCTTTATTGATATTTAGTAATCAGATCTATACCAAATTTTGCAGTGCTGCACAGCACCAGCATCTACCGCTCTAACAGTATTTTCCTCGCTTTTCTTAACTTCAGGTCCTGTTCACAGCTCTTTATGAGAACAGTATGAGCTGCTTTTAAATGTGTTGCTTTGTTTTTTGCCCTGTGTTTGAGTTTAACCCTTTTATGTCTGTTAAACTTCTGTAAACTACTTTTACTGCTCACTATGCGGCAGTTTGGCCTGTTGAGCTTGAGTAAAGTGGCTAGCCCAGCTGTGACACTTGCGTCGGGCCTCCTCCTCCGGCCGGGCCGCTCCTGCTCCCGCTGAAGGCGCCCTGGCCCGCAGCCAATCGGGGCGGGGCAGGACGTGACGTCGCTTCTCGCGCAAGGAAGCTCCCAGAGTGGCGCGCCAAATTTCAAAGGACTTCCTCCTGGGAGGAAAGACGGCGAGAAGACCCACCGAAGTCCGGCAAACAGCGGCGACAGAATACCGCAGAAAAATAAAGCTAAGCTGGTGTTTTATGGGTGAAATCCCCCTGCTGAGCCGTGGAGTGAGTCAATCTGCGTGGATCTGAGGATTTAAAGATATGAAGTCGGTGCGCAGCTTTGTCATTGTTGTAAGTGGCTGCTTTGACTTTTACTCCACCTACAAGGAACTAACGTCAGCTAGCTTCAGCCTGCTTCTGATCGGCAAACACTGCTTATCTTAAACCTCATTTTAACGCCAGGCACTCAGGGCTTCGTCAAATATGCGGATTTAAACGAGAATATATTGAGTTTTTATTTGAAAAAGTACGTTTTTTGTGTGAATTTGTTTCGGTTTGTATGCTTTGCTTTGTGTGCTGATCCCGTGATTGTCAAGGAGTCTGCAGGCAACTGATGCACGATGCAGCCACCTCTTAAAAAAGTGCAGCTGACAGGGTTTTTTCTGCTCTGCTGTACAGTTAACACAAGTGTGATATCCCCTTACTTCACCTCCTGCACCGTGTGATGTGACAAAAGGGGTCTTAAGCTTTTCTGTCCTCTCTAAGTGTCAGATAAGTTGTATTTCTCAGCTGTTTTTTTTCCTCCTTCAGACACTAAGTGGAGCAATTAAGAAGAAGCACCTTACATCTGAGTGACTTTTCTCTTGTTTTCTTTCAGATTAGACAGTCCCCAGCTGTTGCTCCCTGTCAGGCTTCCCACCTGTGAGTCGGCTGATGTCAATTGATGTCAGCGAGCCTGGGATTTTAATCTCCTCCAAACGCACACGCACAGAGATCAGGCCTCTGGTGACAGCTGCTCAAACCTGAAAAATATTAGTTTTCAAGCTAAAAGTCACACCTGTTACCACCAGGTTTACTTTTCCGGGGTTTAATATTTGCGGCACATTAGCGTGGGCTCGGTCCACATCACAGCGGCTCTTTATTCTCGGGCCCACCGTCTTCTAGCCTCCACTCCACGGGGCATTTAGTCTGTTTAAACTGGGGCTCATAACAGAGTGCGGGAGCTCATTTCCACACTTCACCGGCTTATATGCTACTCTATATCCTCATTACTTATTCATGTATGCACAGGAGGACACAAGAAGACATCAGCTTTCCATACTAATGCAAACACCTGTTGCTCAAAGCGGCTGCACCTGTCTGTAACCTTCACACTCGCTGCTTTCTGGTGCATGTCAGGAATATTTTATCGTCAAGTATAGATTGCTGTTAGCTGTCAGTGCTCTTGGGTCGAACACAAATGGCTTCATTTTAGCTCTTCTTCACTAGCACAGGTTTGTTCAAAAATGGATCGTAACTTGCTCTAACTCAGGGCCCGTCACAGATCAGGGGTGGCCTCTGGGTGGGGCAGGTTGGGGGGGGTTTCGTGGTGGCAGACAATCGCAGGCTTCAGCCATGCTGGCTGGAGTGCAGCCGTGCTTCCAGCTGCTTCGGATCGGGTCGTCGGCAGGCGAATCTGCGCGGGACCTGTACACCTTCAGGCCGGCGCAGAACCACTCGGTGTTCCGTCTGGGTCGAGCGGCGGAGCTGTGCGACGTCACACTGGACTCGCCGTCGGTGTCCCGCATCCACGCTGAGCTCGAAGCCGAGAGGGAGACGGTCGAAGGAGACGAAGCTCAAGAGGAGGAAGGATGGAGGGTCCACATTAAGGACAGGAGCAGCCATGGTGAGACACGAGGGCTGAATCACACACACACCATCACAGTCAACCTGAGATTCTCACACTGTCACACCCTCCCTCAGTCATTGTGGAAGAGAATGAAGTAAAAACACACCCGCTTACAGGAATAACACCACTTCTACTGAGAACGGAAGAAGTATTTTATTAAAGTCAGGTTAAAATGAGTGTGAAAACACATTTCAGTGAACTGACATAAAAACAGGCCTCAAAAAATTCTAGGAATACAGGAAAAAATGTCCTTTAGTTTGAAACTTTGTCAATTTATTCAAAGTTATCAATGTGGCCAGCAGACGAGGCTTCAGCACGTCTGCAGGACTCTCAGCAGCCTTCAAAATGTGTCGCATCTTCTCTGGAAATATAAAAATCAAACCTTCAGTCTGAAATCTGAACTGAAACTAAACTGAAAAAGAAATCCTAATTAACCCTCCCCTAAAGTTCTGTTGTGCACTCGAGCAGTGAAAACATTCTTCTTCTTATTTACCGACTGAATTATCAAAATGAAGTGAGCCATTACGCTCCTAAACACAGCTGTAGGCGTGCAGGTAAAGACTCGCACGGATACACGTGCATCACGAACAAAGAGCATCTCTGAAACCTCAACTTCAAAAACTTCTCTTATCTCTGCCCCCAGAACTTTTATTTTATCTGAACCGTTACAGTTACAGAATTGTTTCAGCCCACCGAGAAGCGTTTTCTCCTTCCTGTTTGATTTGTTTAAAAACAAACAAACAATCAAACTCAAATTAAAGTGTGTTGGTGATAAGGAAGTAATTAAACTGTGCTCAGTTGTTCCTGATCTTTGACCCTGATTTTACCATCCATGCAAGTGTGAGCACGAGACATGACGTTAGCTTCAAATGGATTGTGTACACGTTTTATTTGTAATTATAAATTTGAATGCATGTATTTCTCCTCCGGTCTGCAGTGCTGTAATTCCATCTGTTTTAGAGATGCTGCTTATTTCTGTGCTGTAACTGATCTAAATGGCAATCCCACTGTTTGGTTTCAAAACACCAAAAAATTAGATAAAAAAACAAATCAGCAGCCGTGTCTTCTTACACAAATCCTGACCTGGTTCCTCAAAAACATCCACAAACCTTGTTGTGAGCAGTTTCGTGTAGGAACTGTTTACTACTCGGTTACACCTGCTAGCGCATCATTCTGAAGGAAGTAAATGTGCATTTAGCCGTGACGAGGGGCTCGTGCTAATGACAGCGTGACAGGATGTAAACACTGACGGGGTTGCCCCTCAGCTGTGCTGTAATGTTGGCGCCATGGTTTGTTGTTGTAGTTTTTAGAAAGCAAATTGTCCTTATATGAAATGATTTAAAACAAGCTCACGATTTGTAGATGTATTTATTTATTTTGGGGTAACTGTGCATTCTGGAAAGAGACTTGGCTCCACTTTTGGTACCGCAAGACAACTTGCCATCTGGTTCAGTTAAATTCAAGAGAAAGCAGCATCTCTACAGCAAACCAGCAGAAGATAAAATATGCACATTTAATTTAGGGGAAAGTTCCTCTTTGCACCTTAAACAAAGCGTAACGTGTATCAGCTTTGAGGTGCGCCGTCAGAGAGATGAACTCTGTTTTTCAGACAGGTGTTCACTCAGTGTGGTGGAGCGCGGTGTAAGACACCTGACCTGTGAGTGTATGTTTCAACACCTGTTATAGGTGTTGATTAAAGAGCTCAGGCTTGGACTCTTTCATCCAGAGTGCTTTCTTTCAGAACCTCAGAGCAGTCCAGCGTTTGGAGGAGTTTCTGGATGCTGGATTTCTTCTTAGCAGCTGCTCTCTTTAAGCATCGTTTGTTCAGTTGTCTGCTCAGGTCTATCTGGAGATCTATAAATATGATCTAGAAGCAATTACCTGTAAAGGTCAGAGGTAAATGAGCATCCTTCTGTCTGGTCTTCTTCCTTCTAGCACTGACTTTTAGCCTGACATTCTCTTCAGCCAGCTTTCGTTTTCTTCTTCCTTGACGCATTTTTGTAAGTACGGCTCCCGGCAATCAACTCCGAGGCATACTTGACCACACTGCAAGAATACTTTTTACCCCATTTGTTTCAAAGGCCAGCCTGCATCACAAAGTGGTTTAATACAGCTTCTTTCCTGTTCGGCGTATTCTCGACATTTTAGACATTTTACTATTTTTGAATAGGAGAGAGAAATTTCTAACTAAAGTCATGTTTTTGTAGCAAAATTTGAGCCAAAACACTGAATCTCTCTGAGAAGTCAGAAATCAAACAAGCATAAAATTCAACCACTGAAACAAATGTATCTGTTCAGGAATGCAATTAAATAATTTGGAATTTGACATCTTAACTAAAAAAATAATGATGCATGTTACTTTTTTGTAAAGCAGTATATTTGAAAATTCATGGATAACAGTAACAACAATGATGTTTTAGCATTGAAATGATGATTTTGATTAAAGAGTACTGCTGAACTGACCAGTACAGAAACATAGTGATTTTGGTAATTACCAATACTGTGGTATAAACCTTACACTGGGTAGTGATAAATATGATAAATTTGTCAACTCAAATATCTAATGAGCCAATCACATGGCAGCAATTTATTTAGTCACGTACATGTGATCAAGTTGATCTGCTGAAGTTCAAGCTGAGCTTCGGGTGAAAGGTGATTTAAGTGACTTTGATGATGTTGGACATCAGAGGACGCCAGACTGCTTCATACAAAGGAAACGGTAGCTTAAATAACCGTTTGTTACAAGCAGTGTATGCAGAAGAGCATCTCTGAATGCATAACAAATCAGGCCTTGAAGCAGATGGGCCGCAGCAGCAGAAGACCACACCACTTGGGAGGCCACTATAAACAGGAAACTGAGGATACAGATCCCATGGGCTGTATCTTCAGAACTGCACAACAGAAGAGACTAGAAAGGGAAAGGATGACTCTATCCTGGCTCGTATCAGTCGTTGAGGCTGCTGGTGGAGATGTAACGGTGTAAGGGATATTTTCTCGGTACACTTTGGGCTCCTTAGTACCCACCGAGCCTTCATTAAACACCACAGCTTACCTCAGTGTTGTTGCTGAGCATGTTTCCAGCACCTTGTTGAATTTGTACCACAAAGAAGGCAATTATTGGCATTAACGAGGTGTACCTAATAAAGTGGCCACTGAATGTGTGTATACATTTCACACCATCCAGTGAGGTCGGAACACGTGATTCTGTATTATTAACGGGATATCTCTGATCAAAAGATTACCTTTGTTATTAAAATGTCAGAGTCTATGAATATCTGTGGCGGCGTTATCAGATGATGCCGACTGGTGTCACCAATGCAAAAATGCATGCGGCTGCTCTGTGCAGCTGAACGGGCCGCAGGCTCACCGTATAAAAGAAATGTTACGCTTAAGAATAGACCTGACAGAAAATATTTGATTAATTGTTCAGTTTTCAGACGGAAAATAAATTAAATGTCAGGCGTTTCATAAATGGATTAATCAGTGATGTCAGTTTACAAGCAAACATGCCAAACATGTCTCCGTTCCACCTCTTTTTCTACTTACAAATCACATTTGGTTTGATTAGAGCTGTTGGTCATACAAATAAAAAGAAAAAAAAAGTTTTATAAAATCTTGGTTGATTCTTTTAGCCCGGTAAAATAAAAGCTATAACTATTGCGTATCCAAACAGTCGGAGCTGACACGAACAGATAGATGCATAGATTTTTGTCAGATACCTTAATGCAGAAGCATCATCTTTCACTGCAAAGGGACTGACTGTGTTTGCTGCAGAACCCCAAAAAGCCCATTCAGAGCCTGCAGGAAAGAAAAGAGCCATCAGCTTCAGCCTCAGTTAGAAATAATAGGACAGCCTGATGGATACAAAATTGTGCAAAAGGGGCACCAAAAAAACAGGAGTTTAAGACATTTGGTTTGAAACTTAACAATACCTGCTGCCAGGTGCATTCTGCTGTGAATGAAGAAAATAACATGACACGCGTGCACATGCCGGCTTTGAAAAGTATTCGCACCGAGGAGGTCCATTTCATTCGGTCTCAACGGGTCGTTCACAGCTGAGAGTGTGAAATGGACCAGTAAATTTCAGGAGAACAAATAAAAGCAAGTGTACAAACAGAAGAACCAAACCGTAAAATTCAGAAGTAATTCAGAACACAAGTTGGAGTCTGAACCTCGGGTTACTGAGAGTCTTCAGTGCAGTCTGAAGTGGACAGGAAGATGCACGGAGTGAGGAAGGGGGAGATTAAGAGTGAACGTTGGGTCTTCATTCAGTCGCTGTCCGACAGGTTCAGAATCTAAACTGCACCCTTACTGCCTAATTTTTCAAGTAATTTCACAGTCTGTTTCCCACATTTTTCATTTTTGCTATTAAAGTTACATTTTAGTATTCGCCCCGCATTTCTCATTTTGTGCTGTGCTGTCATGGCCGTTTGATTGCCTTGTAGCCTTCCAGCTCCTCAGTTCTGGGTCCATTTCGCAGACTGTTTTACATTTCTCCTAAATTCTGGAAGCTGTAAACACACAGTCAC
Organism: Pelmatolapia mariae; assembly: GCF_036321145.2. NCBI lineage: Eukaryota > Metazoa > Chordata > Actinopteri > Cichliformes > Cichlidae > Pelmatolapia > Pelmatolapia mariae. Next base: position 6,536,370 of record NC_086245.2, read on the forward strand.
CGAACGACTTTATTTCAGGGCTCTGCTTGCATGATTTATTCTTTTTTTTTGCCCCTGTCAGATTCATATATTAAAAAGCTCTGTGAATATCTGGCCTCCGGTAACGTCGGCCTTCAGTTGTAAAACTGTTGCTCGTTTGTGTCTTCAGTGAGTTTCCCACTACTTTACATGCCAGTGTGACCTCCTAGAAACCTTTAAAACGTTTTATTTTGAGGGCAGATCTGTGCCCAGCAGTGTGTAGTTTAACATTTCTTCAAATCTTCTTGGTCTTGTGTTTCTAGGCACGTGGGTCAATGAAGTCCGCCTCCAGCCGGGCATACAGTGGGAACTCTCAGACGGCGACACGCTGATCTTCGGAGGCCAGACTGATCCAGGGAACCCGGAGTTCTACTTCCTCTTCCAGAAGGTTAAAGTTCGCCCGCTGGACTTCGATGCAATCACGCTTCCAAAGGTAAGTCCGTGGTTTGGAATCAACTATTTACATTCAGTATGAAGCCAGAGTGATAGTGAGACTTTTCTTAAAAAATAAAGATATCGAAGGTTTGTGTTTCTCACCAAGTTTGGGGTTAAAGGATAAATCTGGACATATTCTGTCTGCTGCATGAGTAAATGCCCCATGTGACACTGCTAATGTCCGTATGTCAACATTACACAGTTCAGACATTCCTCAATATTATTTTTAGCAGTCTACATTGATTATACAGGAGGGACAAACTTACTAAAAGTACGGAAAATATCAACTGGAGCAAAGTTCAACAGACGAGGTTAAACAGTGTGTTTACAGATATTTTGTGTCTATTTCAGTCGTTTTAAACCTTTCTTAAAAAGTTAAATTGTTTTGTTGGGCACATTTGTAAATTTCTCGCCTACAGAGCCACTGTTAACAATTCACTCCAGCGTTAGATTAACTGGTGGTTCTAAACTGACTGTAGGTGTATGTAGTCGTGTGCCGTCCTGTTACCATGTGACAGACGGGCTCCAGCTCCTCTGCAACCCTGAACTGGAAAAGCTTTTAAGAAAATGGGCAGATAGATTCGGGTAGTGGGCTCAAAGTCTTTTTCCAGCCTCTGTACTATGTTTGCTAATGTCTGCAAATGTTAGATTATTTCTGAATGAATAGTTTGAAGCATAAAAAAATCATTGATGGTAGAAGCATGGCCTCAGAATCATGGTGCCCATGGATCTGTAAGCTTGTGTGTTTGCTCTGATTCTCCTTTATGCTAAAAATACAGTAAATATTCCTAAAAGTTACATCTGAGTCTCTTGTTTTCTTAATGCATGTAAGAATCACATTCTGTACCACCAGCAGCCTTCTTTGCTTGCAGGCTAACGTCCCCCAAGGCAAAAGATCACGTGACCCATGATGTAGGCTACCAAAGGAGCAGCATTAATGTAGCGGCTGTACGGGGGGGAAGAAAACGAATATTCCTCAGTTGCGATAAGGACATTAATTTTAGATGCTTGTCAGAGACTGTTATTATAGGTTTTTGATTTGGTCCCTCACAGCCCTGCTGCTCTAAATACTCACTAGGAAACCAAATGTCTTTCAACAAATGCACTTTATGTGCTTCTGTTTGAGGAATTTGTTAGAAATTACAGTGACCGTCTGCTTAAGATGGGACTTTCTTACAAAGATGAACCCCTACATTTGTCAGTGGTTTTTAAATTGTTATCTTTGGTCTGAGTGCCACAGACAGGTGAGTCGATACAGAAACTAATGAAAAGGACTAACATGCCTTTTTCCACCTTCTTTTTTCCCTGTAATATGTTGACAGTAATGAAAATGTTGATGTCGACGTTACCCTGTAATTTTCATCCCACTCGTGCGTCAAAGTGTGTGCAGCCATCGTTCATTAGGTGATGCTGGCCACTATTTGTATTCAGAATGCCAATAAAAATGTACCACAATGTCTGGTAAACAACAACAAGCCCACAAAACCCCCCCAAAGCATTTTATCTATGAAGACATGGAGGCATACTCTCACTAAATGAAATTTGAAGATTAAATCATGTGCAATCGTACTTTTCTACTTCAATTAAAAAAGTGCTGATGCATGAGGTTGATTTGCAGCAAGAGGCAGAAATAGATTTATTATCTCAAAGGTGCCATGACTTTTCTGGAAAGAAATACATCAGCCAGACAAATTAGACTCGCACCTCTGGATATTGACATTTGGCCTACGCTTCGTGAAGGTTTAAATGAAATATTTATATCTGGTTTCCTAGGCGGGAACCTTCTCGTCCGACTTGCAGAACAGGATTAGGACCAGCTTGGACCGCAAGGTAGCTGCCAACCTGGACCTTTCGAAGCTGTCCATCAACAGAGCCACGGTCATCCTCAACTCCATCGGCAGCCTGAGCAAGATGAAGGGCAGCGCCTGGACCTTCAAGAGGAGCCACAGCCACGAGGGAACAGTCTCTGACCCCGGCACCTCGACCTCGCCTCCTCTTGCTGTGGGCTTTTCCTCCCTGCTCCTGCCCTCCACTCCTCCATCATTCTCCTCTGCAGCTTCACTGCCTCAGACGAAAGCCCTCCCGCAGACCTCCAGGAGCAGGAGGAAGTCGGCTCACACGGTGCTGCTGGAGGACGACAGCTCAGACGAGCCCAGAAGTCGAGGAGGTAAAGCACAGCGGCGTGCTGCAGAATGACACTGCTCACTTTCTGGAGCTTTTTGACATGAAGCTGCAGATTTTTACCATGAAATTGTTTTTTTGGTTTCTTTTCAAGGATTTTACTTGCAAAAAAAAACAGGAGGGAAAAGAACAAATTAGTGTTGTGGTTAGCTTCTGTCTCCACTTACATTGCCTTGCTCTCTTTCCGTTGATCTTAGTTTTGGCAGGAGTTGTGGAGGATGGACAGAGAGCGCGTGGTAAGAAGAGGCGGAGGCTCTACAAGTCTGAATCTGAAGGTTTCAGCTCGCCGCCTCCTCCTCAGCTGCAGCCCAAAACTCACAGCGACATCCGCAGGCCGCTGGAGGCCAAGCCCTTCCCCGTCGGTATCCGGACCATCGGCAGCTTCCACGGAGCCATGACAAACAGCAGACTCAACGAGCACCTCTTCCAGGCATCCTTCACAAGCAAACAAGAGGTGGAGAAGGTGAACCGAGTCAAGACGGTGGTGCACGGAAACATCGCGGCCTTCCGCCAGCAGAAGCCTGCCCATTGCTCCCCGACCGCAGCGAGAGGGAGGCGGAGGGCTAACAGCTCCCCCGTATTCTCCCCGTTGGTGGTGGGAGGGGAGAACTACAACCTGGCCTCGCCGTCGGTGAGGATCCGCGCAGACGAGAGAGTTAGCGTGCAGTTCAACCGATTTCATCATCCAACAGGGTGAGTTTGGAAGGTTTTTCTAAAAAATCTCTACAAAGCACAGCCCTATATGATTTTCTGTCATATATACAAACTATACAATGTTGGAGCTTCATATTAAACAAGGCCTGAAGCTCCTCTGTGAGGCACAAGCTCAGGATTCAGACCAGATGCCCAAACCTGTTGTTTGTAAAGGACAACCAGTCAGAAAACCCTTTCTTTCCCTCGGTTCTGACTTTGTTAAACTCTTTTCTGGTGAGGTTTTGGTGCCAATCGCTGCTTCAAAGTCAGATCAACTACAACATGATGTTAGTTTAGTAATTTATGGACATCTCTGGCCTACCTTGCAGCTGTAACTTGAGCATGGAGTGGCAACAGTTTAAAAAAAATACATATTTGTTCCTCCTTTTTTTTTTTTGTGATGTCACCTTCAATCCTTCTCATTTCCTTCTCGTTTATGTTTTCCTTCCTTGAAGTAAGCGACGCGGCCGCCCCAGGAAACACCCCCTGCCCCCACGGCCTTCCCTGCCCTCTCCATCCTCCTCGTCTTCATCCTCTACCTCCTCGGCCTCCTCCTCCTCCGGCTCCTCCTCTTCCTCCTCGGACGAGGACGAAGACGATGACGAAGAGGACGACGTGATGGTTGGCACGGTGGAGCCGTGCGCAGCGCCGCGTTGCCGGCTGCCCCAGCAGGACACGGTGCAGTGGATCCAGTGTGACGTGTGCGACGCCTGGTACCACATAGACTGTCTGCACGTCGACCGCAAGAAACTCCTGATGGACCCCAACGCTGACTTCCACTGCGGCTGTCGCTGACGGGAGGGAAGCCAAATTCATGATGATTAAATAAAATCAAAAGTCTCACTTTGAACTTTAAAGCTGACACTTTTCCCCTCCTTAAACGCTTCTTTTCCTTCAGTCATAAAGTGGAAATTAAGATCTTTTCCTTTGAAGACAGGCTGCGACTTCATCTAATGACCGCTGAGCCGCTCTGCACGAGCATGCGGCGCTTTTCTCTCCCCTCAAACACGGCTGGTAATTCAAGAAAAGAATTTCTTTTGATATTTTTTACATCCTGATTTTACAAAGTTTGAGCATTTGTGACCCAACAGTAACAGAGTTACTCCACGAACCTTGAGCCCACTCAGCCTCAGAGCTTAGGCTTTTGGAGAAGGAGGCAAAACTCTAATGAAATGTGTCAGCTTGGATTTCATTATGGCTTTGACTGCCTGGAGAGGTGCAATCAGAGCACGAAAACACAATGTTTGAGCACATCCCCACCGTGGCTGTGGCTGTCCAGGGAGCGAACTGCATTCAGGATAATTCAGGCCATTGCTGGACTCTATAAAAAGCTCCTAAATTTTGTTCCGCTGCCACCTTCACAATTTCAAAGCCATTAAAAAAATTTTGCTTGGTAATCAGACTTCATTAGAGATTTGAGCGCGGCTTTCTTGAGTGGTAGCTGCTGTGTAGGAGTAGATCTGTAATCATTCGATGTGAAATGCCAAGAAATGTGTCAGCAGGCTTGTGTTGATGCTGCTGATGAGAAGTGCTCCTGGGATGCTAATCAAATGTTTGAAGGCACTTCTGCAGCAGCAGAGGCAGCAGCAGCTGCTGGTTTCTGGGATGTGTTTGTGACTGAGTGCAGGCTGGCAGTGTGGCTGCTGCTGAAGGCAGGACTCATTACCAGTCAAATGTCATGTCGTATAATCCGCTGATGTAACAGGAAAAAACAGACTCATAAAAATGATCTTGTCGCCTCTGACTGGTGGGATGAGTTTTGATGTCACAGATGATTTTTAGGGTCGTCTCTTCAGCTCTGCTTCCACCTTCAAGAGACTCTTCACACTACTGAACTCAAAATAGGTGCTTCAGCCCTGAGTGAAAAGGGCTGGACCTGACTGAACTGTCTCTGAACAGCACAAATCCTCACTTCGGTGCTGCGTGTGAGTATGAAATCAAAGTGTGGAACGCCAAAATCTTTCTCAAGCACCTTGCTTTGTATTTAATTCCAAATTTCTACATGTTCTGGCTCATCTGGAGTGGAAACGGCCTCTTTTTCCCACTCAAATCTGCTCCACTCTTACAGTCTTTATAATAGCTCCATCTCTGTTCAGATGAGATATGATAGTGTTGTAATGAAAAGTCTGTGCTGGTGTTGTATGTGTTTTTTTTTTCCTTTTTCCTTTTATTGTACCACAATGGGAGCACTGCAGTTCTCTGAGCGAGCTTAAACTGGGAGAATATGTGGAAAATTTCATTTTTTGAGCAATAACATCAAAAACGGGGTGATAAAAATAAAAAAAAATACAGAAATATATATATATATTACATGCTAATGTTGATAAAGGTTGACGTGGACTGTAACATTGATTGCTTGCAGTTCATTTAACCTGGATTTTGTCAGTTTCACTGGTGCTTGGACGCTGACACAGCCTCTCCTGCTGCTTTGCTAATTGTCAGAAATCCAGCAGATAGTTGAGGGAAAAATATATTTGTGTATATATATATATTAAAAAAAATCTGTGCACTGATTTAAAACTTCATTTTCAATTCAGTGGATTGAGTTAAAAAAGAAATCCAAGCATCTTAATGTACGCAAACTGATTTTAGTAGTTTGAGTATTTTTGTCCGTTTTAATGTTCAACAACATATCACAATAAAATGAGTTTCTGAATGACCTGAGGTTTTTTCACGCTGCTGCAATAATACAATATTAGTAATATACAGATTAACAATATGACCTCGTGTGAAATTCAGGGTTTTTGTTTAACAGTCTTAAAAATAAAAGGTTTGTTCTTTCTCTCTGCTGATCTTTCGGGTGTCTTAAATGGAGTTTGTTTGCAGTTTTATTCCCCAGTAAAGATGGAAGTGTCGCATTCTCTCTTTTGATATTTAAACGTCTGTTTACGCCTTCATGGCTTCTCTTAAATGTGTGCCATCTCCACCACATCACTCACTGCTGTTCGGCGTCGTGCTGCTCTGATAACGGCACCTTGGCTTGCACCTGTTTTTCGCTTTCATGTGGCTCGCCAGACAGTTAGAAGTGCCTTTAAAAGGATGCTTGTGTGACCCCCCCACTTACAGCTGTTTTAAAATGAGCCGTCACTGAGGGCGTGAAATGTTGTAATTGCTGAGAAGTTAAAACGGGCAGCGTGACACAGACTGTAAGAACCTCCTAACGAAACCTGTGATATGTGAAAACCCAGAAGAGGCAGTTTTTCAAGTTAAATTACTTAAATAGAGACTCAAAATGTGGCAACAATGAAAGTGTCGACTGACGACACTTTTAATCTTTCTCTTTCACTTTGAAAGCAGCTCATGGAAAAGGTGAAAATGAAGCAGACACAATTCCCCTCATAGATTTTAAAATTTACTCTAATTTATGACTGATGTGCTGTTGTACTGTAAATGTAACTAATTGCTGCCTTTACAGCGAAACCTTCCTGATGTAAGTTTGTTGCAAGTTTTGTGCAAAATTTTAGGTTTATTTTTAGGAAAATCTGTTTCCTTTGACTTGCAGTGCTTTTTATACATCCAGACTGTTACTGTGCAAGTTCTCACAGTGAAGTCAGCTTTAGAGACGTGTGCCTTCTCTTTAATGTAATGGACCTAGATGGCCTTTGCCTTGCAGAGCTCACTGCAGCGAAAATTCAATTCGAAGAACTCCGCGTGAAATCATAAACCAGTTACTCTGGGAAAAATCCACAGACGTTGTCACGAGCCGTTTCATGTAGAACTTCTTTTCTCCTGCTGAACTACATCCAAGCATGCGGCTGACTGTCATTACGGCCCACAACACGGGGATACCTCTAATATTTACATCCTGTTGAGCTATCTCAAGGACGAGCCTTTTGTTGTGCATATTTTTGTACAGTCATGGTCAGCGGATGTAGTTTTATAGAAAGAAAATAGTTCCTGTATGAAGCTGCTCACAGCACAGAGTGGATGTATTTGAAGGAGCTGTAAAGGGACATTGGTGTATTTTGGTGCTGTGAGTGCCATCTATTTCTATAAGTGTATATTTGAGAGAAGGCAGATATCTTCAATACTGCGCAGCTCAAACAAAAATCATCTTGATGAATAACTGACGCTACAGGCCAGAGGAGAGATGCTTCAACCTGATTTTGGCGTTGACTGTTCCCGAGGCTTCAGTAGTTCAGCTTCGATTCTTCACATCTTTCAGATCCGCAGCAAAATGCTCCGATTCAGTTTCTGAGTGAAGTTTATATGAAAAACTAAAAGATGAAAGATGAATTCTTGATTTGACTGATTTTGGGAATCCTTTTGGGAGGCATTTTTAGACAAGCAGAATAAAAAGGGAATAGGAGACAACATCAAGTACAGTTAGGAGCTCAGCTCTTTGCCACCGATGATATTTTAGCACAATCAAAATATGAGTTCTTTAAATATTCAGTGTTTACTTCCAACATTATTCTTTTTTTGTTAGCGTCTCTTCAGTGGAGCAACAATCGCCTTCATACATGTTTAATGTGAAAATAAAACTTCCCGCCTCGGTTTCTTCTCTGTGGTCAGGAAGCAAACATCATCAAAGCCACGAGGGAGCCGCATAAGTGGCTGTTTAATAAATTAGCCTTGCATATGCTAAACACATCAGAATCAGTCCTTTATTTTTTCCATTTGTGGCGCTTCGCAGATAAACACGTCGCTCGTATCGCCTTTCAAGGCTTTCGCAGATTAAATGAAGTTTGTAGCAGGCAGACTTTCTGTGGTCGCCTCATTGTGCTCAGTGTTTCCTTCGTGCCATCTGCTAAAACTGCAGCACAATCAGGCACTGGTTTTTTTCTTTTCTTTAAATTGAGTTAATTCTGGACTGGACTCCTGAGGTGAAGCTCCATTAGCAGCGAGTGCAGATGTACTTAATCAAAAGCATTGTTTTGCATTACACAAACTGGTTCGTATGAGAGCTTCACAGCCCTGTTTTACGCTTTTACCCTGCCTTCACTTTAATGATCACATTAAAATACGGAAACGGTTTGACTTTATTTGTTTTCTGTCGTTCTACAGAGTTAAACCATTTGTCATTATTCTCCGAGATGCCGTTGACATCAAAGTTATCTAGGAAGAAATGAAGAAATTTCACAAAATCATGTTTGCATTGTCTGTTTTATCTTCACAGGCTCGACTTTTTTCATGTTCCCAAAGAAATCTTTCCCCTTTCTTTTGGGAAGAAAGAGGCTGTGATCTGAAACACATTTGGTTTATTATAAATTCTTATGCATCCGGCTCAAGTCGTGACTGATGAAACATTGATATTAGGAATTTACATTTTGTTTTCCTCCGGTCTTTTGTGTTGTTAGAAGGAAAAAAAGAAAAACTTCTGATCTCAAGCAGAGATGTGAAATATGTGGTTATTATTTTCATTGTTGTTGTTTCCTCTGAAACAATAATAGAGGAGTGCGATTCAGCACACAAAGGAAACATCCTCATAATTGAAGCCCATTATCTCACATATTTTAATTTTTTTTGTTGCTTTGCTTCATAATGGATGGGGTCTTATCTGAGCTCCCCATGCATGAAGTTACATTTATTCGCAGAATTACTGCTTACAGTGACGCCCAAGTGAAACGTGGGCAAACATACACACGGGTATTTAAATATCTGTGATGTACAGCACAAGGATCCAGAGTGTTTGGCACCATCACAGGAAGTTAGCTCTGGATTTGAGCCTCCAGGTCCTCAGGCTTCCTCCCGCTGTAAGGTTATTGGTGAATCTGGGGAGGCTGGGGATCCATTTACTCCTAAAGACCAAGGATGAGATAAAGGACAGACCAGTGTGAAGTGTAGGGTCAACGTGTATTATCAGTGCTCTGTATCGGTGATTGTTCACTGGATGGGTCGTGAACCTTTTTTCCCAAAGAATATTCCCTCACACTTGATGATGATGGTGGAATGCCAAACTCATTTTACATCACAGGCCACGTGCAGACAACACTCCCCCCTCTGTGTAAATGCATTTAAGTAAACATTTAACTCCCAATTTTTCTGAATATAAGAAAGATAAGTGCAATTTTAACACAATGTCTCAGATTTTCTACATGACAAATGTGTAAAATTACAGAAAAAGTCCTGATAGCTCATTGCCCGGGATTTTCTCTAGTTATAAAACTGGTTAATTTACTTAATTTATTTGAAATTAAAAAGCTTTAAAATCTATGCCCTCTTTCACATTTTCCAAAACTTTTCAGTTGGCCAGATTGGAGTCTTTGCCTGGCTGATTCTGGCCTCCGGGACTTATGTTTGAGACCCACGATGTAACGCATTGATTCTACAATGGCCATGACCCACACCGACTCTCCAAAAAATATTTCACTGGGCGGCCTTTAGCTTTGAGGATTCGCCATGGTATCGTTTCGACAACTTTATGCAATATCACAACTTTTATTTCTGTCCAGAGTTGCATTAATCTTTCACCAAGATGTTCTATTGACGGTGGACGAGTCAGACCGCTGTCCAAAGCCTTCTCCAGCACACTGCAAAGCTCCTCACTGGAGTTAAGTTCTGGACTCTGTGGCGGCCAATCCATGCGTGAAAATAATGTATCGTCCTCCATGAACCACTCAGGGAAGGAAGAAAATCCATTGAAGCAAAAACCCAGTCATTTAGTAACATTGCTGAACCCAGACCTCCAATCCAGTGGAAATGGGATTGGAGGCTTATTTAAATCGAGGTGGTGAATGTTGTTTTTTTCCCCCCTCTTGTGAGGATTTTGTGATTAACAGCATTTCCATATATTCAGTGTGCATATAGAGACATTGCCATAATAGAAAAAAAATGCTTCCAGCTGGAAAGAGTTGGCCATTACATATTACATGTCTTTGAAGGAAGAAGTGAACCCAAACCATAGCAGACAGAAAAATGTCCCTCAAAGCGTAACCTTCCACATGTCCCCTTTTGTGGTATCCTACAGAAACATGTTTAAGGAGGAGTTCAACATATAATATCCCTCTAAGAGTCAGTGAGTGGCAATCACCACAACCTCAAGCATGTAGGCCCGAGACTGCGGTTTGGGGAAGTCCTTACTGAGGATCGAGGGTGGTTTCCGGGTCAGGCAGATCCTCCTGGAGCCACTGAGACGGGGCGATAAACCGAGAAAGGAGGGAAGCTGGGGCATGGAAACAACAACAAATTGGCACGTAGGGCAGGAAGGGCATTCATAAATATACAATCACAAGCACAGGGTATAAGCTGTGGTCCCACTCCTGAAATTGAGGTAAACTATCTCCATATGAATCCTCATCAAACACTAGAGAAACAAATGTACACCTGCTTACCTGCATGATTATGCAGTGAGCCAGTCATGCTGCAGGAGTGACACAGATATAATCGTGCATTATTGCGGAATTGTTTTGTCACAAGTTTATCCATCCAGTCAGCTAAGAGCAGAGGGGTGGGGCTGCAGTGGCTACACTCACACCAAACACCCAGAGTATAAGTCTGGAAATGAAGCCAAGCCTGATGAATGTTTGCTTCAACAGTATTAATCCACAGATCCAACCCGTCTCGTGTCAACAATCCAGACCGGCGGTGTAATGATGTGGGGAAGGTTTTCCTGGCATGCTTTGTGCCCGTTGAGACCAATAAATCATCATTTTAAAGCCACAGCCAATTCTGAGGATTGCTGCTGACCAGGTGCATCCCTTTACGGCTCCGGTCCCATCTCCTGAAGGATGCTTTCAGCATAATGATGCGCCATGTCACAAAGCAAAGTTCAACGGCCTCATCAGTCTCCAGATCAGAATCCATTAGAACACCTCTGGGGGGATGGTAGAAATTGGATCATTCTCCAGTGGGTCACACAAAATGAATTCACAGATGCCACAAAGAGGTGCGGCAGCTTTGAAAGCAGTGGGAGGCCCTGCACGGTTTGATGTTCCTACTAAAAGAGCTCAGTGAGTCTAAATTTGCCTTGGGAGTTGAAATAAATGTAAATCATCAATATACGTAAACAACCTTTCAATATACTGCGTGATCCACTTCAATAGACTACTCCCAAAGTTCAGCCTCACAATTCACACAAAGATGGACTCAGCAGAGCGACCTCAGTAGCTTGTAAACAAACACATCAATCAGTGTAGCTGCAAAACTCCACTGCAAACTGTCACAAGGACACACACAGCGCAGAAAGTCATGAGAAACAGCTTGCAGTTACAGTTTTAGAGCCAGAGACATCTTTTCCATTTTACACGACTTTGTGTGGAACAGTGGCGAGCCTTAAACATAAACTGCTTGTTGTTTCCCCGTATCAGTCAACACATCAGAAACCCGGATACTTATGAGCAAAATGAGCTGTCACACCCGCCTGCTGGTGTTTTGTTGTGACAATCCACGTAACAAGGACATGAAAGATTAGTTATGTCCTCTTCTACGGTACGGCTGCAGGAGAGGGTGCTCAGATTTGTTTGCATTTTTCATTGGCTACAAAGCTTTTTGTAATCTCTTCTCATTCCAGGTGTTGACTCTTCACTCGTTAACCTCAAACTAATTGAATTTGCTGCACAAGCCGACTTTAGGAACACTTAAAGTCTGTTGTTTCACCATTAGTCTGTGTTGTTTGTCAGTTATAAAGCTCTTCTAAGACCACAGTTTCTGTCTGACTTATCAAAAACACCTGCTGATTTGAGAGTTTGACTATTGCTCTGTAAAGAGCCATCATATGGTGCCAACTTGAATTCACATCATCCATCATTTTACAAAAGAAACCATGCACTGATTTTCAAATAGAACTGAAAGTAATGAACTCATCTATATCTGAAGCTAATAAGAGACATTAACAAGGACATAAAATGATGTAATGCAAAAACTGAGTCAACTAATGGAGTCAGTTCTAATAAAATGTCCTTGAGTATCTTTAAGATTGTGATAAGCGGATGATGAAAATAAAAATGAAAGTTTTCCTGTTAAACGGAAGTGAAAGGTTTTTAAGACAACTTCAGAAACAGTTATTTTAATGTCTGCCATGCAAAGAGGCAGTAATAGAACACACACACACACACACACACACACACACACACACACACACACACACACACACACACACACACACACACACACACACACACGTTATGAAATCACCTTATGCATCACTCAGCTTATTTGTAGCTCACGACTCCAAAAAGCCTATTATGCGCTCTTAGGCCAGTGGGCAGATGGAGAGGCGATGGAGAGATTATGGAGCTGAAATGTCCACTGCCTTGACCTGCAAAGATGGAGGGAGACAATTACATTTGTCTGAACTGTTTCCATAGCAACATTTTCCCTCTGTCTCCCTGTCTTTCTCTCTATTTCTTCTTATTTATTTATTTATTTATTGGAAATTGAAGAGTTGCAGGAAATCAGTCAGCCTTCCATCCCGTAATAAGCGCCGACACCTTCTTTGCCTCGATGATGCATGGCGCGAGGCAGAGGGCGCACAGCTGATCTGCTCATTTGAAACTGTGGTGGAGGGAGTGGAGGCGCATATGTGTACGCTGGATCCAAATCAGTAATAAGCGAGTGTGCTCCCATTGTGTTTTGAAGCTGGCAAAAAGGAGAGGTCACGTCGAGATGAAAGCAGAAGCAGAAACTGTAAAGTCCATATTCCTCTTCCAGCAGTTTTCCAGCCTGTCTCTCGCACTCACTCACACGGTCATTTTCCCTCTCTCGGTCATCAGAGCACAGCAGAAACAAGCCAGCACTCTTGGGCTCTGGGTTGAATGTAATGCTGGTATTGTGAGATTCTGCTCCTACACTGGTAGATAGTGCAGTGCCACTCTGACTTGTAGTGCAGGTAGATTGGACCATTTCTACTGGATTCAAATCAAATCCATGAAAGAAAAGTGCTCAAAATGTAAAAGTTTTCAGCCTTTTTTTCCCGCCAAGAGTCAGAAACTGCTACTTTTCAAAGTCACCTGTGTCTCTAAATTATGAACAACATGTCCTTTGGCATCAGCGTGTAAGCACTCCAGGTTCAGACAATAATGAGATGGGTGTCTCGCTCTCAAAACATCATGTGTGCTTGTAAGAGACCCCATTGTGTCACACTAAAAAGCAGTGAGTAAGCATTGTTTTTCACTGTGCAACTAACATCTATACTCCAATTCAGACTGTGTTTTAGCCGAAACTCTGATCTTTTCTTAAACTTTTTTGGTTTTTGCTTCCTAAACCTAACCAGCGAGTGAAAACGACAATGTTGATTGACTGACCTGACTAACGTCTGACACCTCCAGTTTTCTAAAGCCACAAGTTATCTCTGGCCAGCTGTGAAAACAGAGATGCCAAAGGACATCATGTATGAAATTTGAGGACAGCAGCAATCAGAGTGGTGGTTTTTGATGCTGTGGGATGAGAATGTTTTGGATTTTAATAAACATTTAAATTTGCAACATGAATGCAAAAATGGACATGAAGTGCATTAGTCTAAAGATTCTTTATAACTCTGATTAGTCTCAGAATATATAACACTGCAGACACATACACTTACGTTTACAATATAGATGTACTGAATCCAAAGAAATGCCATAATGTTGCAGATTTTATTTATAAGAAGAGAGATGAGAGTAATGAATAAAGAGGGGAACTTATCGTATAGGTACAGAGCTTAAGAGGTACTTCACTCATTTTGTTTTGCATGGGGAATCTTTGAGAGGCTTTTTTAATGCCTCGTCTGAGTATGCCAACTGTATGGGTGTGGAAAAAACATCACAGAAACCCCTCTGAAGCTCTAAAATGCAGCAGAGATAAAATATAATCCTTTCTGCTTATAAGCAAAGCATCTCTCAGCAGTCGTTTAAAACACTGCTTCTTTCAAACACCACACCTTCAGTTTTGCATGCAGGCTTTCAGTCAAAAAGCAAATTACTCTGATGGCATCATCTTTATGATTTTTCATATTATAGCCTACAGCTACTGTCTCGGTTTGAGTGGCAGAGCAAAACCAGCTTCAGTGTGTAAAATCAGTGAAAAGCTCCAGGCGTTTGAATTTTTTAAAAGTGAGCTTCATAAAAAAACAGCCAGACCAACTAACAAATACCAAACTGGTGCAACTCCAAGGCAGCCTCTTCTTCTTAGATTTTCATTGTCGTTTCCTTGCAGACCAGCAGGGGGCAGTGCTGTCCTGGCGCGCTCCAGCGAACACCCACAGAGGAGCGTTAAAGCAGGCAGCAGAGGATGAACACAGAGAAACAATGTGTGGAGCCACTCCCTGCACATTACACCCAGAATGGAAATCATAGTTTTCATTATTCCTCTCAGAGAGTGCAGCTGATGGCATTTTGAACGTTTGTGAGTGTGAGTGGAGTGAGCAGTGGGAGGTGTTGGGAGGGAGGGAGGGAGGTGGGTGAAGGTTGTATCTAAATGGTTTTAATGGATCACAGAGTTCAACTTACTGCCATTGTCTCTTCATTCAGATGATGCTAAACAGACGCTGCTGGAGCCGCTTTAGCTCGCCTGCGTGTTTTCATTTGGTTTATATCGGAGCTGATTTGTGTGTGTGCGTCCTCCTGAGTCTGATGATGATGCAGTGTGTCCTTTTGGATGCTGCAAAGCTGAAGGTTTGCCTGCATCATGCTAGTGTGTGCGCGCATGGCTGCAGCATCTCTGTGTGAAACGTGTGACTGTGTGTGTGAGTTTCCCATTTATGCCTATAGTATGCAGCCAGTTGAAAAGCAATGAGGCGTATTTGTGTGTGCACTGGTGCTGAATGTCTGCGCTGTGTAGTTAAATGTGTGTGTGTGTGTTACAAGAAGTCTTTCTCCAGACTGAGCCCTAACAGGATCTCAGGAGCAGCTGTCGATTTGTCCCAATAGCCTCTCACTTTCACATTTCGCTCTCTTCTCTTCTTTCATCTCCTGCTTTCTCTCTTCTCATTGTCTCTTTTTATCACCACTCTCCTCTTCCCTTTTTACTTTATTTTTTCCTCCTCTTTCATCTCCTGCCACCCCTTTTCATATTGTTGTTTCCTTTCACCTTCTCTCTCCATGTCTCCCCTCTTCTTTCCTTTCATCTGGTCTCTTCCCCATTCCTCTCCTGCTGATGTTTTCTTTCACTCCTCTACTTGTTTCCCTTCATTGCCCTTCTTTTCTTTACATTCCTCTCTTTCCATCACCTCACTTCCTCTTTTATCTCAAATCTCCCTCTTCTCTCATTACCCCCTCACTCTCATTGTTTTCTCTCTCTTTTCTTCTTCTTCTGTCTCCTCCTGTCATCTGCCTTTCTGTCTTCCTTCTGTTTGCATCCTTTCTTCCTTTTATTTTTCTGATTTTCCCTCTCCTCTCCTCTCCTCTCCTCTCCTCTCCTCTCCTCTCCTCTCCTCTCCTCTCCTCTCCTCTCCTCCTAACATTTCAATATTGTCTCACTTTCACTGTGCCTTTTTGCTCACCTCTTCTATTCTGCTTCCCGCTTCCTTTATGCCAAATTCGATCGATGACATTCTTCTTTCTCTCTTTTTCGCTCCCCCCTCCCTCTTCTCCCCTCCATCTCTCACTCTTTCTCCCTTTCAGCTGACAGGAAATGAGATTCTAGCTTACTGGCTTATTTCCACCTGTCCCCAGTTTGACCTTTGCATGTGCCTTTCTCTGTTTCTAACACACACACCTATCCACCCCCTGGCACACACTCATATACCTTCCTCAACTTTCCCCACACGTACGCTTCCCTCAGCGGAGACAGTCGGGACCGTCGGCTCACGCACTCGCGTGTCTATGCACACACATTCGCAAAGCGACAACTATTTTACTCCGACACTTTTCCACCCACATTCGCGCACACATGGTTCACTTTATTCCACTACATTGTATCACCTCACAAATCGCTCTCAATTGGCTCCAGCTAGAAGAACACACAACCTCTCTAAACTGTTTAATAACGTCATTAATCATTTTGCTTTGACTTTGCGTTGGCACAGCCGGCTCTATAAGTGGTCTGAAAGTGGGTTACCATTTAAGGGGCCCCCGAGCTATGACAGGGTCTCCTAAAAGCTCTGAATTAATTGGTCTTTCATCTTGTGCTACATGGTCTTATGTATCGCTATATACACGGACACAGACTGTGCGGAGAGAGGAATGAGAACCAATTGCTGCAGATATCCCAGTTTTTAAAATTTGGGTTTAAAGGCTGTTTTGCATGCTTGAAAAGTGCAACTCAGTCATGTATTTTTAATAGTCAAAGATGGAGAGAGATATTCACCACTCCCTGCAAATTATATCCACCAAATTATTGTGATTTAACCCACTGATGTCCACTCTGCAGCACCAGTGCAATCAAACTATATCAGACACAGCAGAGTTTTGCCACTATTCACGAGGGACTGTCAATTTAATCAATTCCATTTATGTTATCATTCCAAATCACAACAATAGTGGAGAAGCAACAAGACAAACCCTGAAAAGGGAGTGATTTTTCCTTGGTTTTGCTTTTTGCTATTGTCCTTGTTACTGCTGGTGACATGAAACAGTATCTGCAACCCATTCAGATAGCACTGGTCTTCCAGGAAGGCACATCCGGAGGAGATACCAGGACATGGGTGTTGCATGAGGAGAGCCGGACAGGTACCAGCGTCTGCTCTGTTGTGTGAGAAGGAGCAGTAGGAGGACTACGTCCTACTAAATGAACTGACGTAGATAGCTTAAGTTCAAGTTTCTAATTGTCAGAAACAAACTTCGTGGGGCTGGTGTGACAGTCAGACATCCTTTAGTGGCAGCTGTGCTGACAGCACCTGTGCAGGTGAAACAAACACACAGTGGTTTATGCTTCCATTAGAAACACTGATATCCCTGAAGTTTAACTGGCTTTATATTCCACTAGCTGGGCCCACGTCCTCATTTAAGATTTGACAGCGTTTTAGTAGGTAAAAGTGAATGCTTTGACATGAATTGAGCTGCGGTTTGGGGAAGGCCTCGAAGGGGACTGGCGATGGCTCCCGGGCCTGGCAGATCCCCATGTACTGAATAGAAATGAAAAAGTTAAAGAATTGAGAACAAGGAGGGAGGGAGGGAGGGAGGGTGGGGCACGTAAACGAGAATGAACATCTTGCAGAACTGGGGGAACCTATGTAGATGACAACTGGAAGGCGCGTGTTTGGAGGTGTGGTTCTGCTCCTGAAATTCCGATACATAAGCTCCAATATATGGAGGATCAGTTGTTCCCTTAGTCTGTTTGAGCAGTCTGTGTTGATATATGAAGCACATTTGCTTTCTCATAGCTTGACTTCAGTTCTGTTTTTGACATTTTACAGGTAATATTATAAAGAAGTATACAAGGGTTGTTCACTTATCATAAATGATCAACATAGTGTGTGTGCTTGTGTGTAGGTGGTTCAGATGGCTGTAATAGAAAAGTGTATTTATAGTTAAACTTAATTTCACAGAATTACATTTCTTTTAATTTACTGCTATGAAAGTGCTTTGAAACTTTTTTCCATAATAAGTCTTTATGATACTTATTATTTAAATCATACATTTTTCTGAACATGAGATCGTGGGATCCAGAAGTCCTTGTGTTTTTAACATATCATTGGTGTGTTATGGTTGTAATTATTGGTTTTGTGATGTCTCTAGTTTCCCATACATTATTTCTTCTGCTGTCTCTGTGGTAATTATTTGCCTAATTCTCCATTTTAATTTGTTTAGTTTGGTTTCTCATGTGTCTTGTTCTTGTTTTTCAACTCTTTCCGCTTCACCGCGATCACCTGTCCCACCCTCATTAGTCTCACCTGTGTTTGGTCACCAGTCGGTCTTGTATTTTGGCCCCTGCCACCAGCAAAGAGATACAGAAAAGAACATCAACCACAGAGGAACCCAGTGTCCTGTAAGTGGCAGGATTGACTGAGTTTTATCCAAGTGTGGCATCTCCATGAACTTCAGATCCAACATCGCCCTCGCACAAAAACTGATTTGACCCTAAACACAGAGGCACAAGCTGAACAACGTCTTGTACCTGTGCAATGCAGTAAGAATTGCTCTGACCTTTCCACAGAGGAGACCAAATAACTACTTTAAAGGAAGGCCGGCTCTCCAGGACAAGACTCAGCTGTATATTTCCACTTAAAAGAGACAGCAAACTGTTTTCAGGCTACAAATGTTCACATTTTGCAGAGGAAATAGAAGAGTAAAGGAGGCCATTCATGTGAACAACCATCACTGAACAGAGGTGATGGGCTGCAACACTAATTATAAACCACCTAAGCTCGAGATCCTACCCCAAGGTGCTTTTTCCATACATCAACGCACACGATCACACAACGAAACAGCTCATGAACATGTCGTGGTGGGTCAGGACCATCTGAGGTTAAATACCTGGGACTCGCCATCAGCATTTAGAACTGAAGAAGCCTTCTGGATGAGAGGTGAAACATCTTCATGAACCTAAAAGAAGTCCAACTGCCTTCAGCTCAAGCACCCACGCAGACATATTTTTACCGCCACCTCCCACACAGCAGCAAGTGAGGAAAAATGGGTAATTCATTTTTGACTAATGACTGAGAAATAATTCCAGTGCTGAATAGCCAAAGGTTAAAATTCAGCAATGCCACAAAACTTTTTACTTTGTTTCCTAGAGATTTGAGAAGGATGCACAGTTAAACGATATTACTTTGTAATGCCAGACCAAAGTTATGTATAGTTTGCATGTTCCATACCCAAACATCAGCAGGTAGCTTTGCTTTGTTTTGTGAATTTTCTCTGTTTAAAAAAACAAAAATCAGATTAGTCATCAGTGATTTTGTCACAGCAGCATGCTTGACATTTTCTACAGTGGATTTTGTGTTCCCACCTAACGGGGGAAAAAAATCAGTGTTTTTTTTTTCTCAGCATACTAAATATAGTCTTTACTCATTAATCAGTAAAGGGAAAATGGGTCACGTATCACATTTCCTACCAATTAAATTTATACAGTCCAACAGTTTTGATCTGTGGGAAGTTCTAAATTTGCTTTTTTTCACTGTGACGTGTGACTTTATTTATTTTTTGTTTCGGGGAACAGAAAGCTGAACAGATGAGTTCTACTTGTCATTTTTGTGCAATAAGAGGGTATTAGGCTCATTTTCTCCACTGACTACTGTTGGGCTACATGAAAGTCACCATGCTTGATGCCAAGTTGTTGTGATTCCTGTACATCCAGCACAGAGCCTCTAGTTTGTCCTCAAAACCTCCGTTCCCTCTCTCTGTTAGGGTGTCTGCGTGTGAGTTCCCTGTTTGTGTGGAGCTGCACTGCTTCTCAACAGATTCAAATGCACACCTGACACTCATCAGCTAATCAAGCTCGTCTGTAAATGTACACCGGCTCATCCATCCGCTCTCACACTGATTTTTTTATTTTTGTCAAACAGCATGAGTGGTGGAGATGTTTGGGCTCCATATTTAGTTCTCTAGTGCTTCTTAGCTGTTTGCTTCTTTGACTTTGCTCATCCTGCCTTCATTTGCTCGAGATAACCACATGTCATGCTACAGCTCTTTGTTAAGACTGTCAACTCCCTGTTGACAAATCCTACCTGCCCACTGTCAATCAGCTCCTCCTGTTCATTTGGACGTAGCATTTTCAACGGGAGAAAAGTTTCGTCTCTCATCCAAATGACTTCAGTCTCAGCTGACTGCAGATTTCTCCAACCTTATAAACTGTACATTTTACAATGTACAATGACTGAAACTAGCCCACTGAATGACCGATGGGCTGTGAGGTCAGTTCGTCGATCATTAATATGCAAATTGTCATGACCAGTAATCAACAACCACTGATCTAAGCCCACTGATTCATCTGGAAAACCCTAAACTTCCTGCTTGGACCCACACTGAGGTTGAATCTGGACTTTCCTAAACAAAGCCCTGCTTTGTTGCACCCTGGTTTTATAAAATGAAGAAACAAACCCAGGTATCTTTGTTATCAATGGCTGGGTTTATTCGCCTCAACAGTGGAAACCGGGCTAAGGGGCTAAGCTGGTTATTAACCCAAGCTTTATCAGCGTAGCTACGAGCACATTCACATGAAAGAGGTGAGGATGGCTGCACCTGAACAATCACAAATATGGGTAAGTCTGCTGACAGCAGAGAAGCTGATCGTATGGAGGAGGATAAAACTATAATTTCAGAAAAATAGGAACAATTTAAATGGAATACAGACCGAAAGCAGCAGTATGAGTGTATACAAGTATTGAATTAAAGTGGCGTATGAATATGTGTGTGTATTTGCGTGCATGCTTTAAACACTTTGGTCCGTCCAGACTGGAAAACACTACATTAAAACATTTAAAGCCACAAAGTAAATCTTGCAAAAATTCTCCCTTTTATGCAACTTTCGTGAAATAAAGTCACATTTAAGAATCTGCAGGGGAAGACAGAGACACTCTTAAAAACCTTTGACCTCCACAACAGAGAGGTCAGAGTGATCTTGCATGAATGGTGACGTTGACAGAACTGCTGATGTGTAACCTGGAACATAACGTGTTCTGGAGCAGGTTATGTACCAGGATTAACCCTGAAGTCACCTGGGTAAGCCCAAATCCTACTTCATAGCAGCCAGCTCTTTGTGTCTTACACTTTTTCAGATTTGCTGTTCTCTAACTGCTCCCAAGACGATTTATTGAATAAATCACTTGTTTGAGGAAACCTTAAACAGTTTACACTCAGTTAGACACAGTTTGCAGAGCTCATTTAATCTTTTCGAAAAACTCCAAACACATGGTTACTCACTTAAACACATTTTTGCACAGTTACTCACATGAGGCAGAAGTTAAACGTGATTACACAAAATTGTTCACACTTGTAACAGATGTGATGAAACTCAATTTTGCTGGGGTGAGCTGGAGGACGAAATCAACAGCGGATGGAAACAATGAGAGACACGGCAAAGAAACATGGGGGGACACAAAATCCAGTAAATTTAACTGTGTTAGGCCATGTTTACCATGTTTGTTTATGGAGCAACAACCCATATGAGATAAATCAGAGGAATGCGCAACATGAGACTCGAGTGTGTCTCAGGCTATGATTTACTCATGAAAGTTTTTCCCCACATCGTGTTTACTTGATTCATACTATAATTATGTTGGATGAATTTTAAAAAGAGTTGAAATCTCCTACTTTCACAAGTAAACTGTATTTTGATAGAGGCATAGCGGTGTTATACAGATATGACACAGCAAATACAAAACATACACATGTTACTCAGGAAAGCCCAAAGTAAACAGTTCAGTTCACATGATTTTGAATTGTTATAGCAAGACTTCTGCACATCATGTTGTAAATAAAAGAAGTTTAAGGCCCTACTTTCATTTTTTACTCTGTACTTTCTAACTTTAAGCGTAGAGGTTTAGTGTAGCTGCCAAAAAAAAAAAAAGCAGAAGATCTGAGTTTGATCCTGGAAGTTGCATCAGGAAGGATATCAGGGGTAAAAATCTGCCAAATCAAACATGGAGGTACCCACTGTTTTTCTGTGTAACTTTTATAGAAATGTACTATGGCCAGTTGAAACTGTCAAGACTTCGGTTGCATGTTGTGAACATTGCTTTCAACTTATTGTTGCATTGCGTAACATATGCTCAGTAGTGTTTGTATTTTGACTGGCTGTGTGTGCGTGACCTGATGCTACGGTGTAGTTTTTGGGTGCAGATAAAAATGTTTTGATGTGTTTTGCCAAATCAGAGTTCATGAACTGCAGTTTGAAAATTGGATTTTTGTGCTTACAGTGTTGAGAAAAAAAGGTGAGTTTTCAAGAGATGTGTCTTAGAAACTGTGAAATATTTTAATTTAACTTCTGATACTTCTGATATCTCAGTACTGCAATGAGAAAAACACCTCTGGTATTTTTAGGAAACTTCCTTTAGAATGACACCTTCATGACACGTTTTAATTCCTGCTTTTATCACTTCTAGTACAAAAACAGCATTTTTTCCAAAGTGCCTTGCGAGGATCTTCATAGAACCTTTGTCTTTGCAAATATATTTATAAATTTATTGTACATAATCTTCTGGTTTTATAAACTGTTCATATTAGCATAAAAGTTGTCATCTTCATTTTTTAGTTAAGATAAATTAAAGAGCACGTGATGCACTTGAAAGCAGCAACTAAGTTTCAAGATCGTCTCCTGTTCAAGCTTTCTGAAAAAAGATTATATATATTTACTGCAATTTTGCAACTATTACATGTTTGAAGAGGAATGTATTGAATGAAACATTTTACATTACGAGGAAAGTCTTTAATGAACAACAAGACAAGTGCCCCTGCAAATCCACCAAAGGCAATTAACCTTGTTTATTGCTAATGGTTTACCACTCAGTTCTTGGTTAATGATGGACAAAGAAAAGAAAAAAGTGGAGGCACGTAAACGTTTAACCCACGCTACAGTTTTTCACCATCTTTTAGCAAAGTGCTCTCGATGCTTAAACCTAAACGGTGGATTGTGCATAAAAGATAGAGCCTCCTACTTTCAAACAGCTTAGTCACTGAGTGTAATCAATAAAGCAATTATGCTTCCTTACATTTAGTATTATAAAAAAGTAATTTGTAGGCGTCAGTGTTTATCAAGTTAATAACTGCACAGGCTCCAAATGACTCCAGCTGTACAGACGAGTTGACAAAACATCCAAGCTGTCTGGAAGTGATTAAGTTTTAACCAAAATAATTTATCGTCTCAAGGGCTGTAATTTCACTCCTTTTAATTGGTGTCTGGTTTGAATCCTAATATTATAATTTAATTATATATGTGTATGATATTATATTAAAATTAATTATTGAGATATTGAAATTTAAACTGGTTTAAGTGTCACACCCTTCACTTTTGCTGCCTCCTAGAAAGTAGCTCTTTCCCTGTATCTCTATATGCTTCTCTGTGTGTGTGTGTGTGGCTGCCAATCTTCTTCACTGGTATATGCCATAAATACCAGTCTTCAACTCCACCATGTCACAAGATTGTTGACTCAGCTTCCCAGTTAGTCACAGTCAGGCCATTCTCGCTTGCTTGGTAAACTGTTTGCTAATCCTCATCCCTCTTTTCTGGCAGTTTTTCTCCAGCCTGACTTGAGCTATTGTTTCTTTTCTGCTCCAGACTCGCACACTTCCTGCACTCTGGATTCTCCTCAGCTAATGTCTGCCTTTGCGCATTCTCTGGCCCGTCTAATCTCAGCTCCCCGTCTCAACATCAGCCTCGGCCACAAACTGCCTGCTCCAAGCCTCGTCGCTGGCTCCACGCCTCCCTACCTCAGCTCACTCCAGGACTTAAAGAGACTCTATAATTCATTCTACCAAATCCATTACTAGTTTCTAATAAATTATTCCTTTGCCTCTACTTCCTGCCTCAGATCCTATGATCTGCATCTGGGTTTGCCTTGACTGACAGCTGCGGTCAAGTCCTGGATCAGACTCCATGCTGTCCCCCCAATTTACATTTTCAGGCTCCAAATCTGATAAAACGACAGTTTAATACCACACCAAGTTTCAGCTTGGAGAGACCTCTGAGGGATATCACACACAGTCTCTTGCTTACTCACAGTGAAGTAAAACACTGGGGAAAACACTGTGTTGCAAAAGATGTAATTAATTTCCAATTACCGGCAGTGAGAACCACAACTGTTTCCAGTAAACACAACAGTACTGTTTGTTTAAGCATTGATAGCTAGAACGGAAAAAACACAAAATTATGCATCCCAGTACGTGAGCCACAACCATCTGCACTTGACTTCAGAATAGATGAATAAGGCACGTTGGGATTAATTGAAATTTAGCTTTATTTTGTTCAAACTGGACGATATAACTTGTTTATCTCTTGCAGTCCAACGTGTCCTACAATTAATTCTCTCAATAGCTAAAATAATTGTGACAGTTAGTGTAAATGATAACTGGTTACTATTAAAGAGGCATATTCAAAAATAGTTTTACCTGATTTAATGTTCAGAAATATTAGAGATCGATTTGATATTTCTCATAATAACAGCTCTGTCGCTCTATCGTTAGCTAGCTAGCTATAAAAGTTATGCATTCGGTAAGTAATCTCAGACCACGATACTAGCTAAACCATTAGGCTTGTAAACATCACTGTCACAGTGCAAACTCTGATGCAGGCAGAAACAAAGATGTCAAAAGCTTCAGAGAACAACTCCAGGTCACTGATTCTGCAGTGGTTAGATGAATTATTTGTGAGGCAGAAGGTGTACAGAGTACAAGTGGATGATTCCGTGGAGCAGTCTGGGAAGAATCATCTGCTTCTGTCTGTGAGAAAGATGAGAGAAATCCACTTCAGAAGAAAGAAGACCTACATGGCCCATGTCTATCGCGGGACAGGATGTGATGTGGTTGGGTAGTGCAAGTACCCAGGCATCCACACCAACCACAGGCTCATCTGGAAGACCAACACAGAGGCTGTACACAAGAAGTAGATGAGTAGGCTCTATTTCCTAAGGAAACAGGAGTTCTTCAATATATGCACCAAAATGAAGATTATCTATAGACCGTCGTGGTGAGTGTGGTGAAATTAGCTGCGTTTTTTTGGCACTAACGTACTCAATTAACTGATCAGAAAGGCTGGCTCTGTGATTGGCTGCAAAGCGGATACTTCTGAAGCTGTGGAGAAGGTCACTAATCCCGACCACCCTCTGCAGCACTTACAGACAGGCAGTCTCTAACAGGCTGATTCAGCTCTGTCGCAAAAAGACGACTAAATCGTTTATACCACATGATCACCCCCTGTAATGCAATATATCTGTCTGGCAAAGAGGCATCTGCCAGATAATATTATTATTATTATAATTCTTATAATTATTTCAGTATTGCTTCAACCGCTGCAACAAAATAATTTCCTAAATACGAGATAAAGTATTTCTCATTCATTCTCATTAATGAGCATTCACATAAAGGGAAACTTAAAATTAGAGTGCGGATACAAAACAAACAAGAATTAGTAGTTTGAATAATTATTACTGACACATTGTAAATTTAAAGAAAAGCAATAAATGATTAGAAGGAAGTGATTTTCTGGCTTAAATCATAAAATGTTAATTTCATTTCGGAAGGAAATGCTGGAAAATCCTCGCGGCTGAACTTCAGCTCGTGACCTTTACTTATTGTCCCTCTTATTTCCCTCTCTTCCTGACATTTTACTACTTTCACTAGATGCAAAAACACCTACAAAATGAGTTAAAAAAAAAAAGTGTGTCAGCATGGATGAGACCGACTTTTTACATCAGTATGCTGATCCTAGGGAGGGCTCCAGCAGAAGCAGATCCTCAAGAGATTTAGCAGTTCAGCTCGGTACATCCCGAGAGTCTTTCACTACAGGCTCAGATTTTTAAAACTACTTTCCTGAGAGGCAGAAACGTGGCTTTCCAGTGCAGAGGGACAGGAGCAAATTAGCAAGACAAAGAAACCCAAGGCTAAATGTGTTAAAAAGAATTAATAATTTAAAGGGCAAGTCCTTCCTCTGATATGCTCAATCTGTGATGCTCGGCTCAACCCACAGGTTATTTTGTAATGAAATGTTATTATTTTATTGAGATCGCTAGATAGAGAGACAGAGGCAGAGAAAAAGTGGTTTAACATAATGGAACAATCCTAGTTTGTGTCCAGTGTACCCTGCTCTGGTTGGTTAACAGTGTCTGTTTCGGGCCTGTTAAAGTGCAGCCTGATAGCTGTGGGGACACACGAGTCTCTGTGGCAATTATCTGTCAGTCTGCAGCAGAATGAGTTCCTGCAGAATGTTTGCAGTAAAGTGGTTTAGAGCCGCAAACTCAGGAATAACTCATCTTGGGGAGAGACAATATGCATTTAGTATGCACAGAGCTACCCACAATGCATCTGCAAATTGTACTCTTTAGGAGGATTGAGATAGAGAACTTTTGTTTCTGCACAATCTTCTTGTAGCGGCATCAGCTCGGAGCGCATTAAATGTTTTCTATCAGCCAAGGCAGACAGATATTTAGCATAAAAAGTGATTTGAATCAAGATTTGCTTCTGCAGCAAGTCAGTTTTTATAGAAATCTGATTAATTTTGCTAGTTTTGTTACTTTTCACCATAAAAAGAGACGTGAATTCTTCTAAAACTAATCATGTGAGGTGTATGTCATCATCAGATGAAGGAATCTAATCCTGTGCATTGAGAATATTTCTTAATTTGTTTTTTGGCTTTTCGGAATTGTTTTCCTAACTCTTAGCAATTACTAGACAACAACTAAGTTTATCCAATTTGAGAATGCACGGGAGGCTGGTGCCTATCCCAGCTGTCATGGGACGAGAGGCAGGGTACACCCGGGACAGGCCGCCAGTCTGTTACACAGTTAACACAGAGAGCAAACAGGAAAGAAAGGGATATTCAATTAGACATTTTAGAATCACCAATTAACTTAACCCATGCATGAAGGAAGTACCCAGTGAAAGTCCATAGAGACACAGGGAACATGCAAACACACAGAAAAGCTTCAAACCTTGGACTTTCTTACTGTGAGGAGACAATGCTAACCACCACAGCACTGTGCTCTTTTAATTACTACAGGGGGTCGATACTTTTTAGAGCAGCAATAATGCTGAGAGAAATGAAATTCATGAACTTGAAATGTTGGATCTTATTGTTTTCACCTAAAATTGAATCAGTTCCATAGACTCTCATGCTAAAATGCTTACACTGAAATACATCTATGATAACCAAAATTATTTACTCCACCACAGTGTTTTTTGTTTGTTTGTTTGTTTGTTTTTAGAACTTTAGGCTGTAGAAATAAAAACCAATAAGTTTTAATGGTGGGGCCATTTTGAAGAAGAGGAGGATGCAGATGTAGACTTCTTACCAGTGTGCCCTGGTTAACACCTGGCACAAAGCTTGTTAATCCAGGTAAACGCCAAGCTATGACGTCAGTTCCTTATCTTTCGTACATACTCCAAGCTCAGCAGCACAGGAACCGCTGACCTGTTCTTTGGAAGACGCCTTTTTCTAGCTGGATGCTTCAATGTCGTGACCGCAACTCTGTGTCCACACCTCGAACTTATCACAAGGCTGAGAAAGAAAAAGGATATGTTAATGGTATAAGCAGGATGCAGGATTTCATTTATGTTTCTTATGTTTTTTTTACTTTAAACCCCGGCTACGTCCATCTTTAATAGACTACAATTAATGTTTAAGAAATAGTAAACATAAACTGTAGTTAATAAATATATAAGATTTTAAATTTGTAAGTTGTGGTGCTGTAGTGGTGCTGTGTCTTCCCAGAATGCCTACTGGATTATTCAATTGAAACTACATAACAGCTATATATGTATAATTTTTATGGTAACAAAACAAAAAGGCAGTAGTCTCACCTGCCCCTTTCACTGCTGAGGTCAGTAGCCTAGTCCAAACTATTGCAGGAAGAATATTTCCAAGATACATGAAACAAGCAGAAGTGGAGTTACTGAATGACAGAGGAAAAGAGACAAACCAGTGATTCCCAATTTTAATGAAAATTGCTATTTTTTGTTCAATCATCCATGAGTCCATGTGTGTTTGGCTTGCAGGATAGCAGTCTGAATAACTAAACCCAGACTTCTCCTACCCCAGCCATCTTTTCCTGCTCATTCCAGCTCAGCGAGACACCAAGATGTTTCCAAACCAGCTATATAATTTCTCTAGCGAGTCCTGGGTCTGTCCGAGGACCTCCTCCCAGTCGGACATGCCCAAAATACCTCACCTAGAAGGGGTCTGGGAGACATCATAGTCAGATACTGAATCACCTCAACTTGCTCCTTTTGATGGGGAGGAGCAGCCTATTGACTTTAGTCCCTCTCGAATGTTTGAGGTCCTCACCCTGTCTCCAAGGGAGAGCACAGCCAATCTTCAAAGGAAACTAATTTCTGCCACTTGTATCTGTATCCTCATTCTTTCTGTCACTAACCAGAGCTTGTGACCACAGATGAGGGTAAATACATAGACTGATGGGTAATTCGACTGCTTTGCTTTTATGCTCAACTCTTTCTTCAACACAAAAGAATGGCACAGCATCCGTTCTGACTGCGGATGCTGCACCAATCCCTTTGTGAACCTTGGTTTTCTCTCTCCTGTCGCTAGTGAACTAGGCCCTGGTATACTTGAACTCCACTCAGGGAACTAACTGGTCCCTGACTTGAAGTGGGCACTCCCCCCTATTGGCTGAGAACTATGGTCTCAAACTTGGAGGTACTAATTCTCATTATTGCCACTTAAAACTGCTCCATTGCAAGCTGGAGGTCACCACCACATCATCTGTAAAAAGCAAAGATGAAATCCTGAGGCCAGCAAAGTGGAGATCCTCCACCACGTGGCTATGCCGAGGCATTCTGTCCAAAAACTATGAACAGATGATGGATGACGGTGACAGCAGAGTCCAACACCCACTGAGTACGAGAGACAGAAAAGAGATAACAACGGGCATCTGTTTGCGTATCCTCGAGTGTAACAGTTACATTAGATATATTAATATCCTTATAAAAATGGATTCATTTGACATATCAGGCAACTTTGTGATGATTACTTTTTGCTGCCATTTAAAACTCTTCTGTGTGCCAATTCACATGAGATATGTCCAATAATACAACTTTATTATATCCATTTCACAATTATTGTAGAACGGAAAAAAGAAGCCTGAACATGAGAACAAGTTGGTCAGGGTTCACCAGACATTTACACTCAGGGGTCTGTAACCTGATGGGGCGTGGCTGGTATACAGATTTGTTACAAAGTTTGTTGTTTCTTTTTTTTCCAGTTGTTAAGGTTGATTTTTAGCTGTTGCCTCCAGCTGTATATCCTTTATTATCCAGCCCGTATACAGTTGGTGAACCGACTCCATCTGGAGAAATTTTGACAAAAGACAGTAAAAAAAAAGAAAGAGACAAAGGCACATTGTCATTCTCAAGTAATATATGCATGCCACACATTTCATCGTTATACTTGCTCAATCTGTTCGTGTCTAGGTGTGCACTTAAAATAGGCTCCACTCAGTCTCAACCACCTGAGCATTCTCGCTAAGTTTCAGTGCACCTCTGCCATACTTTGTATTGTTTGCACAGTAAATATAAACCTTCCTATAATATCTATCCATATTTGATAAGTACGATCATCAATATTTCCTCCAGGTGAGTGGTATTTTCCACAGGAGCAATAACCACACAAGCATTCAAAGGCAGACGCTAACATTTTTGCTAGACAAAGATGATCAGTTCAGATTAGATGCCTTTATCTTGGACGAGTTCTCAGCATCCTCCTCACATTTGAGCCATTTTGCTGGCACTTTCAGCACTGGAGGCAGTCGCAACAAATGCTGAAATCAATCTTGCAAACCCGGTGAGTCGATAAAGATCCACAGTCTTTCAAAATAAAGTCAGGTGATAACATCTTTGTTGAGGACCGTCACATTCCTGGAAAAAAAATCAGTTCTGTAGATATATAACAATAAATGGCACTCAAATCTACTTTATCCACTGCGATGGGACAATATACCTGAAACATCCCTGTGCCCCCAGGGATCACGTATGACAGATAAAAGCCACGCAAACAGAGCACGAGGCAGGGATAAAAGGCAGGTGCAGCTATTTTTAAATAAACAAACCAGACAGGAGCGTGATCAAGTCCTTTCCGGTTAGTGGACACTCTGCAGTCTGCTGTCCCTTATCCTCCAGCATCACATTAAAGCAGAAGAGAAGCACGGAGGAGAGAAGCACCGGCAGCGCAATTTTATGCCAACGAACAATCAAGTGAGCTGGCACTTGGAGATCACTCATGCAGATGAAATAGGGACCTTTCAACAATACTTGGTTGTTTTCCTCAAATTTGGTCTGTTTTCAACGATTCATGTGGGAAGTTTAAGTTCCCTCTAATGGTGCACTTGCATGTGGCAAACAAAGGCTGTGCTGTTCCCCGAAAGCTTTTGTGCTTGTGAAGTAAGGCATCAATTACTGTCAAAGCAATTCAATGGTAGGTGAGCAGCAGTGTCTGATTGATATGACTATTATGATAGTATTGTACGGTTGGGCTAACTTTTTATGCAGTGATAGCTCAATAATATTCTCGTGGAAGAAGTCAAGCAGAGAGAAGAAGAAAGAAAGAAAGACAGAAGACGGGGAGAAAAAGAAAGCGGGCTGATGGGTTAATTGAATGGATTCAAATTCCCATTTACTCAGAGGAAGTTTGGAGGGGACAGCTTGCCATTGGAGAGTAAAGAGCAAGAGGGATAAAAAGAGAGGAGAGTCGATGAAATTGAGAAAATGAGACGGAAAAGACAGAGAGGCTGAATTTAAACGAACAGAACAAGAAAGAGCGAAAAATATGAAGATGGAGACAGAAATGTGGGGACATAAAAATTGTTATGCGTGTGCGAGACATAAAGCCTCCTTTCAGACACGCTTCAGTCTGCAAATCGGCTTTTAAGAGTATAGTAAGTGAGATCATTTTGAATAAAAACTGAAGTCAAGCACTTTTCATGTGTGATCAGGTATTTCCTTAAGGATTTTTTTTCCCTTTGCTAAATAGGTTTTTTTCATATTATCATCTGTCTTTTCTAGATTAGGTGTAACGAAAACGAGGCGTTTACAAAGCGTGGCAGTTTATTTAAACTCTCTTATGTGTTCCCTTTGGGAGGGAAAAACAAACGATGCATCATCAAATCATGTATCCATGTATAAATAATTAAATTTTCAGGAACAAAACAAAATGAATATATAATGGTTTGAAATGATATTACTGGATCAGATGCAAGTAAAAAACCTAAACACAAAACACAAGAGGCTCTTCTTCTAGACTAAGACAGGCTAAGGCAAGATTTTTCTTCTTTTCTTTTTGTTTTGACTGACATGTTTGTTTACTAAATCTGCCCATCTTCATGCTTTATTGTCTGAATCTTACATATCTATGCTTGAATCTGTGTGTTTTTTCTTTCCTTCTTGTGAATCATAGCCGCTCAAACTTAGCTCTCCTTCACAACATGAGAATTTCCAGAAAAATCGATGTTTAAAACGTAGCCTTGCACTAATTAAAAAAGGTTTTGTGGAAGACGTATTTAGATCCTAAAAAAAATATGCCGCAGTTTAAAAATAGAAATCAGTAATAATGCTTCATTTAAACATCCTGCTTATCGTCTTCAGATTCATATATACTGTTGGATCATAATTATTGATTCAGTAATTAGTACATTACTTTCATCAGTGCTGTAGGTGTAGATAATTATAATGACTGTGTTTTCTCTTAGTTAGATTGATCTATAATAACGAAGCATAATTATCCCCCTGGAAGTAGGAGATGGGTACACAACGATCATAAAGGGATGAACATAGCAACAATACTCAGGTAGGCTGTAGCATTTAAACGATGCTCAGTTGTGCTAAGGGACTAAATCTGTGCCAACAACATCTCCCCACACCATTACACCACCAACAGCCTGAGCCGCTGATGCAGTGGAGGATAGATTCATGCTTTATGCTTTATGGCTTCATGGTTTATGCCAAATTCTGACGTTACTGTCCCCGTATCAGAGAAATTGAGACAAGATAATGTTTTTACAATCTTGTATTGTCCATTTTTTAGGCCCGTGTGAACTGTAGCCTCAGCTTCCTGCTCTCAGAGTCACAGCTGGTGTGGTCTTCTGCTTTTGTACCATATCAGCTTAAAAGCTTGATTTGTTTCTTTCATAGATGCTTTTCTGCATACCTTGGTTGTAATGAATGGTTATTTGAGGTGCTATGGCCTTCAGCTTGAAGCTGTCATTCCATTCTCCTCTGACCTCTGGCATGAACAAGGCATTTTTGCCCTGAGAACTACTACTTACTTTATGCTTTCTCTTTTTCGGACCATTCTCTTTAAACATTAGAGATGGTTTGTGTGGTATATCCCAGTAGATTACAGGTTTGTGAAATATTCAGGCCAACTCATCTGGGTAAATGTACACCCCTGGTCTGGTTCATATTTAAGGGTAGCAGTGCCACCTTGTATCACTCGTGTACACACGACCCTGCTCACCTTTTACGGCTCTGTGCCCTCAGGGTGGCCTAACACCTGCACTAAAAAAAAAAAGTGTCTTCTGTACTCATATACACATAAATGATTTATGACACTTTAGCTCTGCCACGTTTTAAAAAGGGTTTGTGCCAGACTATGTAAAAGGTGGAAGTAGCCACAGTGACATTAGCCATCGATGAGTGAAATAAAACCGCCAGCTACAGATTCTGCAGGATCTGACTGAGGACCTGAGACACTGGATGCTCACACTGTAGCAACATGTCAATCACATGGTAGTTCCACCTTAAAACACACCATAATTTAACATCCTTTGACTGTAACGGGGAACGCAATTTACAAAATGAGTTTAATCCCATATTCAGTAAAACTTGAGACTACTAATTAAGACCATAAACTCATCAATGAACTGTTTACAGTGGTCACATGATAAGGGAAAAGGTGCCTTTGCATAGGCATTTATACAACCAAACTTCCTTTTGCACTCAGATGGGGGCCCCCTATTGGCATTTAGAAAGAATGCACAAGTACCGACTTTACTTTTCAAACTCACAGACTTTGTTCATCTTTCATAAACAGTCTGTGGTGCTTACTGTTGTTTACAGACTTTACAAACTCTGTCTTATGCTTACTGTCTGCTATAAAATACTGCAAGACTCACAGTATGTAATTTATGTATAATGAAATGCGCCTGTTTCAACAGCCTTAAAAGTATTCTGACTGCTCTGCCGTAGAGTGATTTCAGTTGATCAACTTAATGGAAAAACACACAAAACTAAGTTTTCTTTTTCCTCTTCTCTTTGGTGGTTCAAGGAACAACCAGAATCATATTAGGAATATTTCAGTGGATTTCAGCTTCAATGAAGCTATATTGTATGAAACTAAGTAAATTGAATTGAAGCAATTTGAACAGAGTAGCCGAGACAGACATCAGCTCAGACTTGATTTAGAAGCCAAGTGCAAAGAAAGAGAACAAGAAAATTTGATAGAGAGGGAAAAAAATGCAAACGGCGCACATGTATACGTTCAGTGTCCTGTATAAAATAGTCCAGCTGTACAGTGGCTCACAGGAACACAGGAACGCCCAGGGTCACGCTGGCTTTGTCTTCCTACTTTACATGATGGTTAACTGAGGTGGGGGGTTTGGAAGGACATTAAAGTTTTATGATAGCTTCTGGTAAGGGAGAATCACAGTGTGCTAATAGATCACTGAATGACTTTGTGGGGCCGAATATGGCTGTGCGTGTCAGATTAAGTGGCTCTGTAATTGGACGAGACAGTTTAATGGCTTCGTTTCAGCCATTCTGGGGTCAGCCGGTGAGAGGGGTTAGTTTGAGTTCGCCACAGGTTTGGAGATTAAAACACCGGCAGAGCTGAAATGACATGACCCACTGTGACATGGCAGGTGAACAGGGTTGATGCACAAATTCAATTTCAGACCCATAAACTACAAAGATTGCGCTGTTATTGTTTTTGTCCTTTTTTGAAGGCTTTCTATCTCCTCGCCCACCTGACTGTGATGAAAGATTTCTGCTGCTCACCCACACAACTGTAAAAGCTTGTACGCACACACCTACACAAATTAAAAACACACCAAAAAAACATAAAGTAAATAACATAAAATAAACACTTTCCTTGCACACACACACTTGCAGCTTTTAGAGCTAAACTGAATATTCCTCACATGCACTTTAACCCTTTAATCCTTAAACACCCTTTTCTTTCTTGCATACTCATCCACATAGCTTGACTTCCTCACATCTTTTATGATGCACACACATGCACTCAGCCATCACTCACTCAGCAGCGCTTCACAGCAGGTATATGGCAATCTTCTTCAGGCTTCAGACCGCAGGTGGTAAACCAAACAATCAGCAGTTCCCACCATGATATCAGAGCAAACTGTCCTCACGCAGCTCAATTGACTTTCCCGTGACAGTGTTGGAAAGACAGTTTTTTACTTTTTCCTTCAGTGACAACTTGAAAACAGAATAATAACAATAGCACCAGTGGTCAGTTTTATCTGGAGTTTGGAAACAGTGATCTATTTATCTTTGTGACTGAGAGACAGATACTTTGTTTTGAACAAAAAACTTCTGGCTTCTCAAAAAAAAATCGTTATCAATGACACCAGTGACCTGCAGTCTGCAACCCTTTTCTTCCATTTATATATGCTGCTTATGCTATCACATGTTCCATGTATGTGCTGCATGTCACATGTTGGGTGTATTGTGATCACATTACATGTTTCTGTAAAGTAACGTACTCTGCAGCTTTATTCCTGTGAATTTCTCATCTCAGCTGCTCCTTGTCCTCCAGCTGTTTTCTTCAATGTCATATATCCCATTTAAACACGTTGGAAAGCTTTGCCCTTTCCGTCTCAGACACTACTATTTAAGTTTCTTCAAGCATACTTTTCCTTATTTTTTTAGCTTAGTGGTGCAGGCTCCTATTTTATAACATTGCTACCGTTTTCTCCAGTTCACCTTATGATAAACTTGCTACCGGTCCACT
Organism: Pelmatolapia mariae; assembly: GCF_036321145.2. NCBI lineage: Eukaryota > Metazoa > Chordata > Actinopteri > Cichliformes > Cichlidae > Pelmatolapia > Pelmatolapia mariae. The sequence continues at coordinate 6,571,119 of NC_086245.2, forward strand.
GATAGTATGAAGATTTCAGGCAGTGAGCGCAAGCCAGTGGGTTTGAAATGAGTTTGACTCACTATGACACCCATGGCGGTAAGAACGTGTCATGAATCTGACGGTGATTTTCTGTGCAAGCTCATTTTTTTGTGCAGGGTAAGAGCATTTTCATGCCCATATACTGAATGAGGTCCATCATCTTCTGTGCCATATGAAGTATCATAAATTCTAATAAGCCAATTTCCATAAACTTCAAGAATAGGAAAACCTGATAGCACATAAAGAGCGCTCAGTCTGTTGCATTACTCTTTCTTATACCAAAGTAGGAGTTTCACTTATCTGTATTCATCCAAAAAACTTTATAAATGAAAGAAATATGAAGCTGCATTTGACGTTTTGCAAAAAAACAAAGAAAAATATTTTCTGTGTTACAGCTGTAACCCTGCTAGCAGGGTTTTTTTCACTAGTTATATTGGTTTGAGTTGAGCTGACATAAAAAGGGCCAACATGTGCAACTCAGATGCCGATAATGTCACGGTTTGCACTGGCAGCCTGTGCGGAGGGAGGAGGAGGACCCAAATGCAGACACTTGGAACGAAACTATAATTTAACAAAAGGCGAGCCGTTTGTGGCTCGGAAAAGGTACAAAACAAAAGGCAGATGCACACTGACGCAAAATTAACTAGAACTAAACTAAATGCTAAACACAAGAGACAAACAAAACCTTGAGCTTGGAAAATCCTGGAAACAGACGACCTGACACTGAAGAAAGGAAGACAGAGGACTTAAATACACAGAACGGCAATGAGGGAAGTGGAAACACATGGGGAACACAGCTGACACAAATGAACATAATGACACCACAGAGGAAGTGAAACTAAACACTGAACATGGAACACCAGACCTCTTCAAAATAAAACAGGAAACATAATGGGATGCAGACATGACAACACAAGATTGATGGCATAATTCATGCAGACATGGAACACATGACAGACTAAGACACGCGGACTTAACATATCAAACTGACAAGGAACACGCAAACTATAAATACACACGGAGTTAAAAGGGAACTGGAGACATCACAGAACCACATGAAGGGCGAGGGAGACTTAAACACAGGGGGCAATGACACAAAAGGGACCCAAAAAACAATGAACTAACACTGCAACCATGGCAAAATAGAATGAGCTGAACTTAAACATAAACCATCAAAATATAAGACAACTCAAAACGCTGGGTCACACGACCCAGGATAGTGACAGATAACACTAATTAACCACTTGCATTTGCTTATGTTGACATACTTTTTTGTAATCAGTGATTAAATTATATTACCAACATGTGACCTGATATGCAGATGTTAGAAGTAAATGAAAAATTATAATTGGGAAAGCTGCATGTTTTCAAACACTAAGGCTACGTTCACACTGCAGGTCTTAATGCTCAATTCCGATTTTTTGATCAAATCCGATTTTTTTGTCTGCTTGTTTACACTACAAATAAAATGTAACAGCAAACGCTCTCCAGTGTGAACGCTCAAAGCGACCCGCATGCGCAAAAGAAGACGTCACACACAACGCACTCTGTTTAGACCCAGAGCAAACAATATTGTTTGACTGATGGCCCTTAATATAAAGACTTCGGACTTTACGGTTCCCAATTTTTGCTTTAAGTTATTTTGTTATTTACATAATAATGTATATAACCTAATAATTATCCTTATTGCTGTTTTAGAGGAGCGGTGCTTCAAAGGATAGTTGCAGATTTCGGTCAGAATCTGCAGATTATACAGTACAAATAAAATGTTCACGTTTCTCCAACGTTGTCTTCCAAACAGTTTCACTGACATCTACACTGGATGGCCAGGAAGCGTTCACGATGTCTTCTCGGGCGCTTCTCTGGCGTCTGTCTCGTGTCAGTGACGTAAAAGACGGATTTAATGCGACATGACCGTTCAAACAGCAGTCGCTTTCTAAAACATCGGATATGTATCGGATTTAGTACCACATACGAAAGTGACCCAGATCAGATTTGAAAATATCAGATTTGTGCCGTTCACACTGTCATACCATGATCGGATATGGGTCGCATAGGGTCAAAAAAATCGGATTTGATGCGCTTTCGCCTGCAGTGTGAACATAGCCTTAGTAATGGTTTGGTGAAAATAAAGTAAAGCCCTAACATCTAAATCAGAGGTCTCAAACTCCAGTCCTCGAGGGCTGGTGTCCTGCAACTTTTCCATGTGTCCCTGTTGCAACACACCTGAACAAAATTAGTAGGTCATTAGCAAGAGTATAGAACGTGACTGAGGTGGCAATTTAGCCATTTGATTCATGTTATAGCAGCTCATGAGTGAATGAACATGGTGCAATAAAAGTGCTTTTAGAAGTACATTTTTTCAAACACTTACTTAAACTCACTTGAGTAGGGTTAGGGGTTGCCACTTCAGCATGCAGTCTTGGTAATGACTTACTAATTATATTCAGGTGTGTTGCAACAGGGAGACATGGAAAAGTTGAAGGGCACCGGCCCTCGAGGACTGGAGTTCGAGACCTCTGATCTAAATAGATGCACCCCAGGCAGTGTAAACACATTTACAATTAGCTTTGTTTTTCTTGTAAAGTCACTCATGACTAACTGTAATCACACAATTGTTGGTCACCGTTCAGATTTAGATTGTTTAAATTGCACTTGATTGGAGTTGTAGCTTGTCAAAACCCTGCACCTTGTTTATGTTAACCAAATGTTTATTTACAGCTACAAACTCCTGTGGAGCGGCCGAACAATTCAAAATTGTTTTCTCATGCAAATATGACAAAGCCTCAGAAATACAGGCACTCTATGCGTGCTTTTAAATGCCGCCTATAAAATGACAGTTTTTGAATTTCTAATTAATCAGAGCGCGCTGCCCCGCATGGATATTAAAACTGGCATGAAGCTTTGTAACAGTTCATGTGTCACATGTACACTTTAAAGAGGGAGCTTTTCTGAGGTACAGATTTACATAAAATAATTAATGTTCCTCTTTATGCTTTTATGTAGGTCTGTGCTAGAGCTGGAAGAAGCACCTGAGGAGGATGAATGCACACAGAACCTGATGAATTTTTACTCCAGTCTTCTTAAGGTTGGCCGCACTGAAGGCTTTGTTTTGGACAATAACATCTTCTTGGCATAGACTATAATAGAATTATGAGAAACATTAAATTCTTTGTCCCCATGCAAATAAATCCAATCAAACAAGTTCAAGTGTTAAACGCAAGCAGCTTTGAAGTGTAAAAACACAAAATCCTAAGAGTGAACAGGGAACAAACCAGCACATTAACCCTGAGCAGGGACGCTGCAGTCTGAATTAGACAGACCCAAGAAACATAATGGTGCATTTCTCTCTAGAGAGAAAACAGGTAAAAAAGAGATTCGATTTGAATTCCCTGAAAAGGGGTGACATGGTGGAGCACACTGTTGCCTTACAGGAAGAAAGTCCTGGGAGATTTCAGGGTTCAGTTTGATTGGGTCCTCTCCCCTCAGATGTTGTCAGATGGCTTTCTGGATTCCTCTCATAGTCCAGAGACACGGATGTTAGGTTAGCTGCCAATTCTAAATTAACTGTATGTGATTGTGAGTGTAAATGTTTGTCTCTGTGTATTAACCCTTTGAAAGAAAGCTGACCTATCCAGGATGTACCCTGCCTCCCGATCCATGACAGCTGGGATGGGCTCCCCCTGAATGGATGGATGGTCCATTTCTTTCTGCTTCCAACAGTCTTGGCACATCCTGATTGGAAACTGCATGTTTTCCTTTGTGCTTCCAACTGCAACAGGGGTTTCTCAAAAACAGGTAGTTTTTTATTACACCTTTCCTCCACAAATTCATTGATCGATCAAGATTCTTTCTTGTGAAAAAATAACAGGTGATTCTCCATTTAAAGGTCGCACTTCTTTAAAGAACAGCACAGCAGGTTAAACCTCTTTAGTGCCCCACCAGTGCTCACTTTTCTTAGTACACGTGATATTTTAGACCCAGACAGGCGTCCTCAGCGATGGGTCACTGTTCCTGTGGCTTCACATTCATAAAGCTCTCTCCTCGCAGCATGTCCTGGCTTCTTTTATAGAAAAGACCACTAATGAGTTCACTCTAATAAATAAGTCTAAAAAGCTCTCCAATCCTACACCTCTTCTTCTAAATTTCCTCTCAGTGAAAGGTTTTACTGTTTGCCTTGATATCATTCAGACAAAGGATCTTTTCTTTTTCTGCTTTTCTTTAGAGATTTAAGTGACACGTCTACAGCAGAGCAGGTCATTGCATTTAAAAACTGCAGTGTGTCTACTGAGCCATGGTAGTAAAAGCAGGAAAAATGTGCTTTTAGACTTTATTTTTTCACGTATGGGAAACATGTAAGTAATCTCTCATGAAAAGTGATACACAAAGACCATAGGTGAAGGTATTAGAAAAAGACTTCTATTTTTTCTTAGGCTACCTTTATTGCTCTCTTTGTGAACAAGAAAAATCCATAGCTAAATAAAAAAGGTTCTTGTCTATCCTCAGGGGGTTGTCAGATGGCTTTCTGGGCAAATGTAGGTACAAGCAGCAGTGAATTAGGCAGGCTGTTGGTGAGCAGATAGACCAAAAAGAGAAAAAAAATTACAACACTAAAACTCTCCCGGACTGCAGTGCGGTGTCCCAGATTGATTATTCTCTACATAACAGTTTTTAGTATCTGAGAAGAAATTTCTCCTTTATCTCCTTTCAGCATTTAAAACAAAAGCAGATGTCTGTTTTAGCTCCGTATTCTCACTGGTGGATTGTGTAGCCTCAGGAGTGCTGCAAGCCTCTAAACACAAAACCAGTTAATTGGCCGTGTGCTCTAATACTGTTACAAAGGCTATTTTTACCTCTCAGTGGTTTTGTATATAGCAGTGTGGAAGAGTTTGCTTGTGTTTCCAAGTATACATGAAAGTGTGCTGACAATCAAGAGCTCATTTTCTCTTCATCTCCTCTTCTTTTTGTGTCAGTTTGTGTGTGTGTGTGCGTGTGTGTGCGCGCGCGCAGTGTCAATAGAAGACAAATATGTTCCGCTGTTACTCCCACGTCAGTTCCAAGGATGATAACAAATCATTATGTGATAATGAAATCCGATCACATGAATTACTGAACTTGCTTTCCTTCATTATAGTCTGTGGGATGAGACGCCAAATCTTTAATCCAAGTTGAAGCAGCCTGCAAATAACTGCAAGAAACAAAATGCTTTTTAAATAGAGAGACGTGACAGGAGGATGAATACATGCATCTGTTCGTCAAAGTTTTGTTATTAAAGATAAAGTAATAGGAAATAATGTAAATAATCTAATCATATGATGATTAAAATGATTAAAATAATGATGATGTGGTGACACTGAAGCCTCAGCGTTAGCATTTTGATTACCACCATGTTGGTTTGGGGAAGTTACAGAAATCAACAAATCTGGTGCTAAGTTATCTGCTAGCAGACTTGACTTGGTTAGCAGCATGAACCCATAATCTGTACTGATGCAACGAGCACCAAGTGGGCCGCATCACACAGTATTCTGGATTATTGGTCAGATAATTCCCTTAAAAACGCTTCAGAAGTCACAGACACAGTCAAGAGGTCCAATTTGGTGAATTAGTGGACATTTGGCTTTACAGACAGCTGCTGGTTACACCTCCCTGTGTCAACACTCCTGTCATTCAGAGACATCCATCTAGACTTTGAGCAAGCAAAATCCAATTTGGTGAGTTATAAAAATTTAGCCAATATTCAGTTAAATAAGTGGGAAATGATCCATAGAAACCCAATTCAAGCTTATAAACAAGGTTAGGAAAACCTGCAGGCAGCTGAGTCTGAAGAAGTCACTTGGATGAGTGAGAAAAGGTTTCTTCCTCTGAAATTTCTACATCCAGATGAATAGAATCAACTTCCTGGGATTTTCTTATCTGGGTGATTGAGCATGCATCAAGACATTTAGGGAGTCACAGTTTTTAACGCTTGAACTTGTTGCGATGCTAAAATTGTTTAAATATTTGCTCATTACAATCATTAATAGAACCACAGTTAGCTGCCAGCTATTCCACCTGCATGTATCCAATACCTGATATTACTGACATGCAGGTGGGGGCGTGAGGTGTTGGTGGTGGTATAGGCAGCGGTGACAGCAGATTCGATTGTGATGGAGGAGGTGAGGATAGATACAGTGATGGAGGAGTAGAAATGTACCATCATTAACTTCAGCAGGTTGAATTTCTTCAGCTGCTGCAAGAAGCACATCCTCTGCTGTGCTTTTTTTTGATGAGGGAGTTGATGTTGTTGTTTGGGAGACGACGCTTCCCAGGAAACGCGAAGACTTCATAGATTCAACTGGGCAGTCATGCAGGTACCTGGGATCTCATGGGGCTGGTTTCATCTTGAAGTCTACAATTATCTCCACTGGAGTGGGCTTCAGGTTGAAGTCCATACACAAGGTCACCAGACTGTCAGTTTCCCTCCTGTAGGCAGACTCATTCCTATCTAAGACGAACCCGATGAACTGGCACCATCTGACAACTTCAGGAGTTAGTTGCACCGATGACTGCAGGTGTCAATGTTAGTGTGCAGAGAGGAAAGTAGGAGATTTGAGGACTGAGCCTTTCACAGACAATCGTATTTCCTTTTATTTGAGTGAATTTGCAGTAGTTTGTGTAGACTTTATAGATAGACATACATGGGCTTTACAGCAATTGAGCCTTGCAAAAATTCAAGCGTTCATCTTGTGAAGTTAGTACAACTTCTGATACTATAAAGTCATACTCTAATACTATGTAGCTTCTCCTTATTAACTGATTTGTTAGAGTCAGATGAGATTTCATTGTTGTGTGGAACATGGTGTTATAGGATGTTTTGATAGGTCATGCCACTTCTGTAGGTGCGATCCAGCAAAGATTCATGTTAAGTTGGATTCACAGTAGCTATAAATCGACTTGCTGTTAGCTCTGATCATAAGGTGTGTGATAATGTCACAGGGGAAAAGTATGCTTCTTAAGGTGAGATGGAGAGTGAGAACTGTGAAACATAAGAAAAGTGCTCGTTAATTGGCGGCACTTATGCTGCTGCCAGTATTTCTGCTCTGTTCCTGTCAAATGCATTTTGGCTTCGGTCTAATTATCCTTTTAATATGTTTGAAACCTGGTCATTTGAGTAACTCTGTGATGTAGCTGCATTACAGGCACAGTCCAGAAACAGCAGTTAGTTACATCGTTATTGAATGCATGCACAGAACCTCTTGAAACTGAAAACAAGGCGAGACTTTATTGGAAACAGATACTTGTTTGAATGGCTTTTTTGTTAGCTCCCCAGCTCCTACTCGTTCCATTGATCAGGAAAGCTTTCTGCATTCACTGGTGCATTTTGTACATTTTGGAGATAACTATTGTATTGCCCCTGATATGATACAGTTTTTCTCCTGAATATTATGCTTGAAGAAGTCATCTTACATCCATGGACAGGACTAGAGACATTACGTGTTGACAGCCTGAGTTGTTTATGAATGCAGGAAGAACGACTGTAACACAATCTTCTACAGAGAGTGTTGCATTATCAGCTGTTTTATAGCCTTAATGCTGGCTGTCAGGCTCTAGCCTCAGCTGTGGCTGCTCATACACAAGTCTGTGCTGCAGCAGTTACAAAGATTACTAGAGGAGCTAGTTCACCCGGCTCCTGCATCAGCTGCTCCCGAGGCTGATCGAGACAGGCGGTAGCTGTGATTATAACTATATCCATGGGGTGACGTGCTGCAGCTGATAGTGGATGTAGTGTTGGTTTTGTTTTGGTTGATATGATTATGGCTATGATACATTAGCTTAGATGTGCCAAATGGCTAACTGCATGCACTTAGTATGTGTATGTGTGTGTGTGTGTGTGTGCAGTAGATTAACTTGGCTGTGTGGACTGAACGTTGTATTGAGTTATTCATAAATTTATTGCTGTACTCTCCTGACTCCTGCAGTGTGCTGGTAACACATCTGATTAAAAGCACCGCAGATTCAAGTCCTGGGTGGCTTAGTGTTGCCGTCTTGCTAATGTTCGATACTGCACAGACATACTAATAGCACCCGGGATTCAACCACAAATGCAGCCAATGTCCAAGCAATCACCATATTACAACCTCAGCCATTAGAGCCAGGCAGAACAGCAGCAGTGCAGCGTGTGCTCCCACATTATCCATCCTGACTGTAGTATCTGATTTAACCGAACAAGTCCAACACACCAATTATTCATATGAATGAGGGAGAATAAAGCTTAATGTGAGGTAATGCAAAATGCATGTACAGAAAAGAGAAATTATGTACTGGGAAAGAAAAGTTAATTTAAGGGGATGTGAAAGTAGTACGAAGGAAAATATGCAGGATTTTCTAAAGGGTAGAGTCCCGCGTTTTGCTTCCAGGGAGAGATTGTTCATGACAGCCAAAAACAGGTTAGTAGCATTTGCTAAAGGTCTTTATCCCAAAAATGAACCAGGGAGTCACTCTGATCTGTAAGCTCAAAAAGTACAAATAAAAAAGGAAATCGAAAAAAGAAGTCACATTTTTCCAGAAGTTTCTGTTCTATTTTGATGCTTTTTTGCTGTGAACCCAGGGCACCATTGGAATTCATTGTACCCACTATGAATACAAGATGACCGTAGCCACCTCCTCCAGCGAAGGAGAAAGCTAGAACCTTTTAAAGGCACCTTTCAAATCCACAGGGAACCACTGTTTGTCTCAAAAGAGGGAGTATGACTTCAACATATTTTTTTTTTCCAATAACGCTTTCATCTCAAAAGACTGCTGAAAAACATGAGCGGATGTATTGATGCTTAAACTTGACAAAATTTTTCTCCATCCTGGCTCACTGTGATCTCCTTGGGCCTCTAAAGTATAAATTTCTTGTCTTTTTAACTTAGGTCATTGCTTTTCACATCACAGGTTCCCCGGGGACACCTTAATACAAGCATGAGCTCCGTTTCCTCGTGTATTTAGTGTTGGCTTTTAATGGGAAGAACTGGTGATTATTAAATTACATTATACCAAAATAAGCACGTGTTTGCCAAGTTTCAAGTCATTAGAAATGCTGAAACAGAAAACATGGCACTTAATGCTTTGCGCATAATTTGTATTCCCATCAAAAAAGATACACATCTGCTCACTTTACCTAGAGCACAGGCTCTGAATCATCAAGTATACATGCTAAACGTTCTCATCTGTTTTTGTCGGTCGAGTCCTCAGTTGCTGCAGACAGCAGATAAATCTTATTTATTTAGTCTCTGTTTTATAATATTATATTTTTCCCCAACACTTCTTTTGCTGAATGCTAATAAAGAGTACAAAAAGATGAAAAATAGACACAACTAGTTACATTAAAGGGACAGGAAGAGGAATAGATATGATATAGCATGTGTTATGGCATTTAAAATGACTGTAGTCCTTTCAGTGTTTCAAAATATGGTTTCATTTTATTCTTAAGACACTGAACACATTTTCTTTTTAGACCATTTGCATGCATATGTAAAATGGTAAGATCACTGCCTGATTTTAAAATATTTGCTACATTAAGTAGCAAATCCTAATTGTCAAAGGATCTATTGAAGGGCAATAAAGTAAAAGTGGAATATATATTGTTTATAAAAAGTAAAGAATCCCATGGCTTCACAATCTCTTTCTAAAACACGCTGTTTCTGAAAAACATTTCTGGTGTAGTGATGTGCAGGTATGAATGCAACAAATGATGTCCCTGAAAATTCAGTGTTTTTATGTAACCTCTCATATTATTGAAATATAAGGTTGATATAATTTTTCATATCAACAAAAATCACTTTTAACCCATTTAGCACAGAAGATGCACCATCACATATTGCACCTTCTTCTTTTATAGTGTCTGCATAATTACTGTACTATAACAACCTGCTGCACACTGCTCTGTGTCTGCTCATGATATCTGGATCAGATATTGAGGATTTTTATTCACACTCACATTTTATTTGGTCTTATTATGACAGGCTGTAAACCTATTGCTGAGTGTGTTTAAGAAAAAAAAAAGTAAACTTGGATAAAAATTATTTTTAATTAGACCGGCCTCTGCTTAAGATGCTGCAGTATCGAATAAAAGATAATTAAAATATAAGACCTGTTTGTGTTTCACAGTTGTTGACAGGGAACGTGTAATCAATGCTTTTGTTTTCTCGCAGTTTCTCCACACTCGTCTTTATCACGTCTCGACTTAGAACTGAATATGAAGAGTGCTGCTGCACTACTTTCTTCAGGGAATATTAATTATGGATACTGGCTTATATACTACTGTACATGATTGTGTGCCTGCGGTCTGCTATCGTTCTCAACTGCTGCAGTGTAGAACTTATTTATATGAATATGAGGAAACACCGAGGGCAGAGAGAAGAATACACGAGTCGGGTACTAAAAGGACATCTCTGGATATCTGCAGCGAGCATCACAACAAGATAACAAGATAAATAGCAGCACGATGGAGCATATGTGCATAAATTACAACTAATAGAGAAGATCAATTAAATAATGATTAAAGATAAAGTGCATAAATATTTCAGGCTGGTAACATGACATCATTAATTTCAGTTGACATGCAAGTTTAATAAACATTCAGATGTAATTAAATGGACAAGACTGGCAGACTGATGAGCATTCCTGTTTTCACAGAGAGTCACATTTGTTTTTAAAGTGAAAGGATCATAAACCTCATATATTCTTCCCGATATGAGCAAAAACACATTTATTCTGCTTGTCTGCTTCTCAAGAACCAGCTCTGAGACAATTAGATGATTTGCTTTCTTTTGATCAACTGCACATTTACCAGGTGCATGACATTTGCTACTTCTAGCTACTGCAGTTTCAGAGTATCCTGCTTTTATTTCTCATGAATTAAACGGGGCTGGGTTTTGGACAAAAAATTGAAATTGATTACTCTGGGAAATTGTTATGGCCCTTTTTTCACCCCCCCCCCCCCCCCTTTTTTTCAAATACCAGTAAATGAAAAAAATAGATACATGAATTGGTTATGAAAATTAGCTGCAATTATATCTAAATATCAGTTGTGAACCCTCTGCAGCTTTTTTAAAAAGACCAGCATCATCACCACCTCTGCACGTGTGAGTTGCAGACAGTTGTCTCCTCTGTGGTCTCATTTGCTAATGGTAATTACACCAAGTGTTTGTAATTACCCTGACAGTGATATATTGATGTTTAAAATGCTCCTTTACCATGCTACTCACCAGGGAAAGTTTTGCGAGGTGCACATGTTTTCTATCAGCCACGGTCTGGTTCACACTCACACAGCCACTTCACATTCATTCACACCTGGCCACTGCAACCAGCGCTGCACAGCTGGCCGCGGGGACGGCGAGGCAGTTAAGATGCACCTCTGTGGTAACTGCTGAAAGGGAAGGTGACCTTGATGTGTCTCCTCGCGTTATTCTTCCACTGCATTACCTGCAAAGCGTGCTACAACTCCATAACAGAATCAGCAGACACCTGTTTACAAGTCCCAGCACCAGCGGAGATGAATGAAATCAATACCCCGGCTCCTGTGCAATTTCTCCGTCGCATCGCCAGCCACAAGTTTATATTATCGTGGATCTTTACAGTGCAGAACTGATTATGAGGCACAGTGCAGATCTGCTTACTTGAAAGATTGGTAATTATGGGCAGCAGGGTGCGGTATTGGTGGAGTGCAGATACTGTAAGCCGTTAACCATCCTTTGAAACTGTTACAGTAAGCAGAGAGGAAGCACCATGCCTCAGAATCAATGCTCATCATAAAAGCTGGTAATGGCGGGGAGGTGCTTAGTAGAAACATCTTCAGATCAACTTAATCGAGGCTTGAATCATATCCACGGCATAAAGGAAAAGAACGGCAAGAGTAATACATTTTACTTGGCTTCTATAGTGCTCTTTACAGCACTCAAGCACTTTACATACTCTGTAAGATCTTATATAACGGAAAACCGGCTTACTCTCATGTCTCCATTAAAATGTTGCAGGTCTGAGCAAAAATTAGCAACCATCAGCAAAACAAAGCATGAATAATTTGGCCTTTTAATGGGATTTCCTTATAAATATATTCATCTGATGTGATCGGTTTGTAATGTTTTTTATTCCCTTCAATGTTAAAATTTGAGAGAAACTGCATCATGATTCAAACTTTAACCAACGTTTAAATGATGTAGTTAAGTGTTGCAGCCCCAAATAGTTTTTGGTCTTCCTTCTGAAGTGAAGATGTAATCTTGAGCGACTGGACTGTGTACAGCTACAGCCACTGTCACTTGTTTCTTCACCCCTGTTGAAGTCGTCATTGCTCCAGTGAAAAAGTGGCTTTCCCATTGCTCGCTGTTCATTTTGGGATGTTGTCTTCCTTATCCGTGGATTCCTGGAACTGTTCCTTGCAAGATGAAGCCTGAAGAATTGGAGACATGGCTGTACTATCTCAACTTCCACTTTGTGATAACTCTGAGATTATCATGACATCAGGATTGGCTCACTTACCCGCTGAAGAAAATCTGCTTCCATCCGGGTTGTTTACATCTTGTCTTTTGCCATCTTTTCTAAAACAAAACATTACTGAATGATTTTAAGCTTTGTTGCTTTTCTGCACAGATGATTTTATGCAAAACCCAAAGTGTGGAGGTGTAATATATAACAATAATTTTAGTCTAGTCATTGTTTAGTCTTGCTTTATCTTGTCCTGTTGTCACTGCAATCTGCCACTTGGGAGTGTGGGTGGGAATGAGTCTCTACTCCCTCCAAATTATGTCTTTTAATGAAGCAAATCCTCGGTGACTCCTCTAGTCTAGGCACTGACAAAGACTTTTAAAGTTAGAAATGTCAGCTTGGTAATGTTATCGGTCATTGATAATGATCGGCAGATAAATAAACACCCCGTCCCCTCCCCGGTGACATTAAAGTCTGTCTGCTCGCGAAAACTTTTATGAAGAAAAAAAGAGCTACAAATCATTAAGGCTTGTATCGCGGCTCTTGGAACTCGATGATGATGTTGATGAGAGGGAGAGTCTGTTTATGGTTGTACCAAAGTAATGCACTAGCTGGGAGACAGAGAAGCGCAAAAAGCAGACTAATGAGACAACAAATGGCAGCTGAACTCCACGAGCACTCTTGTTATACTGTATATTCCTCTTAGGTCATGTCAGTAGGCAGCCGAGTGCTCAGAGATGAAGGAGCAGAAACTGAGGTGCCACAGTAACACTGCCTAAAGAGTCTCTTTGTATTATAAGTCGGCTGTAACTTTTAAAAGCGAAAAGGAAGACACTACCTGAACTGAACTCTTGCTTTCCTTTGAGTTCCTCGGTTAAATTTTCTGTAGCAGTGATCATATTTCTTTGCATTGCGAGTGAGGTCCTGTTATTTCGGCACTGTGTCTATGAATTATGTAAATTGTCACGATAGCTCTGCATCAGTGCTGCTGAGACAGAGTTTTGTGCGTGTTTGGATACAGCACTTACAATTCTGCACACTTCTTTTGAGAACTGACACCTGTGCCAACATGTTTTGATAATTGGAAACAATTAAGCTGTCTTGCAGAGGTGAGTTTTGAAATAGTCTTCCTGACATGCGGTATTCATAGACGTTAATAACTCCTGTTCTTGGATTGATTTGGACACACCTGAATGGTAATTTGCTGTGGATAAAAAGCTCTGCGTGCATGCGCTGACAGGCGGCATCAATGTAAAAGACTGAAGAAATACACATTTCTCCTACTAAACTAACAGCTACATTCAAAAAGATGTTATTATGAATATGTCATGCTGCCTCTCATGTTCATTTTACCCACCTTCACCTTGTTCGTGTCCACTGTTGCTTCTCTCTCCTGCATTATTTTTCTCTTAATCCCTCTCAGGACAGCATTAGTATTACTGCATAAGCTCTGCTGATTTGGTCTTTTTACCTCCAGACCCTGAAACTCTGATTTATTCCCGAACAAAAATATTAGGGACTTTCTCTGGCTAATGTGCCAGAAAATTCTGTCCAACTTACCCTGACTTCACAGAGAATGAGATTCTGCTCTTAACATCATCCGGTGTTTCAGATGTCTGACATTTGCCTTACAAGACTCATATAGCTAGTGCTGTAGAATGGCTGTATCAGTCTTTAGGGTAGATAAAACTCAGAATATCTCAGCTGGGAAATTATGTTGCTGCTGCACCAAAAGCTGGAGTATATAGGCATGCTTGTCTTTCTGTTTTTGTGAGGACATTCATTGACACTGATGCATTCACAAGCCAAGTTTGACCATCACAACTAACTGTCAAACCCTTATCATAACTTTAATATAAGCCGACTTCTAACTTTCTAGCGTTCATAACCCTCAAACAGGCCCTGAGTGGGTGTGAAAAAAATGAGAGCCAGCCTAGAAGTTTTACCTTTCACAACATTTGGTGACTCAGATGGTCTAAATCTCCCATGAAGATGGCTGTACAGACTATATTTTCATTTATCTATTTAACTGATATAATTTCTTTGTTTATGGTTCTCAAGAAAGCTTCGCAGCCAAGGCGCAATCACACATCTGTAAACTGTGGCTATAAAAAAAGTCTACACACTCTGCCAGATGAGAATTGCATGTGTTAATATAATCAAATTAATTGTATTGTGAGATATATTCATAGGAAACAAATGGTCTAAATGAAGTCATTTTTTCTTATGTAGTGTTTCTAAGTGTAGGTTAGTTAGAATCTGTATAGGCTCAGAGTCATTAATTTCTTGCAGCAGCTCATTAACCAACGTGTTTTTAGGCTCAATGGCAGAACCGAGACGTCAATAATCAGTTTTAAAAGGTTTAATGAACTATCACAGAAATTCAATAGGGCGAGGGCTCGGAGCAGGTAAGTGATTGCAGGTGAGAAGGTTTTAGGCCAGAACAGGTTAGTGCTTGGCCAATGTGAAGACAGGGAATTATCTGTAGATCAAGCTGTGGCTGCTGGATTGGAGCTGGAGTTTCAATTAGTGATTCGAATGCTCTTTTGTCTCTGTTTTGGTAGCAGGTGGTGGAGGGGGTGGGAAGGCTGGATGTTTGGAGAATACAGAAGTGGTGTAGGGTGGGCATACCTGCCAGTGGCAGGAAAATAAAAACGGTTCTGTTAAAGCCTTTATGTGTTGACCTGCTCAGGTGTGCTGGTAAGGTGTTTGATTCATGCTAATTTATACATGAATGTGTTCCTACTCCAGCACAGCTGAATCAGATGATTAGATTACCTCTTCAGCATGCCATCAAGTTTGCAAAGGCCTGGTAACAAGCCATTCATTTGATTCAGGTGTGTCGGAACAAGGATGCATCTAAAAGCTGCAGGACAGAAGCTCTCGAGGACTGAAGTTGGACAACCCTGCTGTAAGCTATAGACCCTAAAACCCCTCTGTGAGGCTTCACAACTGTAGGAAGGAAAAACTCCCTTTTAGGAAGAAACCTGCAGCATAAGCAGGCACAGGGAGAGGCAGCCATCTGTTACAACTGATGAGGAGAAAGAGAAAAGGGAAAGCAGGGAGAAAGGATAACAGTCTTTCTCCCAGCTTACTGGCTCATGGTATTACTGGCTTGTGCTTCTACTCTTTCCTAGTCACCAGTACGGTGATAATTAAGCCTGTTGTGTCTTATACTTGTTCTTTTATTTTTCATCCTGCACCTCTGCTTTGTTCTCCAGTTGCCTACCAGAAACCTGTGTGTTTCCTCTGTGTTCCCAATTCTAAGTTTAATGGTCACTTCCCATTTTCTAACGCAGACCCTCCAGCTGGATGCTGCACCAATAAAATAAGAACAGACTTACCTGAAAGCTGCCTGCTCACTCTTTGCCGAATCTCCCTCTGCTCCCTGGGATCCTTGCCTTTCTGCCAGTTCGTCCTCTGATTGTCCTGCTTAAGATGCCAAAAAATAAGAGTATTACATTGTGATGCAGAATTCTAGGCCAGTATCAGCATAATAAAGGGATGGTTCAGGACCATATGATCCAGCCTTAAATATAACATTTATCACAAAGTGCCTTCAAAAAGTCTTGGGTCTAATTTTAAAAGTAGAGAAGACGCCTGCATCTTGAATTTAAACTGAGGGCTGTCTCCAAATGAGAGAGGCCTGATGGCTGAAGGCTCCCATTTTACCTTTATAAACACAATGAAACCAGCAGAATGGATGTTGAGGAGGCTTCAGCTTACAATGTGCAAGGGATTTCACACTAAATAAGGGACAACAGACAGGCAGGAAGTGAAAGGATGAGCTGGTCCATGTATACTGCAAATAAGTTAGATGATGGTGAACATGTATGACAGCTGATGCGCAGGAATCCAACAAACTCTGCCTGTGGGTGGAGGTGAAAGATGAGCTGGCCAGAAACCAGGCCTGTCCTGACCATGGCAAGCTCTCAGAGCCTCTGATGTCACTGATTCCAGTCTTGGGCCCAGCACCAGCACTGAGTCTGTGGAAAAGATATAAGAGCATACTCAGATACTAACTCTGAGTTGGTTCACTTAATGAAATTTCAATTTAGGCTCATTTTCAGTCAGCTTCGATTCTGCTCTGGGTTGGCTGGATTTCTGGTGTGTTTAAATTGTTGTATGGCTGTGCAGCAATTCATGCAGATTCGAGATCAGATTATGAACGAATCTGAAAAGTTTTGATTTTATTTGATATAGCTCAATGCAGCTTTGACTCTATTTTGCTTTAAACAGGCAGACTGTGTTATAAGCCTGTATTTTTTTAATTCACCCTAAACTTACACTGTTTAGTAACACTGCATTTATATTATATTATATTTAACCTACTGAGAACCGAGGACGAAAGAATCTTCCCACTGAACTTATTTTTGTGTGATTTCCTTCCCCTTTGGAGCTAACAGAGGCCACCCAAACACATGAGATATCAATGGAAAGCCCAGGATGTCCTCTATTTAGTACATCAAGACTTAGTAGGGCAGCTCAAATAAGTCAAAAGATATAAACCAAAAACAAATGTCCATTAAAGAGGATACAAGTGAATAGGCCTGTTCTCACAGCTCATCAGCACTGGTGGCAGTGGCATGTTTGTGCTTTGTGTATGCTAGTGTAAAGAGTGACTGTGAGCAACGATCAGACAGAAACTAATAATAATTAGAATCTGAATTTTATCACGTGATATTGGGATTCAGCAGTTCACTACAGCATTCATTAATTTGTTCTTGTTTGCATTATGTAGACTTGTTAAAATAATACGACACCAGTACACATAAAAGTCAAACCAAGCTCTTTTTAAACTCATTTTAAATCACTCAAAACCAGAAACCAACACGTAGCACTCTGAGAGCACAGACCCCTCCAAGGCAGCTCACGCTCTGGGCAGGATTTACTTTCAAGGTGAATAGTGTTGTATTTTCTGTATGTTCATTTTTTAAAACTTTGTTCTTTTTAATTGTACTATAAGAAAATTGTAGTGCAATAGAAATAGGTGCAAATTGTAGGCTTTTGTTATTTGCCCCATTTAAACCCAGTTGAATATACTGTCAAGGTTCTCCTGGGCGACTCACTCATTTTCTCTTTTTCTGTTGTAGAATAGAATTGAATAGCCCTTTATTTTCATTGCACATGTATGCACATAATGGGTGCTCCATGCCAACTGTGGCGGAATAAAACATAAATAGTAAGATAGCAGGAATAAATAAGAAACAGGAGACATATATTCATTCAAGATGAATGTATACAAAACAGGAGGGAGGCACACATTAGAGAACAGGTTGCAAAGTGCTTGAATGTAATGCGAAGGACTTGGTCTGAAAGAGTCTGTGTGTGAGTGGCCTGAGCGATGAAGGTTACTCAGACCATGGCTCAGATTGGTGAGGTGGGGGGTAGTGTTTGTTAACAGTGTGAATGGCCCAGGGGACGAAGCTGCTTGTGAGTCTGGAGGTGTGGGACCTGACTGACCTTAGGCACTGACCAGAGGGCAGCAGGTCAAACAGGCAGCCAGGGTGCAAGGGATCACCTGTGATGGCCCTGGTTTTCCTGAGAGAGGAGGATCTGGTGATGGGCTCCAGGGGTGGCAGAGGGCAGCCAGTGATGGTGGTGTTAATTACCCTCTGTGCAGCCTTCCAGTTCTCAGTTGTGGTCCCTGTATACCAAACACCCAGCACGCTCTCCACTGAGGATCGATAGAAAGCCAGCAGCAGCTTCTGGTCCAGGTTCTTCTTCCTCAAGACTTCTTTATGCTGTTGTGGGTCCAGGTGAGATCCATGGAGATGTAGGTGCCCAGAAACCTGAAGGTGGAGACAAATTCCACCTGTTCTCCATTTAAAATGAGAGGGGAGTGGACCACTCTGTGCCTCCTCAAGTCCATAATGAGTTCTTTGGTTTTGGTTGTTTTCTAAACACCAACAGGACTAATTCTCTTCTTCCATTACCCCCGTCATACCTGACAATGACGTTGGTTGGATGGATTGGTGTACAGTCAACAATGTGTGTTGTATATATGTGCGTGTGAGGTAACCATGCCTTGTGCTCCAGGGATGGGGCTTTCTGCTGCTTCCCCACCTCTCAGCTCCATGCACCTGGGATGATTAACTCACCTGTGAGTAATTTTGTGATCAGCTGTCTGATTGTTAGACTGGAAACAGTTGGTGGAATTGTTGCTTCTGAAATCTGCATGTTTGGCTCTGTGACTTCAACTTACTTTCAGTTTGTCTCTGTGCAGGAAACCTGGAGCTCGTGAGAAAGTATTCCTGTGGAGAGAAGGAAATATGGATCTGAGTTAATAACTACATATTTCATATACCTATATGTTGTTAATTTTAAAAAAAAGACTTGTAAGAACCCTAGTTTCTAAGTTTTTTATTTTTATTTGTCCTTTATTTATCCAGGTAAGTTACAAGAGTAACAGTAAAAAAAAGTATTTCTATTCTTGTATGAAACACAGCTCTATATACCACAATTATCACCTTCATATCAATCTACTGACCAAATGTGACACATTTGAAATCTTTACACGATACTTTATGTGTTAACCATACACACCACACTTAGTCATCATAGTTTGGAGGTAGAAGCCTTTTTTTTCCGTTTTCAACCAATAAATTATTAAGCTGACCTTGAAGACTTTGGTGGATGTAAGCCAAGTTTCAATGGACCGTCAACATGACCCCACTCTACACCCCTACACAGTTTTATTGGAATTCATTTAAAACTTTTCCAACTGTTGTGTTTACAGACAGAATGATGACACGTACACACGCATGCACGCAAACACTACCAAAGACCTTCTTGGAAGAAGTTAAAAAAAAAACATTAAATAAAATTCAAAGCATTGCACTGAAATAACCGAATAACTTTCACTGGACATCTGAAGTGGTGTGTCAAGTTCAGTGCTGTTAAATTCTTGTTTACAGAGTTTGAAAATAACTTTTTAAAAGATTCTTTAACTGTTTAAAACTCTGCTCTGTTTACTTTAGCCTGCCTTCTTAGATGCTTCTCTTGTGGAGCAGTTGATTGTCTGATGATCCGCTTTTTATCATTTTTTTGTTTCTGTGTTTTGAAGCCTCAGGTGGAAACGCTGAGTTGGCTCCTTTCTCTTGACCTGGATGGAGTTCCTCCATTTGAGCAGTCCTTCCCACTTCCGCCTTTTATCTGGAAATAATATGTGTGGACTGTGTCAGGCCGGAGGTTCCAACAGAGGTTCGGAGGTTCTTTCCCATATTGTTGTTGCAGCTATGTTAGCAGTTCTGAACCTCCTCACACACCTTACCTGGAAACCTGTTCACTTGTTGCCTCCAGAAACTCCCAGAACTACTCACCAGCCCCATGTAATCTGTCAAAGAAAGTACTTACCCGCTCACCTGCCTGCCCGCTCTTCAAGCGCTTTCTCTGCCACCTGTCTGATACTCGCCAGCTACCTTCACACTCCCTCTGAGCCTCCCCTCACTTCCAACGCAACCAAGACCTCTGGTTCACTCTCATTATTCTCATCATCCTCTTGGGTTCCAGGTAATCTCTTGTCTCCTGTCTAACAGAGCTTCCGTGTACCAGTCCAAAGTGTCTCTGAATTTATCCACCAACTGTCTGAACCCATTAACAATTCATTCTTTCACAGCAAACAGTACAAACCTTTCTGCTGTTGTCTGAGTCTGCTCTTTGGGCCTGCTTTTTGCCATAATACAACATTGTTGCTGTGTGGACTGCCTCTATAGTGATGAGCATGTAAAGTCATTATGTTGCGTGAACCTGGTCTTTATTTCCTCTTTGTGCGCAGCAATGCACAACATTCAGAAAGCACTATGGCGGGGGAAACAAGCGTGTCAGTACACCCCACTGTTCCCCTTGTGTTTTCAGTTAACCACATGTGCTGCACTGGTAGTTATGTGAGTGAACAAATACTAGTCTGCTGTTGAACTGATGCTTCAAAGCCCCGAACAATTTTTAGTTGTGTTATGTTATGTTCAAGGAGTGTTCTAGCAAATTGCAAACCACGTGAACTCTATCACACATTCTGTGTAAAGATAATTATGGAAAGAGGATTAGAGGGTTTGTTACTCAGAAGACCATTTACAGAGTTGCAGGTGTTCATTGCAAAATGTAGCTCTGAGGAACATTTGTGTTTGCATGCAAATAATTGTAACGACTTCTGTATTTTTTTACCTTTTCCCATGAGCACCTTTATTGCTCCAAATATAGCAAAGTGGTGTGTGACCATGTGACGGTACTCAGAATATATTACATTAGCTTTCTGAGCATTTGGCTTACACCACTAAACATATTTCTGAGTGTGCTTACTTTCTTTCCATCTCTTTTATATCCCTCTTTTAACCTTTCTTTATTTACTCCCTCGATCCCTTCTCCAATTCCACCTAAACTCTGAGGCTCCCCTCATTGCTCCTTTCTCTGTCAAAGTTAATTGTTTTCTCTGTGCGTGTGTTTTTTTTCTTCTTTTTTTGGTTTTCCCTTCATGTTGTTTGATTGAATTGAGAGGACTTCTCATCGTCACTGCTGCAGGGCTAAACAGAGAAAGGGGTGCCAGGGATAAAGATGGCAAGCCAGAGGGTGACTCAGTCTTCCTTATTCCAAGACACTCACTCACTCCCTCTCTCTGTGTCTCTCTCTCTCTCTCTCACACACACACACACACACACACACACACGAGATAACACTGATACAAGTAGTTTAACACATCCAGACATGCGTTTGCAGGCCGACACAAAATGTAAAGTGCATTAAGGAAAAAAAAAGTTTCATCCTCATATGACCCATGAGCCTCACTGGAATGTCCTTACGCAATGTGATACACAATATATAAAACAACGCCACACATGTGCTCATGTGCTCACCTCCACCCTCAGAAACCCCCACTTTAATCTGTTCTCCAAATGTTTTCTTCCCTGCGGTGCTGAGCCAGTTTTTCTATTTATGGGGGGGTGTTGAGCTGATGTGAGATGATCGGAAAGTGCCTCGCTCCCATTGTGATTCTCCTCGAGGTGTGTGTGTATGCAAATGCATGTGCGTCCATGTAGATGTTGACATGCATGAGTTCGCTTCTGGGATTGTCTGTGTGTGTACTTGCATTCGCGCTTGTTTCCAGATCTGTCAAGGTGTTGTATGTCCCTGTGTGTTTGTGTGTGTGTATTTGCATTGTGTATGATGGGGATATAAACAGGAGTCGGCTCATAGAGAGCAGATGTGCCTCCAATAATGGCTAAATGGAGATGCAGGGAAGCACCAACAGCCAGACTAATCAACGCCTTGAAGTGCACAACTTTCCCTATAAAGGGGTGTGTGCATGTGGATGTGTGCACGTGGCTCTATGTGTGTGTGAGATACAGTTGCTATTATTTTGTAGCTGAATGTCCACATCTTCTATTAATACAAGCACACGCACACAGAAATTTGAAGGAGGTAGCATTAAAGCACACAATGCTGCTCCATGTATTGTATGAATAGCATGCACTAAAGCTAGCAGGTACTCTGGAAATGAAATTTAACCATCTGAGATGGTGAATTTGTGGAGATACTTTAATCCAACCCATTTAAAATCCAGTCTGAGGTCCTGAGTAGTTGTTTATTTCCAGCACTATATTTGGGAGCATTGGGAGAACTAACTTGAAGCTATTTGGTTTGGATTATAAATGCATTAGGAAATCCAGGTAATCCAAACATGAAGACATGCACACACAAACAAAATCTACAGAAGTCATGCAGTACCTGTGCTCTGTTTTTAAATTTAAGGTATCAGTGCTCGCCTTCTGACAAGACCATGGAGCCATACTGGTTTCTTGAAAATCGACAACAGTCTTGTGATGTGAACCAAACTCACAAGGAAAACACTAATTACCGGTAAACAACGTCCCAGACATCAACGCTAATGAAGCCATCTACGAGCTGTGTGCCAAGAGCGTGCTGCAGGTAGTCACGGGAAGAAAGACATGAAAAGGTAAAGATGGCAAGGAAAAAAGGACTTAACCCTCTCAAGGCAGGCGTTGCAGATTTGCAACAGTTAAAAGCTAACAACCTGATTACCCCACATACATATTTTATGAGTTTTTTTTACTCAGAAGTACCACTGCAGGACTTGGTTGTGCATTAGCAAACAAAAACTTAATTTGAGCCTGAGAGGGTTAATGGAAGAGAAGCAAAGGGATACTGGGAAGAAGGGAAAGTAAAATGAATGAACAGCAGAAGAAACTGAAACAGGAAGGAAGAGACGGTAGGTGTAGGGGAAATGAGGGAGCTCGAGATTCAGCGCAAAAATAAAAGAATCAAATGAGCAACAGTAAAGGAAAGAGAAGAAAAAAAAGTGATGGAGAAGAGAAGAGAGAAGTATTTCGGGAGGTGTGAGAACAGAACATATCATCCCGGGGGCTCTGTGACTTTCCAGGCCTTTAATGTCTTTAATTAAAGCCAACAGTATTATCGCCGTGCTCCCTTGGAGTGCCATTAGCAAAGCAACAGCTACAGAGCCAACTAATAGAGGAGGGGAAGGGATTGGGTTAAAATGCCTAATGATGGGAAGAAGCAGCAAGAGGGGGGTGGATGGAGGAGGTGTTGGGGAGTCATCGAGGCCGCAGGAACGCTGGAGGTCAGGATAGACAGGGTGAGAGTAGTTATTAAGGGTGAAGGGGAGCTGGAAGCCAAGATGGACAGAGGGACACACAGGGTGAAGATGATGGAGGAGGATAAATGGAGGAATGGAAGAGGAGGAGGAGGAAGAGAGAAGAGGAGAAGGCTTGATGGGGAGGAGGGGGTGGATTTGTGAAACTTCAAAAGGCCAAAGCTGGAGAGGAGACAGGCTGCCATGGAGAAAGAATTATGGAGCTAAACGTGTGGGCTGACTGATACATGATCACATTATCCCGGCAGCTTGTTTAATCAATCTGACTTCCCTGGCCACAGGGACGGTCTCTCACATGGCCCTGCATCAGAGTGGGGAGGCATGGCAACCACTGCAGGGGCAGAAGGCTGCAGAAGGGGTTTGTCTTGTGACATTTTAATGGGAAGAAATGTGATGGCTTTGGGTAAATTTCATCAAAATGAAATGCGTTTCAGTGCCACTGTATATAAAGATTAATGTAGCGAGCTTTGACATCACCCATTGCTCTGTATTCAGGAAATGTTTTGTCTCGCATGGCCTGGAAACCTGGATCATAACCCATTATCTTTTACTGTCAGTTCAAAGCGAGGATCCAAATGCAAGACAACACAGAGGCAAGGAGGCAGGTTGCAAAAAAACAGGTTCTTTAATGAACTTGCTAGTGGGTGTAAACAACAAAGGGTGCTGCTGAGGAAGAGCAGGCTGAGTCCAAAATATAGTCCAAAGACTAAGTGCAGCCAGAAAGCAAGAACACAACAGAGGAAACTAAAGCTCAAGGAAAAACTCAGGGGAAGAGGAGGAAGCAACTGGAGAGTAAACAAAGACAAGACGAGACACATGCGAGAAGAGTTAAAAAATAGCAGAGATGGAGAGACAAAGAAAGCAAAACAACAAGGAAACAAGGAAGATCAGTTGTCAAAACAAAGGAGGAAGTCACTACAACTGGGACATGAGAATCACTCAGACATAGACTCGTAGACAGAGAGACAAGCAGACAGGGAAACATAGTGGCAGAGCTCTTACTTACACATGAGCTAACAGGTTAACGACTTTACCTTCATTGTCTGCAGTAACGTTAAAAGCAGGTGAGAAACCAATATCACTGACATCTTCTTCTTAATGAAGCATATCATACAAAATGTCCAGCAGTAAAACTTATCAGAGGTCTGCAGAGCAGCGAGCTAATCTTACAGAGCAGCTGAGGGGGGATAACATTAATGTTTTTATCCTGCCGTGCCATCCTAAAGCCCATTTCTCATTTATCACTTTGTACATCCTTGATTCTTATCCTCACCTCTTTTCCTTGCCTCTTAGTTCCTCCCACTAGAGATGCACAACAAGTTATCATTTTTGTCAAGGAGGACAATCTCGAAATTCCAGAGAGCGTTTAAGAAAATGTGAAATCCTTTCTTTGGAGCTGCCACTTTAAAGTGCTGTCAGTTAAATATGACATTTGGCACAGCTGGATCATAAAGAGTTATTACTGCTGTATTTTATGATCTCAGATGTAACAAGGTTCTCTTTTTTAATCACACACAAAGGGGTGAAGGGTAGAAAGTTTGATCACCTTAAACACCTGAAACAACATGTGAATACTAAGAGTCCTTCTCCCACAGTGATTTGTATATTCCCCCTTAACTGAAGGTAAAAACTCCTCAATCCTCCTCTCTCTTCTCTCCTCCTGCCTTTGTCCTCCGGATGAATTTTAGACACTGGTAAATCCTTCAGTGTGACGTACTGAGATTGATTTCAGCGTCACAGAAAGAGATGAGGAAGCTCAGATTAGAGACACGAGGAAAGCCTTTCATCCTGGGTAGATGCTGACTGAGGGATAGATTTGGGGGGTGTAGTTCAGACTGACTGGCTTGTTCCCTTTCTGACCTGCATCCTGCAAACTTCTGGGAAAACTGTTCTTTGATCCTGGTAAAACTTTATTCAACTTTTTACTGTTGAAACACTTCTGTTTTGTGTGTGGCGCGCGTTTCTTTTAACCTGAAGTTTGAAGAATTTGGACAACTGTTTTTTGGGATTTTTTTTTTTTTTTTAGTTTTTAATAACGAATGATTTAATTGCAGGACAAAGGCGGTGCATCATGCATGAAATTTTAATTTATATTAGGAACAAACCCATTTGAGATTTTCTAATGCTTTTATTTTTTGTGTGTTAATCTGACAGCTGTGATAAACATGCACTATGGTTAGTTTTACACACACACACACACACACACACACACACACACACACACACACACACACACACACACACACACACACACACACACACATATATGTATGTAAGCAATTCCATCACTAGTCATGTTTCCTGTATTTTCTATTGTTGTGTCCCACTGCTCTGGTTTTTAAATTTGTGCACTGCGAGATGAGCAGAATATTAAACAAATATTTTTCATGGTTGACTGATGAGCAGGCTTAAAAAACATGAAAGCCAAATGAAATCTTTTTCCACACGCCTTCAAAACCAGAATATCAGGAAGGTTCTAAGCTCCCTTGTGAACTCTCTCGCAAGGAAGATGTTTCTTTCCTGCCACAACACAGAGTAGGTAACAACTCAGCCTTCACACATTATCGTAGCTTTAATTGTGTCGCTGTATTTAAACAGCTGCTGAATCAACATCTGTTTGCCATCAGATTGTATGCTTGGGGAGATGTAAGGATCTGGAAATGTTGCAACTGCGCTTCGAGGGATACACTGCAGTGGAGCCACAAAGTGCAACTTGGAAAACAGGCTAGAAAGTGAAATGAAGGAAAAGTAAGTGACCGAGCGAGTGTGTGGGTGGGTTATAGGATGGTTTTTAAAATGACTTCCAGTAGGTGCCAGTAATCCACTGTCAACTGCTGAAAGTGTTCCAGGTCACATATGAGATACCAAGTCGCAAAGTAAATAATGCATTGGGCATAACACCGCCACACCCTTTAAAAGGTTGGCCTGAGGCAACCACTGCCATTAGTGAAAAACATAATATTAAAAAAAGCTTTAGTATTCCCAAGTCTAGCCTGAGACCCACTTAAACCAGTAGGGCCTTAAGGTTTTCAAACGCAAGATGCCAGATCTTTGAAGGATTTTTCTGTTAGTGCTAGCGTTAGTGCTGTGATGGTGACAATTTTTTTTCTCAGTTTGCAAAAACTTCTATAGTCACCTCTCAGAGTGAGAAGCCACCGCAGTTTAAGCTGAGAAGAAAGAGCAGGGAGCAGTTTAAATTCATGGTAGGTCGTGCCTTACCTCCAAAGGACAGCCCGGAGCTTAGAGAGTGACTGAAGCTGCAGCCTAAAGAAGAGACAACAGGGTTGAAACTGGGGGCCCTCTGTGCTCATGCCAAAACACATTGTGCAAATATGTGTGACTTTAATCAAAACCAAAGGCTGGGCTGTGAGACGGCAGATGTTGGTCTGGTAATATTGGTTGTGTTGGTTTGGCATAGAGCTATTTAACTGGGTGTTCTTTAAAGCAAAACAGGAAAAGGGGATGGAATCTGCAGAAGTGCAGAAATAAGAGGTTACAGAAACAATTACGAGAGGGCAGAAATGGATGATTCATAACCTTTTTCATTGGTGATTGCATATCGAGCCCAGAAAACAAGACTTTAACTGGGAAATTATGTGTTCACCTCAGTTTAATCATCAGTTCGTCACAGAGGACAGTAACCTTTTCTGGGAATGGAAAAATCACGCGTTGCTTTTCAGCTCAATTGAACTGCTTATTTGTGTCAGTGAGGTTGTGCTATTTTTACAGCAGCTTGTTATACGTTATCAAATTATTTCAACTCTGATAAGACTGTCTGATTTTTATTCTAATTACCTCATCCAGGTCTACACCAGTGAACTACAACACAGAAACCACTGAAAGGTGAAGTGAGCAACAGAGATGTAACAATAGCAACTGTCAAGGGTGGAATGTATGAGACAGCAAGTGAACAACAAGTTCTTGAAGTTGGACAGTGAGAGATGGCACTGTGGGAGGAAGAAGGCGTTATAGTGCTGTCCACAGTGTTTTGCTGGGAAACCGTAGGCTCTGGCACTTATGTGAATGTTATTTTGGCACATATCACCAACCTAAACACTGCTGCAGACAGTTTACATGCCATCATGGCAGCAGTATGTTTTTTTTTCAACAGACTAATGCTCCCTGCCACAATCCAGAGTTAAGACAATTTCAGGGTGTTGGCGCCAAAGCATCAGTACACTTGAAAAACAATGAAGACACACAATGCAACCAGACCTAAAGAACCTACACAAAACACTTTCAGATGACTTATGGAGTTCATTCTTTGACAGGTCAGGGTTGTTTGACATCAACTCCAAGTCTGTGTAATGCTTTTTATGCACATAAAGCGGGTTCCAGTGATTCATCTGGGACACTTTTAGAGTTCAGTATCTCGCTAAACGACGTACCATGTAAGATCTCCTGCAGAACCCAGAATGAAGTCACATGAAAAAAGCAAACCACTTACTGCACTGCCTGGGAATTGAACCCAGGTCACAAGAATGGGAATTGTTGGAGCTTAGACAGTTCAGGCCAATATTTTACTTAGTTACATCATGCCATATTTAAGTATTTGTCATGATCTTTGAGTTTCTAGTTATGATCTTCATTATTTTATGTTATAATGTAATATACTGTGCTCCATAAATTAATCCTGCTTTGTTAATCTTTTGTGTTGTTGTAAAGTGTTGATAGATGTCGTAAAGGGGGTGTGTATTTTGCCCACATGTGGGGGGGAGAGGTCAGGTTAGGCTTAAGCAGGACGTGGAGCAACAGTTTTCTGACCGTCGCCGTTAATGTTATTTTTTGTTGTAACATAAAGGGGATGTAAACGGAGCTCCCACCAGAGGCATTTGTTTGTACCTTTCGTTTTATATGGCGAATAAATGTTTTGCTCCTCTTTTTCTTCGCCTCGTTTTTGCTACCGGAAGGCATCCAAGTGATTTAACAAGAGCACGAGTCAGAAACTTTACGTCCTGCAGAAGCGGCAAAGAAGGACCGAAGGTTGCCGCTACATTAGTCAGAAAACTGCTCCGAAAGTGAGAGGATTACACACGCGTCATCGGCGCACGGAGTTAATCGGCCCGCGGCGCGGCAAGGAAAAACGGAAAAAGTGCTTTACAAGTGAGGACGTTAAAGAAGATGCTGCTTCAGTCTTCCCGTGTTTCCTGGATCCTTTCGGCAGTAAGAGAGCCCCGCATCTGAAAAGTAAGATGCTGTTCCTGCTTTAAGGTTTGTGAAAATTCCTGTAAGGTTAAGAGGTACGTGGCTGGTGTAAAGGATTAATTGCATTGAAAGGTTTGTGGCAGCGCAATTAATATGGAACAGCCGGATAAGAGAGTTTCAAAGCCAACCTTTAAAGCACAAGAGGAAAAGCTTCAGCAGCTTAAAGTGACAAGGAAAACCAAGTTGGGTTATCTTACTAGAAAGATAAAAGAGATTGAGGACCTTATGGAAGATGATGGCAATTTTGAGGAAGTGTCTGTTAAATTAGCCACTGACTTCTCAAAAATGTATATTGAGTTTTGTGAAAACAACGATGCAGTTAAAAATCGCTTGACTGAGTCAGAACTTCTTCATGATCAGACACAGTGGTATGAGCCAAAGGCTAGCTATTTGAGAAGTTTTGTGGAGAAAGTCGAGAGATGGTTAAAAAGAGTGGAAATGCAAGTAGATGAAGCAAGAATGATTGATGCTGAAGTAGAGCCTGCAGACAGTGCTTCAGCGATGTCGTCCAGACACAGTAAAGCCCATCGAAGCAGCCGCAGCTCTTCTGCTGTGTCTTCGACCACATATTCGGCCAGGCTAAAGATTGAGGCAGAAAGGGCTGCTCTGGTAGCGCGTGCGGAAGCCTTAAAGCAAAAGATGGAGATTGACAGACAAGAAGCTGTTCTTAAGGCAAAAAGGGAGGAATGGGAGTTGCAAACAGCTATTGCTGCAGCTAGCGCAAAGCTTGACGTGCTGACTGTGAAGGAGCCAGCCCATAACACTTCTGCTGACTTGGTTAACGAAATGGCTGCCTGCCAAAGAGCTCCGGGCCAGAATATTGGGGCCAGTTTTGGTTTCGTTCAGCCAGAACATGGAGATGTTTGTCGAAAGTGTGAGTCGGAAGTAATGCAGGGCTCAGAAAGGAGTAGCAGGCTTCCTCATCCATTGAGCAAGAAGGATAATAGCCAGTCTATTGCTAGTCAAAGCAGGATGGCTGATGTTAAAGACTTGTTGAATGTCATGGAGCGACAAAACGAGATTACAGAGCTCCTAGTAAAACAACAGAAAGCATCCACTCTCCCTCCCTTGGATGTTCCAGTATTCAGTGGGGATCCACTGGAGTTTGGGTTTTTTATGAAAACATTTGAGCATGGGATTGAGGAAAGGACAGACAGCAATAGAGATAGGTTGCGCTTCCTGGAGCAGTTCACCCAAGGGAGACCCAAGGTTCTTGTTCGTAGCTGTTCGCACATGCATCCTGACAGGGGCTACGCTGAAGCCAAGAGGCTTCTGCGCAAGCATTTTGGGGATGAATATACTATTGCCTCAGCCTACATTGAAAGAGCTCTAAAATGGCCTGTAATCAAGCCAGAGGATGGTGATGCTCTGACGGAGTTTGCTATGTTCCTCACTACTTGCTGTAACACAGTAGACAGCATGGAGTACATTGAGGAGATGGATAGCCCTACTAATATGAGAACTGTCATCTCCAAGCTTCCTTTTAAATTAAGGGAAAGGTGGAGGGGTTTCGCCTGTGACATTCAAGAACGCACAGCAATGAGAGCTAGATTCGCTGATCTGGTCAGTTTTGTAGAAAAGCAGGCAAAGATTGCTTCTCACCCATTGTTTGGTAACATTCAGGACACCACTTTGTCAAGTGACAAGGGCAAACCAAATGTACGCAGAGAGAATGCTCTGAAATTCAAGGAGAGGGAAAGCATCTTTGCTACTAATACGGCACCTGTGTCAAACAGTGTTGAGCAGACAAAGAGGGAAAAGGAAAATGTAGGCTCTACAGGTGGAAGACAGTGTCTTTTCTGTCATAAGGGAGGGCATAACCTCAATACCTGCAGACTCCTCAAGCAAAGGCCCCACAGAGAAAGGCTTGATTTCCTCAAATCAAAGAGTTTGTGTTTCGGTTGCCTGTCACAGGGGCATTTGAGTAGGGGTTGCCAGCAAAGACACACGTGTGAAACTTGTTCTCAGAAACATCCCACCATTCTACATAAGGAGCAGTACTCTCCTCCTGATAGTAACGCTAAAAGTATCAGGGAGCCAGCAGCAAGTTTTTCTCCAGCAGCAGGCAGTGAAACATGCGGTTGTACCGGGGCTGGCGAAGCAGTCTGTGCGCTTTCAATTGTGCCTGTGAAGGTCAGATGTTCAAGGAGCAACGCAACAGTTGAATCGTATGCATTCTTAGACCCAGGAAGCACTGGAACCTTTTGTACAGACGAGTTGATGAGGGATTTACACGTCACAGGAAAAAGGTCCAACATTCTGCTACGCACCATGGGAAAAGAAGCGACAATCAGTACTCATGTCATTATGGGTCTCGAGGTCAGTGGTTTGGATGAGGACAACTTTTTGAAGATTCCCCAGGTTTTCACACAGGCAGAGATTCCAGTAACAAAGGAGAACATTCCACAACAGAGCGATGTGGACAGATGGCCCTATTTGAAGGAGGTTCAGCTCAAGCAGATTAATGGAAAAATTGGTATGTTAATAGGGACAAATGTACCAAAGGCGCTTGAGCCCTGGAAGGTTATTAACAGTGAGGGCAACGGCCCATATGCTGTAAAAACTGCACTAGGCTGGACGATTAATGGACCTCTGCTAAGAGAAGAGGGTATTGCTCAAGGAGCTGTTGAGTGGCCACCGGTGATGGTGAACAGGATATCGGTGACAAAGCTAGAGGAGCTCTCACAGCAGCAAATGAAGTATGACTTCCCTGAGCATGAGTCGTCCGAGAAAATGGAAATGTCAGCCAGAGACAGACAATTTATGGAGTCTGTGTCACTGTCAGTGAAGCAGGTTCACGGACACTACACCATTGGCCTTCCTTTAAAGAACAAGGAGGCTGCATTTCCAAACAACCGAGTTGTGGCGGTACAAAGAGCAGAAGGCCTGAAACGGAGGCTGTTAAGAGACAGTGAGTTTCATCAAGAGTACACAAACTTCATGACAGAGACGCTGGAAAGGGGCTATGCCGAAGAAGTTCCCGTGGCAGAAACTTCTGAAAGTGGTAGCAGAATATGGTATCTCCCACATCATGGGGTCTACCACCCAACCAAGCACAAGTTGAGAGTGGTATTTGACTGTGCATCCACGTATCAAGGCATGTCACTGAACTCACAGCTGTTGCAGGGGCCAGACTTAACCAATTCCCTTATAGGTGTTTTGATCAGGTTCAGGCAGAAGCCAGTTGCCTTCATGTCTGATATTGAAGGCATGTTTCATCAAGTCAGGGTTCCCGCTGAAGATGCTGATCTGTTGAGATTCTTGTGGTGGCCACAGGGAGATCTTGGTAAAGGCCTCAAGGAATACAGAATGGTAGTTCACTTGTTCGGTGCAACTTCTTCACCAAGCTGTGCATGCTACGCGCTGCAAAGGTGTGCTAAGGACAATCAGGCGAGGTTCAACCATATTGCAACGAACACTGTTCTAAGGAACTTTTATGTGGACGATTGCCTGAAATCTGTTGGCACTGAAGAGCAGGCAATCTCACTGATTCAGGACCTCAGGGCTTTATGCGCTGCAGGAGGTTTCAAGCTCACTAAGTGGATTTCCAACAGCAGAGCGGTGCTGGCATCTATACCTGAGGATGACAGGGCCAAAGAAGTCAAGGAGCTCGATCTTGAAAGGGACTGCCTCCCTATTGAAAGGGTTTTAGGGGTTCAGTGGTGCGTGGAGTCCGACACGCTGAAGTTCAGAGTTCTGGTTGAGAGCAAACCACTCACAAGGCGAGGACTGCTTTCAATGGTAAGCACTATATATGACCCGCTTGGGATCTTATCCCCTCTGATCTTGCCAGTGAAGCACATCCTGCAAGAGCTAAGCAGAACAAAGCATGCATGGGATGATAGCATGCCAGAAGCTCTGTCTCTGCAGTGGCATCAATGGGTCGGCAGTTTGCACCACTTAGCTAGGTTTGAGGTAGACAGATGTGTGAGACCAGTCAACCTTGGCAAGATCACTTCAGCTCGACTTCACCACTTTGCCGACGCAAGTGAAAGGGGGTATGGCATAGCCACATACCTGGTTTCAAAAAACAATCTGAACCAGCCACATAGTGCTTTCATTATTGGTAAAGCCAGGGTTACACCTTTGAAGCCAGTTACCATACCACGACTCGAGCTTACTGCTGCAGTGGTGGCAGCAAAGATGGACAGGATGGTAAGAGCCGAACTGGAGTTGGAGCTGGAGGAGTCTGTCTTTTGGACGGACAGCACGTCGGTGATTAAGTACCTCAAGAATGAAACAGCGAGGTTTCGTACGTTTGTTGCCAATCGAGTTGCTGCCATTAAGGATAGATCAGCTGTCTCTCAGTGGAGATATGTGAACACCTCGGCCAATCCTGCAGACTTTGCTTCCAGAGGGCTCAGTGTTGGTGCCTTTCTCAAGGCAAAGACATGGATCACGGGTCCAGATTTCATCACAAAACCAGAAATGGAGTGGCCAGAAATGCCAGACAGTGTATGCCAGCCGATCTGTAATGACCCAGAAGTCAAAGAAGCATCAGTATATGCTCTTATGGTTGAAGAAGGTGCAGACGCCACCACTCAGCTCATTCATCATTACTCAAGCTGGCATCGGGTTAAAAGAGCCGTTGCATGGATCCTGAGATTAAAAGGTGTGCTGAAGCTTCTCGCTCAAAAGAGGAAGGATTTAGAAGCGAATCTCTATGATGGAAGGCTGGAGCAGGAGAAGCAAATGACACACCTCAAAGCTAACCTTCCCATCTTGCCACTTTCTGTGAGTGACATGGCTGAGGCCGAAGTAGAGATCGTGCGCTTCAGTCAAGGGCAGCGGTTTGGCGAAGAGATTGCCAAGCTGCAACAAGGAAAGACAGTGTCAAAGGATAGCCCTCTTTGTCAGTTGTCGCCAGTTGTACAAGATGGCATTCTGAGAGTGGGCGGCAGACTGAGCAGATCTAGCATGCAAGAGGAGATAAAACACCCTGCAATCTTGGCTAAGGATCAGCATATAGCCACTCTCATTCTCAGATCTGCTCACGAGGATCTTGGACATGGTGGCAGGAATCATGTCCTATCAAAGGTACGGCAGAAGTACTGGATACTAAGATCCCATGCTGCTGTCCGGAAGATTTTGTCCCAGTGTGTTGTCTGCAGACGGCATCATGGGAAAGCGGCAAGTCAGATCATGGCAGATCTTCCTGCTGAAAGGCTCATACCCGATGAGCCACCGTTCACGAGTGTCGGTGTGGACTACTTTGGTCCCTTCGAAGTCAAAAGGGGTAGGTCAATGATCAAAAGGTATGGCGTAGTTTTTACCTGCTTGACGGTGAGGGCTGTGCATATTGAACTGGCAAATTCATTGGACACGGACTCTTGTATTCATGCATTGCGGAGGTTCATTGCTAGGAGGGGACAGGTTCAGTTGATGCGTTCTGACAATGGAACGAACTTTGTAAGTGCAGAGAGGGAGCTGCGGGAAGCAGTGCATGCTTTGGATAATGCAAAGATTCAAGAAGCCTTGTTGGTTAAAGGCATCACATGGATATTCAACCCCCCAGCTGCCTCGCATTTTGGAGGAGTTTGGGAGCGGCAGATACGGTCAATACGCAAAGTGCTCAGCTCCGTTGTGGAGCAGCAGGTCCTTGATGAGGAGGGTCTGCACACACTGCTGTGTGAGGTAGAGGCGATTATCAATAGCCGCCCTATCTCAAGAGTCTCTACCGATTCGAATGACCTGGAGGCCTTGACGCCAAACCATTTGCTTTTGATGAAAGCCAGAACTCCGCTACCTCCTGGAGTATTCAGCAGGAGCGACTTGTACTCGAGGCGTAGATGGCGTCAAGTCCAGTACTTGGCGGATTTGTTTTGGAGACGGTGGATTAAGGAGTATCTGCCAGACTTGCAAAGGAGGCAAAAGTGGGCCCAGCCACGAAGGAATATCAGTCAGGGTGATATTGTCCTCATCGTGGATGATTCCACTCCAAGAAATTCATGGCTAATGGGTCGAGTGATTCAGACGTTGGAGGATGCCAAAGGTCGGGTTCGTCAAGCCAAGGTGAAAACCAGCAAGAACATTCTCCTACGACCTGTGGCGAAACTTTGTGTGCTGCTAGAGTGTGATATGTAGCGCCCCTTCTACATATCACTCTAGAGACAGCGGTAAAGGCTGGTCTCCTACGG
Organism: Pelmatolapia mariae; assembly: GCF_036321145.2. Classification (NCBI taxonomy): domain Eukaryota; kingdom Metazoa; phylum Chordata; class Actinopteri; order Cichliformes; family Cichlidae; genus Pelmatolapia; species Pelmatolapia mariae. The sequence continues at coordinate 6,605,556 of NC_086245.2, forward strand.
TGGGTCATGTGCTTGAACCTCTGACTCCATTCCCTAATCTCCCCAAAACACGCACATACACGCATCCATGAAGATATGTTCCAGCTTAAGAAGAGTTCCTGCTGTAACAAGGCGGAGCGAAGTTTCTGTTGGAATAAGGACATTAATGTGCCATATGGGCAGTTCAAGTACTTTGTATATTTGCCTGTTCGTTATCTGGAAAGTTTGGTGTTCTGAACAATATATATGTATAAGAGTAATTGTTTTGTGGCTTACAAGAACAATTAGGGGCCAGGATGTTGGAGCTTAGACAGTTCAGGCCAATATTTTACTTAGTTACATCATGCCATATTTAAGTATTTGTCATGATCTTTGAGTTTCTAGTTATGATCTTCATTATTTTATGTTATAATGTAATATACTGTGCTCCATAAATTAATCCTGCTTTGTTAATCTTTTGTGTTGTTGTAAAGTGTTGATAGATGTCGTAAAGGGGGTGTGTATTTTGCCCACATGTGGGGGGGAGAGGTCAGGTTAGGCTTAAGCAGGACGTGGAGCAACAGTTTTCTGACCGTCGCCGTTAATGTTATTTTTTGTTGTAACATAAAGGGGATGTAAACGGAGCTCCCACCAGAGGCATTTGTTTGTACCTTTCGTTTTATATGGAGAATAAATGTTTTGCTCCTCTTTTTCTTCGCCTCGTTTTTGCTACCGGAAGGCATCCAAGTGATTTAACAAGAGCACGAGTCAGAAACTTTACGTCCTGCAGAAGCGGCAAAGAAGGACCGAAGGTTGCCGCTACAGGAATCTTGCATGATACCACTACACCAGCAGTGCTACATGACTGCTTGCTGTAATGAATCATTAACCATTTAGCATACATGGCATTTTATTTTTCCAGGTGCATAGCGGGTATATAATTTCATGAAAGTGGTAACCACTACTAAAAGGGAGCTCAAACACCACTAAAGTCAACATATATAGTAACGTCTTGGATGGCATGTGCTTGGACTATTTTTGCCAGTCAGGCAAAATCTCTAAATAAGGGGTGCTATGGTCTATGGATCAGTGGCTCACTCCCATGAATCACTTTTTTATTATACACATAGAGAGCAGCTGATTTGTTTGAAGGATAGTAGTGGACTCTTAAACACCACTTGAGGAAATCAGGAACACCAAGCATCACTTACTGCCTGCCTTGGACTTGAGCCCAGGTCATACGAATGGGACATTTGTGTCTATATTGGACCAGGTAACAAGATACTCTTTTAAAGACAGTATGTTGCCGTATTATGCAGCATAAAGCTCTCTGCAATTCTTTGCTTGGAAACCTTGGCTCCAAACATTCATGTGAATGTTACTTTGACATGTGGCACCCAGCTAAATGCTTCTGCAGAGCACCCCAAACAAATGCATTTCTAGTCTTCTTTTAGAAAGGGACTGCACCTTTTAGAGGATACCAAGATTTCCCAGGTGATTGTGGCCTCCAAGTTCTCAGATCTCAGTCTGACCAAGGGATTGTAGTATGTGCTGGAAAAAAAAGTCTGACTGATGGAGGCCATTTTGCAACCTAAAGGTCCTAAAACATCTGTTGCCAAGGCCATGTTGCCTTGTACCACCTTTGTGAAGATGTGAGGCATAAAGTCTAGAGAATAGTGTCTCAGCCACATTAATAACCTTTGATTTTCCAGATGCATAGCAGCTGTGTATGCTGGACTCTTAAAAGCACTTTAACATGCCCAAGTATAACTTAATGCACTGCCTGGGAATTAAACTCACGTCACAGAAATGAAGTCTTGTATGATACCACTGCGCTAGCAGTACACACTGACACACAAGTATATGTACTAGTAGTAGACAAAGGTCTAAAGGTTTCTGAAGTTTTGGAGAATAAAATCCAGGTCACAATAATGGCATTTTTGGATACCTTCACTAACAGTCTTAAGCTTGAAAGAAGGAAACTGGACTTCTTTAAGTTGTTTTAAGATGTTTCACCTCTTATCCAAGATCCTTCTTTAGTTTTTTTGTTTTGTTTTTTTTGAGAACTATAAGAACTCACATAATCCTAGAAGGTTGATTCTGATCATCTGGACATTGCATTTTCAGTGGGACAAACGTTTCAACACTCATCCAAGTGTCTCATTCAGTCTCAGCTAACTGCAGGTATCCCAGGTTATAAATAGTACGCTTGCATAATGAGTTAAACTGGCAACACTGACTAATAATGGGTCATGAGGTCAGTTTCATGATCTTTAATATGCAAACTGTCATGACCATTGATCAATGGCCATGAGTACCATTCACAGAGAGTTGCAGAATGGCTACAGTCAAAGCATTGTAAGATGGTCGCTTTAAAGTTGAAGACTGATCAATGGTGAACTGTCTTCAACATTAAAGACTACTAATTTAGCAACCCAAAGGTCCTGTTGCTATGTGATGCATTTGGCATGGCCCACTGAGCAGTCTTAGAAAGCAGAGGTGACATAAGCTTTAGTTGCACTGCCTGGGAATTGAACCCAGGTCACAAGAATGGGAATCTTGCGTGATACCACTACACTAGCAGTGCTGTTGCAAGCTGGCTACATATGTAGTTGCATTGTTGGAGGTGGAGGGCAATTCTGTTACCTAAATGTCTTAAAGCATCTTTTGCTCAGGCCTTGGTAACTACTGCCACAGAAGAGTCTTATTGGTCTTTTTCCTTTTATAAATCTACTTGCACTTTTTATTTCTGTGACATTATCTCGCTAGATGATCATTTAGGATAGAATTATTAAAGACACGAGCTGCAGAGAAGGGCTAGAGGTGAGATATAGCACACTGCCTGAGAATCTTATATGATACCACTACACTAACAGTGCACCAATCAGCTAAAGGTCTCAGCATACAATGGTCACTGCACACTGCTGGTAACATCATCATATAACCACATCCACTTATATTTGTTGTTACGGCTCAAGTAGCCACTGCAGTATTCTCCTGAACAATTGAAGCAGCCAGTCAGACAAAAACTCTACATCAGCACTGACGCAGGAGGAGGAGAGCGAAAAACGCGAAGCAAAGTAACCTGGTCTCTCTATTAGACATGTACTGTACTTGGACATCTGAGGATGTGACGCACTTGACATGATTTAGTCTTCGAAATCATAGTTTACTTCAGGATGTTAGAGATAGCATAACAGTCTTTGCACTGCCTGGAAATTGAACGCAGGTCACAAGAATGGAAAGCTTGTATGATACCACTACACTAACAGTGCGGTCCTGGGTTAGCCACATAAGTTGCCTTTCGGGTTATGTGCTGTAGAAGCAAGTCAGTGAGGTGGAGGGCAATTCTGTCACATAAAGGTCCTAAATGATCTTTTCCTAAGGCCTTGGCAACTAGTGCCAAAGATGAGTGTTACTGGTCTATTTCCTTTTATAAATCTGCAGTATTCTCCTGAACAGCTGGAGCAGCCAGTCAGACAAAAGCTCTACATCAGCACTAATGCAAGAGGAGGAGAGTGAAAATGTGAATCAAAGAAACCTGGTCACTCTATCAGACATGGATGGTACTTAGACAATAACATGAGATTTTCTGAGGATGTGATGCATTTTGCATGACATTGCATGCATTCAGTCTTAGAAATCATAGTTTACTTTATGTTGTTTGTCTAAAGTAGAGGACACATAAAAGTTCCTGCACTGCCTGGGAATTGAACCCAGGTCACAAGACTGGAAATCTTGCATGATACCACTACACTAGCAGTGCTGTTACAAGCTGGCTGAATATGTAGTTGCATTTTGGGTTATGTGCAGTAGAAACAAGTCAGCGAGGTGGAAGGCAATTCTGTCACCTAAAGGTCTTAAAGGATCTTTTGCTAAGGCCTTGGTAACTAATACCACAAAAGAGTCTAAATCTACTTGCACATGCAGCATTTTTTAATGACATTATCTTACCAGAATATACTTTACATGATTTGGGATAGAACCTGCTACATTGGCCATTGTTTTTCTTCCCATTGTCCCATGTAAACACTCATCATGTTTGAACTATGCCTGGTTTAACTTTTCTACACACATGTGAGTTTATTTATTTAAATATAAAAAGTTTTAGTTTACTACAGTGTATCCGTAAGAAACCCTCATGTGTCTTTCAGCGTGGTCTTTGGTTTTGGTGTAGCTTCAGTTGTTTACCTCAAACCCTAATTTGGCCTTTGAAAATTGTTCTCCTAAGTCTTGGCAATCAGAAAAAAAAAATACTGGCTCACTTCACAAACCATCTACATTTTTCCACAGAAGTCTCTTTGTTTTTCTTCCAAATTTCAGGGCTTTCGTCATCATTAAATCATTGTTGACTAAATGTTTAAACTACAAATGTGAAGTGAAGTGTTTTTGACTGTTAGGCTCTTACTTTTTACACATGAGATTAAATTAGATATAATGACTCAGGATGACAGGGAGACATATTATACCTAATTTTGCACCTCGGTGGTGGCAAGACTTTGCAAACACAGAGAGGGATTTATTACAATATGGGTGCAGAGCTGAAAAGCAAGGGCTAACCTTCATAACCAATAATACCAATTGGGATTATGTGCATACAGTGGTATAATAACAATATAAGATATAATAACTTTGTCTAATGCCTTTAATTGATTTTTTCTGTCTACTTCTTGTACTTTTAAAAGGTTCACAAACTTTCAGGCAACAATGCTACCCTACAAACTTTTGCATTTTGTTTAACCCTATCTTTGACCTTAAGAGTTGAGCAGACTTTAGGGACAGAAACTTGTGTTTATAAAACTGTACACTGGGGAAGTTTAGTTTTTCTTTGAAAACAAAACAAAATAAAGAAATAAAGACAAAAAAATTCTCATTGTAGAACCCATAATGTCCCAGGAGCCATATTTCTACTGTCTCTTTTTAAACTTGGAATTGATTTGGATGTTTATGAACAGGCTTTTGTTTCTTAAAGTTTCATGACTTTTTACAAAAAGTGATATCTAGCTCTCATTTTTTTTGAGTCTAAAACATTTAAATTAGATTATGAAAATGTAACACTTGTGCTTTTTCATTTGATGACGTTTTGTCTGGTAACACTTTTACTTTTTTAGTGAACATACCATATGTGAAAAGTTTAGGAGCAGGGTTGGACCTTTTTTTTTTAAACACAGCAGTTTAGAAACTGTGAAGGTAAATAGAGTCAGCACTACATAACTCTGATTTTAAAGAAAAAATAAATAAACATTGCCCAAACACCAGAATAGCATATGATGTCAGAGTTTACAGGTCAGCCAGCACGAACCCATTTCTCAGAAGGGTGACATTTTACAACAGGGCCTAGAGGAAGGTAATCACTTGTTTCTCGTGTTTTGCTCACTCATTCGGTCTCTGAAGGACTCCCTCCTCTCCCTCCACCCTCAAACACCCACATCACCACCATCACACACGTGAGCTGCACACATTCACCCTAATCTAAGTAGCTTGACCCTAACCCAAGGCAGAAGTAAAACATAATTTCAGAACGAATTTCCTTTTAACCCCTGTACCACCGGGTGAGATGCTGTGCCACGATAAGCCTGGCCCTCCACTTCACCCTAGGCTGAGTTTTACTGATGCAGCAACAGTTTCCATTCTGTTTAATCTGAACACATCAGCTATAACTTGTGAGTGACTGAGAACTTTACAAAGTATCTTTTAAGCTCGGTTTGGAAATAGCATTAAACCCAGTTGATAAGATTTTGATAAAAGCCCACAGACTTATAGATACAGTACATGCTGCTATTTGTTTGTCTCAGGACCCTTCAGTATTGCATATTCTCTCACTGGTTCCTGGTGTTGAATTTCACTGTGCAGCACATATTCCCCAAGTGACTAAAAAGTTTGTGCTCAACCAACTGCTGCGGAGGTGCAGCTTTTAATAAACAAAAATCCTACAGGGATTGTAGCACTTGGCTATTTCTCAAGAAACTTTTGTTTTTTTAAGTTTTAAAAGTGAGACACCTCTCTCTGACTTTTGCACAAAATACCCACAAAGCTTCTCTCTTTGCACAAAACCTAACTCAGTTTCTTTTCACATAGTGGAGTTTCCACATCGGGATCTTCTTTTTCTCCAATTTATTCTCTATTTCCTGATCATTCAGAAGGTTGTCACCTCTGCAAGAAGGTGTTCAGCTATTATTGTATTGAGCGGTTGTATACAAGCTTGTGGATAATGTAAACTATCACTCAAACTCTGTCAGTAAACAATTGCAATATATCATTTAACTGCATAACAAATTGAAGTTTAATTTACAAGATGTAATCAAACTTTAACATAAAAATTAATTTTCCGTCCAAAAAAAGTATAAAAAGCTATGTAGTCAGTTTTTAAATATATATATTTTTGGCATCATTGCTGAAAAGAACTAAAAGCTAAAATTATTTTTTATTGATTTTCCCAGGTGATAACATCATACATTCAACTGTTTTAGCCAGCTAAAAGATATAATCTCTCTGGCATATTCTGAGTCTGCCTCAGGGTCTCCTCCCAGTTCACCATGTTTGAAACACCTACAAAATGACAGCAGGCATCCTGGTCAGATTCCCAAACTGCCTCAACTGTTTCCTTTCAGAGTAGAGCAACAGCAGCTCTATGAGCCACTCCCAAATAACTAAATTCCTCACCCCATCTCTAACACTGAGCACAGACACTTTTGGGTGGAAGCCTGTTTACCTTGTCTTGCATCTATGATCTTATTCTCACTTTGCACAGCTTGCAACCATAAGGTGGAATGTAGTTTGGCAAACGTAGCACAGGGTCAACATTACTGCAAACCATGTGCCCATACTTCTGTCCAAAGTTAAGCCCGATTAATAGTTCTGCTATGTTTGCTTTGGTCTAACACACAACCAAAACACTAGATACACAGTAAGAAAGCAGAATATTGGCTATTTCATTTCCTTGTCACCGTCCAAATACAATTAAAGGCTTCACAGAGGCTCTGTAATATATTGCAAGCTGCATTAGTACTAAGTTGACTGATCACAAGTAAATGCATCACCCTGGCATGTACAGCTCGAGGGAGATGTATGTCAGGCTATGGTGTAGATTTAAAACAGTGCTATGAATAAAGGTTTACATACAAAACCATTCAACTCATTTGAACGCCCCCCCACGACTTCAACCACCCCCACTCCCAATTAATTTCTATTTTAATTTGCATTCTGACTTGTGATCGTGAGATAAATGATTCAGTTCTTGTGCTTATCCTTGTGCAAATCATGCTTATGAAGAGGAAGCTTGAGCACATGGTTAAAGGAATATTCAACTATTTATGCATCTGAGAAAAACAGAAAATCAGTAGATCAATTCAGAAAACTAGCAAATAAAAGCAAAAGCACGGGGATGACTATTTGAGTACATCTTATATTGTTCTTGGTTGATATGTATAATTTCCCTTAAATATTGCTATGATAAAATTTCACTTAACTCATCACTTGTCATGCTTTTGGGCATGGATGTCGCCCTGCTTCTGTTAAGAAAAGACTTCCAGCTTCCAGTTTACTAATGCTACTTGAGAAGCTGTCCTTCTGACTAAGTGCACTTGAATGCGTGGCACGTCATATTTACCACTTCAGGAGCCTTGATGAGGGGCTTACCAGCATGACTGGAAGGCAGCATTAAATCAGGAAAGAGCTCTCGCTCTCTTCAGCTCCCTGAAAAAGAAAAGCCACAGAAGTACCACAAAAACTTGGCACAGAAAAATCTCTTACATAGAGTTTTGCATTTGATCTATATCATCTGCCATATGCAAATGCACCATGCTCTCCTATCTGGACATATAAGAACAGGTTTCCTCAAAATGAAAACAAAGTATCCCACCTTGTGCCTTAGTTAAAACAACCCCTAATGTTTGCAGGATGACTGAAGGCACAGTTGTAAGCCTGCATAGCTCCATGTCCTGCTGCCAAGCTATCAGAGTTGGCACTACTTTCTTTCCTTGCTTCCAAAAAAATACAGAAATGTCCATCAAATTTCTTCATGTTTCTCTGGTGGATGTCAGCAAGTCTGTGTGCATTTCTGAACTCCAACTTGGCTACAAACATTGGGAACATAGAGTACAAGCTGTTTGTAGAGCTGTGATGTATATGTTTGGCCTGCGTTTTGGAACTGTAAAAAGATGGCTCATTTGGAAAACAGCTGAGATGCAATTAGAGGGCCAAACTCACGCTGTGTTTTGGTTTTTTGCAGAAGGGCTCTGTGTAAATTAACTTGCATTTCAAGTGGGCTGCAGGGATGTGAATAGTGGGCAGGGGTGGACTTGAAGCTGTCACTAAAAAGATTTTTTTTAAAAAGTGGGGCGGGTGGGGGTTTGACCAACAACCCAACTTATTAACATATTAACAGACCAATTTCAGTACATATTGACAAAATCTACTTAAATTTGGACTTTGTATAATAACAATGCCATTTTAAAAAAGCTCTGCAGTGTTTTGAGCAAAATGCTAAACACTAATTGAGCATAGCGTTAGTTTTTGCATGACATCGAGTCAGACACAGCCAGCAATCCTGACAGATCGTCTGCTGATGATGACACTGAGATTAGTTGATGGCTCAGCTGCATCTTAATGGTATACAAATGGCCCATGTTATTTGGGCTGCTTGCATACTGCCTGCATATAGCTGCTGCTGCAAAATCCCCTCTGCCCCATCTTCTTCGTTTCATACATTCATGCCTGCTTGTTGTTTCTGCTCCTTTTGGCACTTTCCATCTTCCATATATGTGTACAGAAGGAAGGGGGTCCCAGTACAGTGACATGCTGCCAAATATAAATTCTCTGAAATGAAACAACTTTTGAATAAGAAAATACTCACATATCGTTAAGGGCAGAAATATAAAGGCTGATAGGAGTCCCAGCTGTTCTGCAAGTGTTCGACACACATTTTGTCCTTGTGTTGTCATTAACATTAAATATTTAGAGATTCTACTTTAATCTGGAGGTTGGGACATTACACACTCACACACACCCACACACACCTATACACACACACATTATTAGGTGTCATGTGTTTCATATCTGTTTCTTCCATTTTCTTCCATCACCCCTTGTTTCTTTTGTGTTCTCCTTCTTCTCTTGTTTCCTGTTTATTTTTCCTGTCTGTGCTATGACCTCCCTGGGCTTTGCCTTATTTCTCTGTTTTGTGCCTCCTCGTCTCCTCTCCCTTTTGTCCTCCAGCCTGTTACCCGGAAATTCATCTCAGTGTACCTTTAAGGATGTCTTATTTCTTTAAAAAGCCATCTGGAGGAGAGAGAAAGCTTACCCGAGGAACCATAAGTCAAGAAGAACTTGCACTGGTACCTCAGTTCCCACGCAGCTAGAATATAGAAACCATGGATACGACTCTACAATACTTGTTCCCTAAAATATTTATGACTTGTTAGTTATTAAAGATGCTCAACTGTGGAAGGAAACAAGCTATCCTTCTCTTTTTTCTACTACTGCAGAGCTCATGTGCCTACCCACTCTAGCCATCAGTGGCCCATCTGTCTGCCTGCCAGCTCTTCCACCCTGGCTCTGATTTCTTCATCCATCTCAGCCTGTTCACTTCATCTCCATCGACTCACTTCATCCTCAACCATACATTTGAGAATTTAGCAATAAAATCCTTTGTTTAATCTTTTCCAGCTTGAGTTAGGGTTAGAAATTCTGCTGCACAATTGAGCACTGAGGTCTTCTGGTTATCTCCCCTGGGCCTCTGGTTAGCTCGTGCATCTACTTTGTTGTAACATAAACCCTAACCTTCTGCATTTTCGTGTCTTTGCTCTTGCCCTTCAAACAGCTCCATCACTGCAGTGTTATTGGATGAATTTTCATTTAGGGATAATCTGTTTGTCCTAGAAGTCCCCTCTCAGAGTGTATTGGTTTCCACTGACCCTCCTCATGTAACAAACCCCTCCCTCAACAAACCTGGGTTACCTCAGTGGGGACTCCATGCAGTGACTGACAGGCACCTCTAACCCTCTGTTCCACTGTGTTTAGAGACTGAAGGATTATCTACCCAGCGGCAGCTCCCCTTCCTTGCCTCTTCAGAGTACCATGCTCACATCCATCTGTCCCCTCCCCCATCACCTTCTCTTCCACTATGAAAACATACCAATCTATAACCACACAAATAAAAAACACCAGCTGTGTGTGAGCACGGGCACGCACGGATGCGCGAGTGCGTGTGTGTGCAAGTCCTTGTTGGCTTATAGCTTCAAGAATGAGGTGACGATACGAGAGCAATGGGACTGTGCATATAAAATTCATGGGCTGGTTGTGGTGAAAATAATAAGGGAGAAAACTCTCAGAAACTGCTCCCAGTTCCTCTAATGCAACTAAACAGATTGTGTGTGTGCGCGCATGTGCATATGTGTGTTAGCTCTTAAGTGTTCTGTGCTGATATGTGAATATGTAAAGTTGACTTTGTGAGAGTTAACGCAAGTTCACTTAGATCAAACAGTGGATCAGAGGCATGCTAAAGTAAATAACACAGTAGGTGTCCGGGCTGGCCAGCTGTCACTGAGGTAGGTTTTGATTTATATTGGTCCCTAGAATGACAGAGGGAGGGGTGGAAAGGCAAAAGAGAGAGATCAAAGAATGGATAGATGGAGCATTGGAGGGATGGATGTGGCAGAGGTGATGGCAGCAAGAGAGACGAGATGATTGAAGAGCCAGCTCTAGAGGGACAGCCCGGTTTAATCTTTATACAAGGCAAAAGCATGAATATAGAGCGGTGGATGAAGAGATGATTTGTTTGTGTGTGACGGGAAGGAAGCAGCTTAGTAAACCAAACGTCTGCAACCAGAGGACGGCCAACAGATCTGTTTCTTTTAAGTGTTTCTTAAAGAACAGACACTTAAACATTCCCAGACCTGCAGTGCATCTGCAGTCTGACATGAATTGAGTGCCTCAGTACAATATCATGAGGGGGTTCAAACGCTCTGTTCAAAGCTTATCAGCACAATCTGTGATGGAGAAGAGAGGGACTGTATTGCCTCTAGTGATATTCCCAGTCAGACACCCATTTTTGTAATCTTTAAACCATTGGCTCCCGACTGTTTTGACTTCTGAGCACATATTTAAAAGTACAGAATGCACTTTTGACCTCACTGTTTGAATTGGGAATAGTTCAAAAAAGTGAAATTGTCTTCGATGATTGTTTCATTTTAATACATTTTTAAGCCTCCAGAGGCTAAACTGCAAACTATTTCAGAAAAGAAAGAGAAAAACATGAGCCAAGACAAGAAAGGTCAGGAGAAAATATTGTTGTGAGTTGCAGAAATGTTTTTTTTTCTTCTCTTTTCTGCTAATCACTTTGTGGCCTCTGAAATATTTCACAGTCCCTTTAGAGTAGGGATCTTGAACCCCAGGCAGTGAACCTCTGGTTTAACAGGAGCCCCTGGGAGTTGGGAAGTATAAAGTCATAATATAAAAATTACTGCCTGAGTTCATTTAAACTATTTCCAAAACTTGCGGACTTGATGTTTTAATGTAAATCTCAAGGAAAATAAAGTTGATGTTCTCTTAGCGGACTGAATGGATCTGGCAAAGCATGTTTTTAGTTTTCTCTGCTCTTGAAAATACTGTTTTTACTAAATTTGCCAGTGCACTCTTTGTTTATGTAACAGTAATTACAGTATGTTTGAGTAACAAGTATAGGATGAATCTTTGCATCAACGTGCCTGAGATAAATCCACGTACCGCACTTGGCATATGAGTTGACATAAAGTTGTTCTGATTTTGTTTACGACATCGTTATAGCAGGGGGGATTAATTTACTCTGCTTTCTCCACAGGGCCACACAGGCCTGGAGCCAGGGCTTACTCATTATTTATGTCACACAAATTCCCCCAAATTGCATTTATGTGGCCTTTTTGCATTTTGTTGCCAAAAGAGATTATCTGCCAGCCACGTGATGGTTTTGAATATAAAAAATGTGTTTTTTTTTCTCAAGGTTGAGCATGTATAATAATAATAATGTTAGCACACAGCTGCAGTAAATCTTAAGTACTGGTTTTAAAAGCTGAACTACAATGTCCCAACTGGAAAGGAGACATAACCACTACTGAAAATAATAATAAGTGTTTATGTATTTGCAGATTCTGATCTGACTTTAAATCCAGATGCCTGTTGTTATGTAAGTCTTCCTCATGCCACTAAAATGGTTCTGCAAAAACTCAGACGTTGTGGGTTTGGTGCTCAGCCTCTGGGTGATCACTTGAGATTGCATGGAAATTGTCTCCAAACAATCACTATCGGACTTAGACTATAATCACTCTCAGACAGATTGATGAAGGTTTGCCAATCACTGGCATCTAATGACAGATTTCCAACAAGTTTGCAATCGATCTGAGTCAGTCTGCACCAGTTAGTGCAACTGGTCTGTGATGCATCTCTTTAAAATAGGGAGCGCGACTCAACTGGTTGCCAACTGGTTGCAGTTTGGTTTTATTTAAAACAAGTTAATTTATCAGCATTCTGCACCATTGGTATCCAGAGGAATTTCTGAATTGTTACATGTTTGAGATTGGAGCTGGACTCTGTATGCGAGTAGTGCATGTAAATTTCTTTTTAATGTCAATTTCTATGTATGTAAACAATATTCATAGAGTGATCACAGTTAATTGCTGCATTATTAAAAATAGATTCTATTTAATTGGCAATCTGACCCCATTCAACTGCAATTAAAAACACAATTTATGCTTAATGCAGTTTTATTGCCAGCTCCATACACCAAAGATCCTCTGAAGCTGGAAACTAGCTGGGAGTGGGCACAGACCTGGTTTCTGTCTTGGAAGCAACCATTTTAAAGGCACCTAGATTGCAAGTTTATGGCACACTTTTGAAATAGTTTTGGCCTTGCCATGGTCTCCAACCACTGCATTCCCTAGTGTGACTGTAGCTTAGTGTGGGTATGCTGTGATTCCAGACATCTGGGTACTGGCAGCTACTTTGGATCCTCTGGGCTTTGTTATGGTGCATCTCATGGATGCTGAGTCACACTGGCATTTAGAGAGTTTGGGGAATGAGGCAATACTTTGGGCTCTTTCTCATGTTTCATGAGCTGCAGGAGGATTGAGCTGTAGGAGGTTACTGTGGCCAAGGGGGTGGGCTTTGTTTTCAAAAATATTAAAGTTGATTTGGGGTTTCAGAGAAACGCCCACCAGCAGTACTGTACTGTAAAATATTGTAGGTACCATTCATCCATCCATCCATCCATCCATGCATCCACCCATCGTTGTTCTGTCTGGATTCCCAGTTTTCCTTTTAAAAAAGATAGTGGAATATTCCACACCCTACATGTGACTTTCACTTTAAGTTCACTGATTTTTTTAGTCTCTACCTGCCTACATTAATGTCATTCTATATTAAGGACTTGGGTCCAGTTGTAGTGTAACATATTTTAGTACTTTGAAAGTTCAAGCAGAATAATATAAAGAAAATCTTTCCACGCCCTTTTTTAAAGGTAGGTGGCTCAAAATGATGAATTCTTCAACCACATTGATAGTTCGTGCAAATACTCTCATGAGCTGAATTTGGACTAACAACCACTTTGTTGTTTAATTATGAAGACTTGCAGTGATTGCATGCTTTATTCCATCTGTTCTTTTGCTGAGATAAACCTTGAATCACGTAATTATGTGTTTAGATAAAGATGAAAAGAGAGACAGAAAACATTATGAACTTTATGTATGTCAGTGTAGAAGCATTACTTTTAGCAGTCAACAGATGGCAGGATATAGCTGGATCATTTGTATGCTGCAGCAGGACCATACACACACAAACACACACAGACACACACACACAGCAGGGGCCAGCAGAATACATTGCGAGTCTTCAGAGGACAGAAGGTTTCCCTGCTCTGCTGTGATTAATGGGCTGATTGAGGCTGGAGCCAAAATGGAGGGTGGGCCAGTTTGCAGCCCGCTAATGAGGTGATAATGGAGAGGTGGGCGGCTGGGTACGCCACCCAGCAAAATGGTGGGAGCTTCGTGGGGATGGTTTTAGAGGTATGCAGGGAGGTGAGCTTCTCAGAGGGCAGTTGTGCATGCTATTTTTCAGTAAAATGTTTTGAATAGTGAAGGTGCAGGGAGACCTATATTCATTTTCCACTATAAAAGAGGTGGTTATTTGGTTTTCTTGAAGCAAAAATCATGGTGCTCAAGCAAAGAGTGCATTACACTGTAACACTGCAGCTGGAAAAGACAGGTGGGTATTGTGACTGGGTGATGAAGAGTTGTTTTCACTGTGACAGTGATTGCTGGTTTTGGAATAAGTGGGATTGTTGTGATACTGCAGATGGTGTGGGAGCACGATGGCATCATTGTTACTGTAAGCTGCAAAACCGGATCTTTTATCATATTGATATCAGTATGGGGAGGCAAAGGATAACTTACTCAATGTTTTATTTAAGCCTTTAAATACATTTTCACCACAGGCAAGGCTCTGAGAGTGTTTAGAGTATGAAAAATATGTCTTATTTTATTTGTTTGGTGTTGCACTAGAAGGCAGCTGCAGCTCAGATGGAGCTGGATGACCGTTAATTGTGAGGCTGGAGGTTTGACTCCTGGGTGACCTTCCAAAAAATGCTTTCCAAGTGTGACTTGCTGAGCAAAAACCATTTACCAAATAAATATTTTAAAAGCGATAAGTACATCCTCGTTAAATCTGTTTCCTTTTTATTCTCTGTCAGACTGTGAGACTCATTCTAAGAAAGACTGTCTGCTGTAAGTCCAGATTCTAATTATGTGGGTGAACAGGTAATTAGCTATGATAAAACACATACAGCCTGATTACATGAACATAGTTTTTGGTCAACACACCTCTTTACAACTACAACATAAGCACTGCTCAGTGACCCTAAACCAGGAGCATGCAACACCCTCGGCCACTTTTACCGGTCACCTGTAGGGAGACTCTGGGTAACTGGCTGCCAGTGTTCACAGATCTGGTCCCTGTTTTTAAACTAGTTAACTATTTAACTACTATTTCACAATGGTGAACTGTGATTTACCTCTTGTAAATCAAAACCCTGATTATTTAGAGGCAGCTGCTTTCATTTACGTCATATGAAAAACACTGATTTGGTGGGTACGTACAAATGTAACCTGATATTTGAACAGCATTTTAAAAGTACACTTAAGGGATCAGAGAAACACAAAGACATCAAAGGCAAATCTGATTACTAACCTACCCCACTTGTGCGTTTTACAGAAAACCGGTTCTCACATTACCTGCAAAACTTTCAGCATGTCCTGTCTGCGTGCCACATGAATCACTTCCAACGTGCTAGGGGTGCAATCAAGGAGGCAGACTTGGCTACTAAAAGTTTATTTACAACTTTTAAGTAATTTAGTCGAACTGTCTGTTTCTGAAACGACTGAATTGATGTTACCATTATTCCATCTAGCCATCCAATGTGTGAATAAACAGCCACTGGCATGGCTGTATTTACTGGCATGAACTAAAGATTATCCAATACTATCTATTGGATAGTGTTTTATTTTAAATCACTATAAAACACAAGCAGCACTAGAAATATTTCCCACTGCAATGTTTTGGAGTTATGACTCAATCACACAGTTAATTGAGCTTCGCCTCTACAGTGTGTTGCTGTGAACAGAGTAAGTTTCTCAGTCAATCTGCTGGTACAACTTATTTCAGCAGAAACTTTAAAAAGCACTGCAGTGGACTTCAAAGATGGTCCTTATCGTCTTAAACAGACAGGCAAACGTCCTCTGTGTGTGGAGGAGAACCATTTCTGTCTTTAAAAAAACCCTCAGCATCACTGTTTCTGTGGAAGGGACAACAAAGTAAATGCATCCATCTAGAGAGACTTAACCCCCACCACTGCAATCCCTTACAGCTTTTTCTTGTGTGTTGCAAACCTGAATTTATGTGTGCAATTTCTTTTGAACTTCTTTTGGACAAAGAAACAAAATACATCATATAAAGTGGAAATCTGAATATTTATGCAGATGACAGAGGTTTGAGTTGTTTCCAAAGCTTTTCTAAAAGTCAAATTGTTGTTGTGCAGTACTTTGGGATTAATTTACACCACAACAACCAAAAAAAGAAGCTAAATGAATATTTTTACATCAGATATCATTAAACATACACCTCAAAGAATAAAACAGCGAATATCTGGATTCTATAAATTGAAATCTGGATTTGAAAGTGTAGTTTTCTCTGTTTGATGGTTTGCATTTGCATTAACAGTAGCTTACCATCTCTTTGATGTTTCCATGAGATGTTTCTCCCAATATTTTTGTCTCCTTTTGAGCAATGATGATAGGATATCAAGCTTATATACAGTAAGTCACATTTCACATTCTCTTTAACCAAATGTTTTGAGTTAATCTTCTGGAATATTAGATTTGTGCTGCATTATTACACATATCAGTATCTATTTTTTTGTCACCTTGCATAGTTGAAAGGTCTCTTATCCCAACTACAGAAGGGTTTGTCTCTCTTTGGAACGCCTTCAACAAGGTTTCCCCTGTGAGCTGAGCACCTGTTTCCCCTCAGTTCTTAGAAAACTTTGGCTAGAAAACCATTACAATTATACAATAATCTTTCTGTGAAGTCCACTGAGACATCACATCTGATGTGAACAATATGACCTTTATTGATTCATAACAGGCACACTAAACCCCCCTCGGTGATGTCTACTGTTTACTATAGTCCGCACTCACATAGTCAGATGATTTATCACTAAATCGACAGGCAGAAGTCAATAATGACTTTGAACCATGATAACAAGCTTCAGCTACCATTTGCTGACAAAGCTTTTCTGTGGTTTTAATAAATTACTCTGATGATTTCTTGGCTGCTGGTCAGACAGAGTAACCAATGTGAAGACACTGCTTTCATTGCAAACATTTTCATCATTTCATTTGTTTCTAAATGATGAACAAACTGTGATTAATCAGTAGTAGAAAATGTGGCAACAGAGGTGGTCTGTTAAAATTAGTATAACAAAAGCTATTATCATAGATAATTTAATTATTAATACAATCCAAAAATCAACAATTAAATGTTAGATGGTCTCTTCCATAAAGGGAAATTTGCTGTCAAAAATTTAGCTTGAGTGCAGGGGAGCTCAAACTTCTGATGGTTGAGTGCATGAAGTATGTTACAGAGAGTTGGGGAAAACGCAGACCTAAAATACTCAGAATTTGTAGGACATTTGTTCAGAAAATAACACGAATTGTGGATTAAATAAATGTACAGTAATGTAACCTCCACACGATTAAGGGCTGCAGAAAATATTACCCAGAAGCCTGGGGACTTCAATTTAAGAACCCTGCTTGTAGAGTATGGCAGGCTACTTGTTTTTTTGCTTGCCCTAAATAAAAAGGTGAGATTGGATTATAAGTAGTTCCCCAACACTAGCTTATGGGAAATCCGGAAATAACCAGTAACCCTGTGAATAAGCGGCAGCTCAGGGGAAAGTACGGAATCTTCGCTGAAAAGTGAAACAGAAACAAATAAAAAAATATTATAAGCATGAAATTAAAATACTTAACTGCTTAAAAGATTCTATGTCGTTACTCTGTTTGTATCACGACGAATGTTGACCACCAATAGCTATGCTCCATCTCCAACTGTGAAAATCTGCTCCAACACACACACACACGTGCGCGCGCACATATACACGAACAAGCGGCAGGTGTCAGCAGAACACACCCGAAGCTCACAGCACAGGTATGCGGACGCGTCCCTTCTGTATATCAAACCTTTTAAACTGCACCGCGCTCGGATTGTGCGTCTGTGGCTGTGAGGGTTCAGTATTGCGGTTGAAGTCCTCTTGGTGACGCTCTGCTGACATCACTTTGATATTCCCCCACTCAGCTCTCCGCATCAGACACACGGAGCTCCAGCACTCTCACACACACTCCGTCCACACTTTGTTTCCATTTCGCTCCGCTCGCCTTGTACAAGACGCACCGGCACAAAAACACAGCCGCGGGCTGCCTGCGCACTGCGGCCGGTCCACGCGGGGAGGGCTCTGACTCTTCCTGTCATTAACAGAATTAAAGCAAAGGACAGAGAAACTAATCACGGTCCAGACTGAGGAGAGGCACGCTCAGAGCGGCAGGAGGACAGAGAAGCTGTAACTTGGCTGCTTTCAGCGCAGGCGGTCTGAACTGAGCTCGAAGTTTCTTGGCTGATCGGAGAAGGAATAATTTGGAGCCCGGCTGAAACGCACGGTGCTGTTGTGGATATTACGTCCACCTTATCTCCTGTGTATAAGAATGGCGAGAGATTACGCAGCGCGCTGCCCGGTGTATCCGGTGAGAAACGCTTGGCTGGTGGCAGTAGCGGTCCTCCTTGCAGCCCAAGGTAAGAGTGAACGAGCCCAGCTGTGTTTCTTACAATGGAAGTCCCGTCAGTTCTTCGCCTCCTGTAGCCTCTTGTTCTCTGAATGTAGCAACCCCCGGCACTTTTCCAGGAGGGCAGCCCGCGTTCCGGGAGTGCTGGATGTTTGACTGTGTCACGTCTCCGCGTCCTCTCTGGCTGCTGCTCAGAGCGCCGAGACCTGTTGTAAAAGTTTATTGTCCGAGCTCTACATCAGATCCGTGTGTGCATGTGTGTGTGTTGAGTTTCGGTAAGCCACGACAAGCGAGGTGTGGCTCTCCTGGTTTGCGGTGTTTGTCCTAATTCCTCGCCGCTTTCGTCGGCAGGTGACTGTTCAGGAAACCTAATCCTCCCTGAGCCGCTACAAACCCTTACAGCACGGCTGACCTGAAATCTGTGTTTACCTGTCGGGAAGCGTGGCCGTGAAATGGGGCGCAATCACAACTGCCGGTCCGTTTACTAACCATTAGAGTAATGACAAAAATTGGTCCTCGTCGTGCGGAGCAACAGGGTGTTGATGGGGAAACGCGTTCTCTGCAGGGGATGAGAATGGCTCGGCCCCTGCTCTTGAGGTGGCCCTTCAGGAATAAACACCTTGTCAAGAGGGCTGCATGAATATCGACTACACGAACTGTATGAAAAATACACGAACTCCAGAATCATGGCAGAAGCCTTGCAAACATGCAGTGCATACAAATTTAAGAAGATAAAATGACTTAAATATTAATATTATGATATAAGGCACCCTGTAGTCAATTAAGAGACCAATACCAGCACGTTTAGAGTAAAATATCTGAAAAAAATTAAATGTTCAGTGCTTTTTTTTTTTTTTTTTTAAATTAGACAGCTTAAACCCAAATAAAACACATGTAAAACACTCAGAGTTGAATAAAGTGAGATAGGGGTCATAAAAACTTTAACTCCACTTTCTATATATCTGCCTCTGTGCAGTGATAGATGTAACTGTGGCCAATATTGACTGATGGTATCAGCAAGTATCAGCTGAATGGTGCTGTAAACTTACTGTTAAGTGATGTAAGCACAATGCAAGACACTGTGGGAGTGTTTTATAAAACCTATAAGAAATAAGTTAGAGCAATATCCTGTGTTTGGATAGAGAAGGATTTACAATGATTGTACGTGAAATCCTGGATGCAGCACAGTGAGCCACAAAGAGCAGCTTGATTGATGGATTTCATCTTTAAACTAAAAAGCTTCCTGATCAGCACCTTTGACACTCAGCGAATAAACATGTGCCAAAAATAACGTCACTGTGAAGTTGTCGAGTGGCACAGAGACATAATGGGATTATTAAGGAAACAGTGACAACGTTTTCCATAAAATAAAAGCAGGTATAAATAAACCTGCTCATGAATAACAGAAACACTTTGCTGTCACTATAAAATGCACCTTTGATGGATAGAAATAACAGTAATCGCGTACGGGAAAGGTCACTAAAAGACAAGGTTATCGCTGCATTTATGAGGTTTTTCATGATTCTGTTTCCCTGTGCTGGAAAGTCTTTACTCTGATTTTGTTGTATTTGTGATTTCAAGTCGAGATGATAAAACAACAGAGATTATGTGTTGTAGTTTATTGCTGTTTATATGGCATATTGACGTACCTGACTTGTTATCAGTTTTATTGCCCTTGAATGGCTTTTCTAACTAGTCAAAGTCAGTCTGCACACTGGAACTCTCAGTTATGTCCTTTTAACGTGTTACAGATTAAACATTAGTAAAACAAACAATGCTATGTCACATGAATGTGCATGGTTTCTCAAAAGTACCTTACATTCAACTAAATATTTAATTTAATGTGCACACTCAGCAACTCGTGTACATTCTTGGGACTTTCCAAAGTCTTTATCAACTTCAGCGGCTGTTTACGGGAATTTTCACAGTTGCAAACCAGTTTTTCAGATTATTCAGACAAGAAGAACCACAAGAATTTACAAATATGCTGTAATCCCCAACAGAAACTACTTTGAAAGTTTTTTTTCCCCCCACTGGAACCAGCTCCAATATTTATAACAGCAGGTAGTCGGGCTATAGTGATCGGCGTTAGCCTGCTCTGTCAGCATGAATCTGTCAGCCTGTTGTTTGCACCTGGGTATAACTAATATCATCTGTCAGAGCTCTCCAAAATTGTCACTGAGGAAAAAGAAGATGGGTCATTATGGAGCTGGAAGATATGTCATCTTGTGCCTTGACGCACCTTGGAGACATGCCTGTGAGATCAAAGCAAACGGGAGGGCAAGTTATTTCGAGCCGGGGAGCCACAGAATCCTTCTTTGCATTTTGCTGTAGCATCTGTTGCATAACCGGTGATGGCGTGAACTGTTATTGGCGCCGAGTTTACAAGGCAGGAGGAAGATTTAATCTCTATTAGAACTAGCTGTGTAATGACATTCTTTCTCTTCCTGCGTATTTGGAGCAACGTAAGAATGAGAAAACCCCAGTGAAGGAGAGCGTTCTGCTTTAGACCCCATGCTGTAAGCTCTCTAACACAGGTTGGTGAGAGGATGACAGATATTCAGCTGAGACTCTGCTACATTGGGTCTGTATTGTTAAAAAGCTGTCAGATTGTCATGACAGTATCCCCACAGGTTATGAATTCATTTTAACATGCAACAACACAACTGTCTCGTCTGAGGAAGAACATCTACACTCACACTGCAGCTGCTTAGAAAGCGAGCTGCTGACAGAGGCTTGATTTTTCCAAGATTGCCCTGGCATATGAGGAAACAATTCAAAAGCGAGTTGTGTGCATAGATGATCATTGTATGTTTACATGGCAAATGCAATTGTGTAATTATGTGGAAAATTAACAAGCACTTTGCAAAAGGGGTCAACGGCAGCCGTGAAACCTTGACTGTAATATTGAAAGAGGAATGTTAACCTTCATAAAAAAGGCAAAATAGAGTTAAGAGGATATCATTGTGCAGCAATGATAATTAAGTCTCTTTAGGTAACCACCCCCTCCCCTTCGTGTCTCAATAGGCCCGATCCTGTGCTGAAATGTCAATGATGATGAGTCCCCTCGACGGCTCTGCAGAGACGGAGGGCTGATTAGCTTATCACTTGGAGAGCAGGCGGCCGATGATTATCGCCCTCAGAGCAGCACAGCCTGATTATCGAGAGCTCTTATTAATGACTCATCTTTAGCTTTGCATTGCGCTATGTTGTTGTTTGCATATTTGTGTAGCCAGTGCTACTCAAGCTCCAGTATCCATCTGTGATGGTTTTACTCCATGTGGGAATCACTGCAGAGGATCTCAGGGATGAAAAAGTCTTAAACATTCATGTTGACCTACCTTCTTGCCTTAAAGGGCAAAACCCAAAACATACATCTGCCTTTCTTTTTACCTCGTCACGCCTTCAATTAAAAAAACAAAAACAAAAACATATATTGGACATAGCTCTGGCCGAATTTTAAAATTAACATCCAGATATGCACTAGAGACCCTATATAGAGCATCTCATCTGGCCTGGGAATGGCTCTGGATCCCCCAGGAGGAGCTAAAAATTGAAGGTTTAGACAGCGACATCTGGACAACCTCGCTTTGCATGCGACCGCTGCAGGCCGACTCTGGATAAACGGCAAAGGATAGAGGGATGCACAGCCAGTTTTACTGCTGTAATTAAAATTCAGAAACAATATAAAATTTAAAAAAAAGCAAGAGTTCAAGACGTTCATCTGTGAGCTGCACATTACAGCCGATTGTGCGCTCTTGGCCTTTGGGATAGGCGCACAGTTATTTTAATTTTTCTCCATGCAGGATATTTTCATTTATTAATAACTGGAATAAGCCTAGAGGCTTTAAAAAAAATCCAATTTTTTTTCAAAAGCAAAGGGCAGTTTGAATAAAATATTCCGGCAATTTTCTCAGTTTAAAAAACATATTTTGCTTCTTTGCATAAATCCTGGTTGAATACTATGTAGCAACCTGACCCTGGAGCCTCTGTTAGCTTTAAAAAGTGGTCTGTAGCGCAAAGGTCCCAGACCCACTGTGGTCGATGATGTCAGACAGACAAAATGTCAAGAAGTGTATCTGGGGAGAACTGATGCTCTGTGTGTTTGTGGAGAGGTTTGAGGCAGCGGTTGTCATTGTTGTCATTGTTGCCATGAGAGTTGATCATAGGTATCATTGCTGGGTTAAAATGTCAACGACCATGCAAAGCAGCTGGATGCTCTGCTAGCTCCTACTCGGAAGGGCTTAATGATGTGTTTTTAGCATGTGATATTTTCCCCCTAAATGTTAAAAACCTTTATATTCATAACACTAATGACCTTGCTGAACAGAATACTTAAGGACACACCAGTCGGGAAAGTCTAGGCTGATACCGATGTTTAAAAATGACAGTTTAGCAGATGTGCAATGTGAATGGTTTTTAAATGTCGTTGTTATTTATTTCCCCATTTGTCACGGGAAAAAGAGAAATCAAAAAGCAACTGCACTGTTTTCAGTCTTCCAACTCTTCGTCACACAATCACACTGAGTGATTGATGTGACACAATGGTTTAGCATCAGGCGCTGCCATATTTAAATGTCTTATTTGCTGAAGAGCCAGTGGCTGCTAAAGAAGCCATTATTATCCAGGGCATGGCAACAGACTACAGTAATCAAAACTACTGAAACGTAAGAAAAATCAGTTGCAAAGTCATACAGTAAAGTTATTTTCACACATGCGTTGGGGTCCAAAACATTTCAAACATTATTCAACCATCTGACATCTTTAGCCTGTCAGCTTCTTTTTACTAAGCCTGTGTGATATTTGATTGAGAACTGAGTCGGTATTTTCCTGGAGATTTTACAGAAAGCTGGTGGACTTTGCATCCTGCCGCTTGTATGTTTTACCTAGCCAGCACTCTTGCCAGGACTAGACTATTTACAGCTGTTGAGAGTGTGTCCTGTTGTGTGCTAAATGTGAGAAAGGGAAACGCTGTCCTGAGTTTGTGTGCGAAAACAGCTTAAGTCAAGTTTAATCTGACACCCGCCACAATACAGGCTGCTCTCACATTGGGACCTGCAGTTAAAAGGCTCAAGACTCAAATGCCAAAGGCTCTTCCTGCTGAGGGTGAAAATCATCAGGAGCAGATCGCTGATGCTCATTGAGAGCTTGTGAAAGACTCGCATACTGCACACACTGTTTAGTAATATGGGCTGCTGTTTGTGTTTGCACGGGTTTGTTTTTGTCTGTGCCAGAATCGACACATGCGGCGATGGTTATCACCCAGCATAAAATGAAGTCTTATTGCTTATAAAAATAACTTTTCCTTTTAATTGCAGCTTTTCACTTCTTAAATGGTTCGAGTTGCATCACACTGTGATTTGTTTGTTTGCATTTCTGGTAAAGTTGGACTCTTAATTTTTGGCTCTAGGTTTTGTTATTGATCAAAGATTAAAATCTTAATGACTTCCCACGACTCTTTGTGGGCCAGTGAATGATGAACTATGGAGTTTGTATTGCAGGATCTTGCATAATACGTTTGTCTTATGTTTGTGCCATCAAAGAAGTAGTTTCAAAAATCTCTAGTGCAGCTCTTACGGCCGGAGGTAGACTTTGGTTTGGTAGGTCACTCTCAGAAATTTTAAACTTGTTGCCATGGATACAGCTTTTGTGTCCGAGACAATATCACAAGCCTGTGTTGTGCGTGTGTGTGTATGTCTTTGCATGTCCTAAAAAAGAAGGTGTGCAGTTCTAATTAGTGGGAATAGTTTGGAGTTTGGGTTGATGTAAGAAGCTCAATCCGCCCAACTTACTACAGGAAGCAGGCTTTGCTTCATCACTGTGGGTGCCAAAGAGCCAGCAAGCATGTGTCTGCACTTGGTCAGCAATTTTCCTTTTTCTTTTTCATCTTCTTTTTTTTCTACCTCTGAGGAAACGGGTTACTAAGCAAATTCCAGATCACATTTCTAGACATAAACCGTATCATGGCTAACACCTTGGCATTCCTTTGTGATTCTACAGCAAACAGGTGTCAGTGGGAAGAGGGATTACAGAGCGTAGCAACAGGAAGGGGGCCATGAATCACAATGGAGCTGATCCAAGGATGGTCGGAGCACGGTTTATTCTTACAGGGTCCAGTCAGGTTTCACGGCATCACGAATGCCTTTGCAGATGACTTAAAAATGCACACACAAAGTCTCTTGCATACATACGCACACGATCAGTGTGGCCTCCTTTGCTAGTTTGACTTTTACCCGCATGCAGAGTAAAGAAATGGCCTTTCATACCCTGCTCAGTCTTCATTTTCCCATTCTTTTATTCAGGCATTCTTCCTCCCTGTCTTATTCTCTCTCCCTCTTTTTCACACTCATTCTTTTGCTCACGACCCTATTTTCAGTCGGCCTGGCTGGCTGCTGCTCCGTGGCGGCTCCCGAGCGGGGGCCCTTTTGTTGGAACAGCTTTGGTGGAATTAAAAAGGGTGCCAGGACAACCCCCCACCCCAACCCTGCTCTTCCTCTCTCAATCCACTCTTCTGCTTTCAGTTCTTCTAGGCCTCATTGTGTAGAAAGGGAGGGAGGGAGCTAGAGGGGAAATTCAAAAGTGTGAAAGTGTTTAGACAAGCGTCCCTGTTCTGTCTCCTAGTCTGTCCTCAGCATTCCTGTTACACAGACCACACCGACCTGCGTCCTTCCTTTCCTCCTGTTTAGTCACTGTTTCCTCTCCAGATATAGCCTGCTGGTGACAAAATGGAAATTGCTTTTTACCATTTATGTGCGAGTGCAGCGGCGGGTCAGGCTGCGACGTGACTTTGTGACATTTGCAGTTGTACCCATGTGGGCGATTAATAATTACAGTAACATTGTTTGCTTCACTTACATCATTATGGAGGTCCTGCAATGACTTTTTCCAACTGAGAAAATTTAAGGCAGCGGTCTTGCTTTCCAAAATTGGACCATGTTGGCTGTCACTAAATCACTATTGGCACATTGCTAATCGTTGGTGAAAAGACAGCCATTCTGGACAATGTGCAAGATAATTAAAGCGTCCATGTCTTTAATGAACAAAACATCAGAATACATTTTAAAACAGGAATAACTGAATCATCTGACATTTATGATCCTCATAAAATAAAAAATTACCTTCTTAAACCAGATTGCATTAACTGGAAAAAGGGTCTATTTCTCTTCCATTACCTTTTACCACTCTGTCAACAGGTCACATGATACCATTTATTTAAGCAATGAAATGCATGGTTTTAGATATACTTCTTTTTATTTGACCACTAAATAAATCCTTTTTACCATATTATTAGAGATACATAAGGTTTTATGATACATGGTCAAGGACACGCTGTAGCCTCCAAGGATTCTGAGGCTACTGGACTGAAATGGGATCTGAGAAGGCCGGAGACTGTCTCAGTGCTTTGGGCTCTTGGTGGTGCTTCCTACACAGTTTTTGTGGTTTGGTGGGATGGTGGGAGTTATATAGTGACGTGGACTGCTATTGGAGTGCTTTTGCTATAGTTTCTTTTGCCTGCATCCAAGTAGCATCCACATTAATGCCAGGACCATTTGTTTCCCTGCTGAACACTGGATTATAATAAGACGATCAATGTTATCCCCATCACCTCTCCGTGGTTCTAATACTGTGGTATATTGGTGTAA
The DNA here is from genome assembly GCF_036321145.2 of Pelmatolapia mariae. Lineage (NCBI taxonomy): Eukaryota > Metazoa > Chordata > Actinopteri > Cichliformes > Cichlidae > Pelmatolapia > Pelmatolapia mariae. The sequence goes on from NC_086245.2 coordinate 6,631,516, forward strand.
AAATACAGTATATTTTCTTATTAAGTGAAAGAGAGGAATCTTATATCATAGCAGAAAGACTTCTTTCTCAGCGCAAGTGAGAAAATTAAATGGCTTCAGCCTTAATGCAGTCTTTGGCCTTGATCACAGATTGTTTTTTATCTCAAATAACAGAGTGAAATTTATTTGCTAAAAAAGACACTGAACATAACATCACCTACTATCAATCTTTTCGTGTCTGTCAGTTTCAGAATTGGTCATGTCCATTCTTCTAGTTGATTGAATCGAAATTGAAACCTACTTCACTGTTGTGGACTTTTATTCCTGCAAGCCAGTATGATTAAAAAAAAAAAAAAGAAGTCATTTCCTGTTATAGTTCAAGTGCAAGCTCTAGAAAGGGCAGGGCATTTCGGTGTTATTCCTGGATCCTTTTTTATTTTTTCTCTTATTTGTAATGGCAAATATTCATTTTCAGGTCTTCATTCAGTGTGGCATAATGTTAGCCTTCTGTTTGACCTCCCAAACTGTTGAACTCACTGTTGAACTTCAAGAGTTTTACAACTCATGTAATTTCCTGACATTTGGTGAAAAAAAAGCATGGAAAGAAAAATCTGTGTCTTAGGGGAATGAAGAACGCTAACATCTCACTGAAGTAATCGATTTGATTTGGAAGATTATAAAAAGTGGTTGTATCTTGGCTTTTCAGCCTGGAGACTGTTCTAGCAACAAGTTCTAGAGGTCAGTGGCTAACCAGCCAGTAGAGAGTGAGCAAATGAGCAAAAGAGAGAGAGATAAAGAGATAGAAAGGGTGGGTCGGTGATGGTGGTGGGAGATCTGTTTGTACTGATGAAATGTTAAAATAAAACTGGGCTGAAGACAAGGATTTGTGCACGTCTAACACTCTGGCTCGTCTCTCACCTCTGTTAACATCTTCAATATCATTGCCTCAACCAAATGCATCCCCGATGCAAGCACATGCATGTGCACGTCTGTCGACGGGAGCCATCCTGATCAGCTGCGTCTGCTCTGACAGTGTTGTTTCTTATTTGCATAATACAAGCTAACATCTCTTCCCCTTTCCATGTTCACAAGTGACTACTGTTTAAACAGCCCATTTGTATGCAAGTCACATGCACATTAAAAGAGAATACCAGTGTCATTTAGAGTTACAGCCCATTTACTACCTTCTCTTTCTAGTGTATGTTCCCCCCCGATCATTTTGCAATGCATGCCATATGTAATTAGATCATTTTTAGGTCATTTTTCAATATATAGCCTGTGGTTATTTCAAACCTGGCTGCAAATGAATTGGCTGTCCTGGCAGACAAAGCAGTTGCATGCAAAAGAAGCCATGGATATGACAATTAAGTTTGTCAGGCTGCATATATTTCAGGGATTATTTCCTGGCAGAGACTGTCATGCCTTATGTGGCTGTCAGGTGACTGACAGGAAACAGTCTACATTTATATTAACAACAGGACTTGGTTTCCTGTCAGGCTTCAGTGAGAGACATTGAAATATTCTCTTCTCTAGGAGAGGTCACTGAATGTGCAGACCAATAAGCAAACAAAGCAAACGGATGCTTGAATGTGCAAACAGTAACCTAGAAAAACAATAGAAACATCCGCCTGCAGATAAGCGTACCCTTTAAGAAAGTTAAATAGTAGTCTTCCTATAGTGCATTTCTGCGTTACTTCTGTTACCTTTGTGCATGCCTTTATCCTCATAGCACACTTTAAAACATTTTAAGGCTTTTTCTTTAATGTTAAGATGTCATCCAGAGATTGAAATAACTGCATAGCTTGATGCCTCTAAGTGCATTTCTATATATAGTCTTTTTATAGGTCTTAGGAAGAGTTACAGAATGTAGAAAGGGTTCTATAGAGCCTTTTGTGGCTTAAGTAGAAACTGTGTAAAATGTGTGTGTTTGGTGGCTGAAGACTGAAGTTTAAAATCTGTATGGATGGAATTAAGGGAGCCTGCTAAAGCTCTGTAACTCTCGCCTCATCTGCTCTTGTGGCGAGGGGCTCAAGGCTACATTAGCTACTGCTAAGACTAAGCTGAATGTTTGACCAAGCTGTTGGAAATCAAGTTTGGGTAAATTTGGCTCTGTGTTTTGACAGGGCAGCACGCATGTAATTAATAAGATCTGTTGTGTTGATTTAAATCTAAAAAATGGTATGATTATAAGAGTGCTATAGGAATGCAGTGTTTAAGTAGTGAAATCTAGCAAAAGTACACATGATGGGTCCGTTATACTCAGGTGGCATAGTCAACACCTTCCCATGTCTATTAGCACAACACTAAATATTGTGTATATAGTAAAAATGTTGTAATCTGAGGACTGTATAAAGCCACAATGTGATAGTTGTATATGTATACTGAATTCCGTCCACGTGACCCCCAAAATAACTGTTTTATCTCACATCCAAACAGTATATCCCTATGTGGAACCAGGTTTCCTCATCCCTTGTCTTTTCCTTGGGGTTGCTTCCAAATCTCATTACGTGCTCCTGCATCTATGCTTCTGCACCTCCCCAAGTCAGATGTTGGTGGAAAGTTTTAGTTTGACAGCTGCAGAACAGTGTTTTGCCTTTCTTAGTTTCTCAGTTTCTTCTCCATCCCACTCCCTGCCTAGAGTAAACTAATTCTTGACTTTCCTATCTCAGATCTGAATCTGAGGGTCAACTCTTTAAATACACAATTCACTGAGCTGAATTTCTCTCGTGAATCCAAAACTGAGTTTTTCTTTTTTTGCACAGAAAAACGTTGATGTTCTTTTGACATTAAACTAATCAGTATTCCAGACAGAAGCAGACATCCGGTCTTTTGGTGGCCGCCAATAAAGGTTTTCTTTTGCATGATAGAATTACCGGGTTTATTCAAAGGCAGGGTTTTTCTTCTTTAATGGTATATCATTGTCAAATGACTCGATATTGCCTGGTGTTTTTCTACAGGCCCTGTGGGCTTTCTTCTCATAGCTCATTTCATTATTTCTCCTCCCTGCTGCTTTTGATGCTTACCTGTCAGTTAGTCCGTTTAAAGTATGTTTGGCTATTTCTTTCTTTCTTTTCTTTTTTTTTTTTTTATCTAAGAGAGGATTCTGTCCAAGTCCTGCTTAATTAGACCAAATGAAAGTGCAAAACAGATTAGTGAGGCTAGTGCTTGTAAATAGCTTCTGCTGAACATCTGTCACCCTTGTAACCGCTGTGTCCTTGTCGGCATCATGGGGCTCAGGATATACGTGGTGGTCAGATGCCTCTGCACAAATGTCTGTGTGTGTGTGAGAGAGAGAGAGTGTGAGTGTACTTGTAAGAGTTTCTCTTAGGATCTGTATAAGTTTTGTAACCTGAGAGTGAAGCCTGTTTTTGGCTATTTTTGCCTACTTGAAATTTAGAAGGTTAAGATTCTGTTCGAGGGTTCAGTTTAGATTTACTGAAGTTTTACATTTGCAGATTTTTGGCCGAGCATTTAGTTGCAATTCTTTGGATAAAGTGGTAACAAAGAGAACATTGCTATGATAGCGTGTAAGTGCATGTCTGCTATTTCTCTGTGTGTGTGTGTGCGCGCTTGTGACAAAGGCCCTCTGTTAGCTGCACTGATACAGCCACTGTGGACTATGTGATGGGTGAGGATGTGAGTCAGTGTGACACACAGAGGCATGCACGCACATCTTTAACCATCTTTTCTTCCTCTACCCCTGAGATCGTTCTTTTCTCATCTCCGAATATATATTGGAAATGGATCATAGCACATGGACTTAAATAATACTGCACTTGTCAAAACCCGAAACTCATTAATGACATAAAGTGCTTCACTGTGGCTCAAAAGACTTGTACACTCTAGTCACACATGAACTGCTTCCATGGGAGAAAACATTTCTATTTCACAGGTTTTCACATTTTTTTAATAGCACAGAAGGGTCTGATTTAAATTAGGAGACTCTCATTCCCTGAATGTTTTCTCCTATTTTAAGAAGCCTGGTTCATTTTCAATGCATTTATTAGTGCAGATGCATGCTCATTATAGAAAAAGAACAATAACTAAAGAGCTTAAACTGAGCAGTGTAAATCTGAAGCTATGGTTGACAAATGGTTTTAAATAAGGTTGGGGACAATGAAGGATAGTATAGCTGGCTAGCAAAAATGAATAATGTGTTATTGTGAGCCAGGCAATTATGGCAATAATCTGCTAATCTGCCTGCCACATTGAAATTGGAATATCCTACCATCCATTTTCTAATACGCTTATGCTATTTGATGCTGTGGGGAATGGAGCCTATTTAAAGTAATGCACTGACTGAGAAGCGGTGCGCGCCCTTAAACCAGGTTGTGATATTTTACCTCGAGTTTGCCAAAAGTCTTAAAATTGAAAAATTGAATGAAAACAACACCTTTATTTAAAAATGCTGGCATACACATATTTACCTGCTGTACTTAAAAAATACAGTTCATGTTTAAAAGTAAACATTAAACACATGTTTATTAAAACATTTTATGTTCTTTTATTTTTGCATGTATTGTTGCTAGCTAGCAGTCTTAGCCACACTAGCAACACTAATAGATGTATATGGAATATGTATCCCCATCACTCCACAGCACTTCTGCTGGTCAAAACCTGCACAGGGTCCCTTTAAATAAGAAATAATTGCAACCACAATAGGCCCTGCAGTTCATGGCGGGGAGTTCTTAACCTCTGCAACTTATTTTATTTAGTAATCACACATCAGAGTGGATTAGCCAACTTTCACAAATGAAGATCTAAGTGTTATGTTTTTGTATAAAGTTAAGTTGAGATATGAACCACGTTGTTTCCCAAGAATGTGACATTTTCAAATAATTTAAAATGCTAAATAATACTACAAAGGCAAAATGTTAACGGTTAAAACTAACAAATGCTAACAGTTCTGCGGGTGTGCTTAATCTGAATTTTAGGTCAGCAACATATTTGACAAAAAGGTAGTTAGCGCTAAAAATACCTGAAAGAACATCTCCCAACATTTTAGCTTTATTAGTAAAATGTTGGGTATAAAAAGAGAATCTGAAAGAAACAAGAGTGTTTCAGAAGTAAAATTAAGTGGGGCTCAGCATTGTGTGGAAGCCTGTGGTTAAATACTTTACACTTTGTTTATCCCTACATTGTTAACCTTTGAAAAATCAGAATCAGAAATGGACTTTTTGTTGTGAGCTTACTGACAGGAGCTGTACACGAATTTGATGAGGTTTTGTAAAACTGTAGCTTTAATTTCTAATTACTGTCAACTAAAGCCAACAATAGGTGTCAAGGTGACAAAGGAGCGACTTCAGCATTTGTACTGTTACTGCTTAAAGCTGTAAAAACAGTTTGGAAAGTTGTATTGCTGTTTTATAAGTAAAGTTTTAGCCATCGCCACAGCATGTAATTTTTTGAGATGGTCTCTCCTTTCATAGCCGAGAAAGTGAATTTCACTGAGCCAGCGACTCTCCTCCTCCCTGCCATGGTGTTTGTGCTTACCTCAAAAAACTCCATTAACTAAGGAGCTAGGATTGGAAAATAGAAATGACTTGTGTGCCTGGGTTTCTGACCTCTCTACCCCCTCATCCCAGAGTCTATTTCCAGGTAGTGGGCTTTTCGAAATGTGAGGATGATTTCTTAATCCCCAGGGGTGCATCTGAGGATGGAAGCGAAATGCTTCAACTGTTCTCGTTTCCCACCATGCAAACGGCCTGATGGGTGGTAGACTGCCGACTGCCCAGTTAGCTGGACGGAGAGAAAAGTGTGCTAATGAGATGTGTGCTGCTCTTTCATGTGTGTCCTCTCCTCTTCGCAGCATGCCATTTCTCTCGACTCTGTGGGTGTCTAAGCTATAAGCTTCTAGGTTTCTGACTGTTAATGTACAAAGTGACCGTGTCTGAACTGAAAGTTAAATACGGTTGGAATTGAATCAGGCGTTTTTCAGTATGAAAGGGAGTGTAAAGGGCCGCGTGCTAATGAGAGGGTTTGGATCATCATTCGTTCCTTACAGTCATCAGTGGCATAAAACCGGCCAACAGGAACAGAGGACAGAACAAGGACCGGGATGACAGCACTCGCTAAAAGCTTAAACAAAATCAGTCGACAGCCAAAGTAATTTATTAATGAGTAAAACGAATTATGGCACATCTCTATAAAAGTCTTCTTTGGAGGATTACACCATTAAAAACAAATTACTAAATTGCAGGTCACTCGTATATTAGGTTTATGTGTTCAATCAGGGAGATCTGTAAGGACTCATCTGCCTGCTTCCTTGAATCTTGGGCTTTCCCACACTGTCAAACTCAGTGCTGACATCATTACACTCGTCCAATCATCTTCTTGTCTGACTTTTTTGAGCTAATCAGCCTCTACTCTGCGTGGTTTAAATCTCTTCCTTCAAGTCTCCCTTTCAGACTCAGAACCCAACCTGATCGCCACCTCACCCAAGTCACTTGGAGCTCCATCCAACACTCCATCTTCATCTTAACCACAACCAGCATCTAGCCTCTCTGTCCCTGCTGGGATTCCAGCCATGATGGCACATCGAAGTCTAATTTACATATAGATTAATTAATGTCTCATTTTCAGATGAAGTTACATAATAAGCTCAGTTATTTTTTTTTTGTTGAAATAAAAGTGAGTGATACTGGCTACCTCTTTATCTCCACACCATATAGTATGCTATTCAAGTGTACGAAAATCCCTCACAGATAAGAAGAATATCGATACAAATCCTTAAAAACACCCCCAAAAAGTCAAGATTTACTCCAGGTTGGGGATTTTGTGGAGCAGCAGACAGAGTGGAGAGCCTGCTTATTGAAGGGTTTTAAAGTGAGTATTGCATAGGATTTTATCCTAGTTCACTTTCACAAAGTGAGTCCATGATTTAATTTTGGTGAGGCTGTTGGTGAGAGTGGATTGAGTTTCATGGACGATGGATTTAGTGGTAATGTAGAGCTACGTGTCACTGGTATAGCAGTGGAAAAGACCATGTTGATGGATGATGCTGGTTCCAAGTAGAGAATGAGCAGAAGATGCCCAAGACCCAAACTCTGAGGATGTCTCGGCACATAATGGTGAGGAAGTTATTTATTCTCATCTTTGTGAGATGGAATTTCAACCAGAAGTTGGTGGTATCTGCAGTATTTTCTATTAATTTTATCACAACATGCAGCCAGAGACTGTGCAGAGGCTTAAGATTGCAGAATCAAAGGAATCATTGTTTTTTTTTTTGTTTTTTTTAATACCGTTTTTCCCCCCAGACTCTCTTGAGTACCTAAAGCACCTAATTCTGGCATTTGAGTTAATGTCTGCCTTCTGCATTTTTAATGCAGGAGGCAAAAAGTTCAAAATGAAATTTCACAGCATCTGTGTTTACTTGTTGGCTTTGACTTCTTCTTTTTTTTTCTTTTCTTTTTTTACTAGACAACACTTTTTTTCTTAGCTTTGCGAATCCTCTGCTTTTTGCAGCAAAAGAAGGATGTTTATTATCTCATAAGTTTTAAGCATCTACAACCTCTGTGATATGCCGATATTGGGTGATATTATCCAATATCTCTACCTGCATCTAATTTAAAACTTGTGGCATGAAGCAGACTTAATAAAAAGTTTGGTCCTTTAAATTTTCCTGTTGTATCATTTGCAGATTTGAGAGTTGGTTGTCAGTCCTGGCATGTTCCCATCAGGCGATGGGGAGGCCTGGCGTACATGAGACTGCGTACGAGATTCTACTCCATAATTGTCACAGTGGGATCAGCCTTCCAAGGACAGTGGAGATAATGATAAACATTATGTGTCTGTTTTACTTAAATACATAGTACCACACAAAAGCATATCTTGTGTTCAATCACTGTGTAAGAGAAAGAAATTCTCTTACACAGTGATTGGTGTTATAAAACTAAACAGACTTTTATGGGCAGCCATGCAAACCTTTCGCATACTAAATCAAATTTGCTTGTAAATGAAAGTACATTGGTTAACTTTCCAGCTGATTTTCTTTGCTGTGGTTGCACAGAAGGTGCCATCAAGCTTGTAATTGCTCCATAAGATCTCATATGGTTTCAGATGATAGTACGTCAGATGTAATTGCTTGTTAGAACCAAATAGGCAACGGCCATGAGGGGTTAAATGCCAATTAGCACAGTATGAACGTGAGTCCGGATGCAGCCAGTCGGCGCAGAGGGATAGCCATTTGCTCGCTATTACTTAGGGCTCTGGGTTCACTCTGTGTTTGACTTGACAGGTCTGTCTGACCCGTCATCCTGTTGATTCTATTCTTGGTTCCTTTTTAAAAAAATAATAAATTTCTGGGATCTTGAGGTTAGTACGCTGTGACAACTCTCACACTGTCTGTTGAGTGTCAGTTTATTGGCTCCTTTCTTTCTGAAATGACAGGGAGTGAGCGAGGACAGGAGGACTGGAACACGTGAAAGAGGAGCGTGAGGGTCCTAACCTTCCCCCACACTGTCCTCTCAACCTCGCCTTATTCTTGCTCTCTTTCACTGTCGCTCTCATGTTTTATTCTGAGAGTGTGGCTGCTGGTGCGTTTAGACTGGCTGATAGAAGGCGGTCATACATGTGAATACTCTTTCGCGTGCAGCCTTGCACGCATAAGTGCTTGTGCACAGACACGACAATGGTCCCCGCGCTGTCCGTTCAGCACACCGATTCAATGCCACATACATGAAGTAATTACAGGCACAGATACACACATACTCGCTCTCAGTCTGGTGGAACCACTCAATGGCGTCCCCCTGACAGCTATCCAGTCGCAGTCTCTTCTTGCAAAAAACAGATAAAAGCTGTTTTTTAAAGTCTTTTCCCATGTCATCTCTCTCAACTCCTGTCTCTTTTCTCTCTGCTGGCAGTGAGGTGTGGGCGTTGGCAGGATGTGCGTGTGTGTGTGCCTCGGTGTCTGCGTGGATTTGTGTATTTTGTCATATGTGTTTGCACGCATGCTGGGAATCATCTTTTTATGTCTGTGCAGATGTGTGGATGATGGATTGAGAGAGAAAGCGCCAAGTACTGACTAAAGCATCCCATGTACTTGCGTTAGTCACGAGTAGAAGCAGTAAGACAGCTGAATACTATTTGTCCACTGATACACACACGTGCATTAAAACTGGAGCCTATTCCAGCTCTCAAAGGGTGAGAGGTGATGCATGCTCTGGATAGGTCGCTAATCTATCACAGACAACCAATCGTGCTCACGTTCACACCTACAGTAATTTTAGAATCAGCAATTAACCCAACATGCACATCTTTGGAGACTGTTAAAGTACCAGGAGAGAACCCATGCAGGCATGGGGGCAACAGCTGGCCAGTGGTTTCGAACATAAGAGGTGACAGTGCAAAAACCCAGCAGTTATTAATACTGGTACTGTGCCTGAAGAAACTGGATACCCAGATGGACTAGTTCAAAATGTTTCATCTGAGTCATTCTGTGATTTCTATGATATGGACTAGTCAACTGTGAACTTCTCAGTTGGATGCTGACCATACCATAATATCCAGTGAAAGAAAATGATCTCTAAAAACAACTACTGGAGCTGCACAGCCGTAGCTTTTTGTTTTGGGGAAAAGTCAGGGTGAATGTCATGGATTCCTTTTCGTCTGTTGTGCTGGCTTGTTAGTTTAATGGCACGACTACTGCCAGTGAAAGAATTACTGTCACACAGATGTCGACTCACCCACCCCTAGTATCATCTGCACGGCGTAACAAACACATACACAGAATAAGAAAGGGTGCCATTTTCTGATATACAACCACAGATGGATTAATTACGAGCTTTAATCATCCTGTTATCACCAGTGTAAGCCATACAAGTGTAGACACACTACTGTGCAGACCTTAATAAACACTTGCTTAAATGATACCATAAATTATTACACTTGTCTTCACAGATTGCATCTTAAAAAAGGCTCTACATAGATGGTTTCAATTTTTTTCCAGCATTAGAAATAGTTACAGACTGTCAGGACATGTTCGGCCAATCGCAAGACAAACACGGCTGTCATCACAAAATTTAAATAGATCTTGATAATTTAAAGCTTAATCATTTTCACAAGAAAGGCGAAGGTGCTGCGACATACGCCTTCGAGCGACAGCAAACGGGTCGTGGATATCAAGAAGATGTGACGCTCAGAATGGCATTCGCATTCAGAGTTAATTAGCCTGGTGCCATATTTGGAACGAGGCGGGACAAAGAGGAAGAATTAAACAAGAATGGCACAGACAGCAGCTGGTACCTAATCCAATGAATGATTGTGTGTTATTAAAAAGCTCGCACCAGCAGTGAGATTAAAGCTTGAGCTTCAAGTCAGTTTTGATTAATAAGAAGCATGATTAATCAAGTCTGTCTCCAAAATGCACACAGAGATGGAGGGAACTTGGATACAGGCATGTATACAAACCTGCACCCACACACGCACATATTTATGTACAATGACTTAGTTTGATCGTGACATTGGTTGGATATCCTTGACTACTGTAGCATGTGAAAGTGGGTCATCTGTGGCTCTGCCAGCAGGAGGTAATCTGTTCACCTCCTGAGATGTGAAATACTTCTTGGTTGGTGCGCAGTTTCATATTTGGGTTTATGTTTATGTCCTTTTGCTTTTGCAGGTCAGGTGTGGTTGTACAAGTGTTGATGTGGGTAAAGACTGTAAGGTTTTGTTTTTGTTTTCTTTGAGTAGGAAATAAAAATAGAAGAAATATTTAATTTGAAATTGTTTATGAAGAAGGCCTATACTTTTTATATTTTGTTACTGTAGCTGAGTATCAATATTCCCTGTCAATATTGCCTGTGATTCAAAAGCTTAGCCTTCAAATTGCTGTAAATCAGATGAGTGCCATCTAAAATTTCCTCAGAAGTCAATGTGCCATATCAACCACTGCATTAGCAATAAATTTAATAACACTCTATATCAACAGTTATACACTATATAGAACAACTTTACAGATGTTGGCATAGTGCAGTATTGTATTTGTGTGCATTTCCGTGGTCCTGATGCTGCGCTGAGCGGACATCTCCTGAAGCATTTGAAGTGTCGGAATGTGGAAATTTCAACGTCGCTTGAGAAGATTGTCAGCTAGCAATGTCCCTCTCACCAGTAGGCTAAGTGATTTTTAGCCAATTACCTTCTCAGATTAATTCACTGCATGTCGTGCCATCAGTTAACCCCTCGCGTGCCAGCTGTGGCACGAGTGCCCAGGGTTGCTGACTCCTGCTGTAAATGCTTATTTTTTTCTACTCTTTGATCTTTATGATGTCACAGACAAGGATTTTTCCTAATATGGTCATCTTAGGCACACAGATCTGGCTGTTAACCGGTTAATTATGAGGGGCAGCCAATCAGATGATAGTTGATTTAAAACAAAAACAAAGCTATAACAACTTGTATTTGGAGAGCGTATGATCTAAGAGGATGCACTGAGGCACAGAATAAGTTAGATCGGTAAACTTACTTGTGAACATACAAGCTTTTCATAGAATAGCTTTAACTAAATAATGCTTTAATCTCTAAGTATATCAGCCCTTTTTAACAACCACATCCTGTTTGATATCTAAGGCTCTGACTACACTGGTAACCAGATCTTTAGATGCTATTCCAGTGTGGCCATGCACAGTGACAATTGCAGAAGCATGCACATTTTGTGCTCTTGTAGTGTTTTTTTATTTGGACAAGTGCGTGCAGTCACAGCAAATTGGAGGGTAAGAGGATGTCTGCTTAGAGTCAGCACCTTGAATCCACCTTCTAATGATGACATCTAGATCAGTTGGATGGTGCTGTACAAGTTCCACATTAGCATCCTATAACGCTAATGTGGCTTTCTGATCCCACATTTATATCTGTTTAATGAATTTTTTAAAAACCAGAACAAGAAGTTTTTCATTTTGCCCCAGAGGTAACTCATCCGATGCCTCAGCGCATTTGTCTCTGCCCTTGATTTAACCGTGTGAGCTCATTTGCTTTTGTCAGCCTGTCTGTCCTTGATTTGACCACAGGTTAGCCTCTATGTGTCTTTGTGCACAGAGTCTGTTCTCAGACACTGCAGGCCAAGCTTGTGTGTATTTGTGCGGGTGTTTTTGTCTGCCAACAGCAGCGGTCTGATCTTAGATCAATGCGTTTTACCACAGTAGCTGCATTCACACATTCCATTTCCATAAATGGGCAACAGTGCACAACGCAAATTACTGTCAGGCCGCAGGCTAGTTTAGTGTAATTACTCCCTTCTCCTTTTCTCTCCTCATAAAGCTATCCCTCTTCTCCTCTGCAGCTCACCTTCTCCTCCCCTTGTCATTTTGTCATTTCATTTCCTCCTTTTTTCCTGTTGAGTCATCTTTGCTCTTTTTCTCCGTTTATATGCCATCCATCACCTTCATCTGCGTCATGTCACTCCCACTTTTCTCTCATGATATTTCCTCATCTTTAATCTCCTCCCTTCTGCTCTTCTCTTCTCTTCTCTTCTCTTCTCTTCTCTTCTACTTGGCATGCATTTCTTTCCCCCTCCTTCTCTTTGTTATTCTTCTCCTTTCCTCTCACCTTTCCTCCCCATCATTGCGTTTCTCTTTTTATTTGCCATTCATCACCCCTACTCTCCTCTTAGCAGTATTCTCTTCCTCAGTTTGCCAATCATTCTCTGTTCTCCTCCTGTCACTCCGTTTCTCCTCACATCCTGCCATCCATGTCCTCTCATCTCCTTTCCTTTCCTGACTCCACTTCTTCAATCTTCCATTTAATCAATTCATCATACCAGCTTTCCTTACTGCCCCCACACTTGAATTTTCCATCTTATTTTCCTCTTCCATTTTCCTTCTAAATGTTTTCAGTTACTTGGCTAAATCGTCTGTAACAAATAAGTCAATTTTGCAGTAAATATCAAAAGAAATTTTGTCTTTCCCTTCATCCCAGGCTGGCATCAACAAACATTTACTCTTGTGTTCAGAGACTTCCAAGGATCTCCATTTGTGTCAACTTTAACTGAGTCTTGTTGACAAAGCGCGTCCGTCAACTGACCAAAGTTTCTGGCCAGCTAAGAATTACTGATGCTTTCCTTTTAGCTTTGTTTTTGCACTTATCAGCTATTAAAGAGAATGTGTCAAGCTCTGCAGCTGCTAAATGCAACAACCAGCCATTTACTTTGTCCCCCTTTAAGTGCTCAATGTTTAATGAAGCGTATCACAGTCCTTCTTTGTTTTTTTTTTCCTTCTGCCAGAAGAATACCGAAACTTTGCTAACAAGACGTCTGATAGTTAAAATGAAACCAAGATCTGAATGATACTAAAGACTGCACAGTCGCGGTTCTGAGACACTTTAGACTACGTGAGCTCGACAGTCGTTCAGCTCCTTTCACATTCACAGTCTTTTGATCGATTGCCAGTGAAACAAAATTGACTGAAGCAGCCTTAAAGAGTGAATGAAATACCAACTTCTTCAATATGTCAAAACAACACTTTAAAGGAAAGGTTTGGATGGGAACTCATTGAGGCATAATTTTGAACAAAAAGCTTTGTCATCCATAAAATTAAACCTACAGAAAAGTGTAATATTGTGTATATTGCATGGACTGTGTATAAAAGATGGATATTGCAAACAGAAGTGGCCTAAACCTTCTATTGGTTGTAAAAGAAATCCAGCTGTATAGAAGTCAATAAGAGAAGGGGAAACCTAAACCAAGGAAAACAAATACACTACTCACTTGTTTTTAATCCCTCAGTGAATTCCTAATTCTAATTAGCTTAGCGTGCCAGCGGCCAAGATTCAAGTCTTATTCAGCAAACCATCAGATATTTTTGCTATTATGATCCAATTTACGGTAAAATACACAAAAAAAGCAAAGTGAGAATTGGGGGCTGGCCATCTTTTGATTAACAGGTTTTATTATCACATGACGGTAAGTTGATGCATTAGTCCATGACCTCATCGTCTTTAAAATGCAGACTGTGGTGGGTCCTGTTTTTTCTGCTGAAACCACTCTGACCTTCTGCGGCACTTCGTTCAGAAGATCTTTGAAGGTATCCCGCGCCTAGACATGATGAGCAGATGTTTATTTTGAGTTTCGAGCCATGGATTGGACTTGTTTTTCTTTCATATCCCACACATGTTCGATTGGATTGAAGTCTGGGGAATTTAAAGGCCAGAACAACAACCTGAAACCAAAGAATCCACTTCACCTGTCAGTAATTTTAATCTTGGACTCATATTTCATATTTTTTGCTCCGATTAGTAAAACTTGTAGTTTTATCGTGGAGTATGCCAGCCGCTGTGTAGACAAAGACATCCACACACTTGTTACTCTGTTTGGATTTAGCTGTCATTGATCTGTGTTGCCCGTGATATTCCCCACAGCAGCCTCGATATAACCGTGGCATCTTATTGGTGGGTTTGAAGGGAGGGGGTGGCGGGTGGCAACTGGCTGTGAAACATGGCAAGAATTACCCAGACTGAGAAAAGAAAGGGGGGAAAAATGAGAGCAATAGAAATGGAGGGAGAATGTATCTCCTGCTCTGCTGTAAGAAAGGCTTAGTGGGAATGATTACTGGTGAAAGCTAAATTGGCAATCTGCCCTTTCTTGTCTTTTGTGCCTCTGGTTTTCTTGGCCTGTCCTCGTTTTTTTTTCTCTGCTGCTTCCCTCTATGTTTTACTGTCTCAGTCTACCTCACTTTGTCACTCTGCTTCTCTTGTTTTCTTTTTCACGTGTATTTTTCTTACTCCCATTGTCTGTTTTTCCTTTTGTGGTCTTCTCTGCCTGGTCTGCTTGTTTTTCCTTTTGCCGTTTTTGCTCTATCGTCATCATCTTCTCTGGTCCCTCGGTGTGCCGATACCTTAAGCTCCAGTTTAGTAGATAACGTTTTCATATCAAAAAGTGTTGATGTTGTGAACAACAGTCATTTCACTTACAGGCCTATTGTGTTCTGCCGAAATGTGAAAACATTTAATCAAAAGCAACTATTTGGGCTGGTCGACTGCATTTAAAGAGGTAAGTTTGTTATAGGGAGGGATGATGAGATCGAGCAGAGTAACTGGGCTGATTGTTCTTTTCTTGACTAGATACCTTTTCTGTACACATTTACAGAGCAAAGCAACACTTACATTTTGTATATTTCGGTACGGATGAAGAAATCAGCCTTTCCTTTTTCCTCCATCACCTTTAAACTTCCTCTCCTTTTCCATCTTGCTTCCTATTCGCACCATCTCAGACCTTAAAGGGTCAACAAGGTTAATCTGAACTCTGTTATGGATCTGCCTCTCGCTCCTATATTTCTTACTCCGCTCTCCATTTTGTATCCTGTTTTCTTTTCACCTTTTTTCTGTGAACTTACCCCATCTCCAGCTGACCTTATTCCTGCAGTGTAGTGCAGGTTGGGTCATGTTTATTTTAGTGGCTGTCTGTAGCTGAGACCCTTCACCCCTTACCTCACACCTCTGTCTCTTCTCATTCCTCTTCCCGATGCCACTTAAGCCTCCATTTATCTCTGGTTTTTGGTGTCTCTCTGCGGCTTTTTGCTGCTGTTTTGTCTCTAGTCAGCCACTCCCTCTCTTTTTTTTTTTTTTTCTTTTTTTTTTTCTGACATCAGGTTTTAGCTTGACCCTTAATGCTTTTGTGTTTTCTGGTTAATCTCCAGCCTTGCTCTCTAGTCGTTAATCAAAGCACATATTGGTACTGAAAGGAACTATCTAATTTTTGAGCTTTTGAATTAAAATGACTGAAATTCCCTTATAAAAGGAAGCATGGCAGCATGCATATTTTCATACTTTCATTTCATAGGTAATTGCATTTCAATCTGTAATGATGGTAGATTACAAATTACACATACCCCTCTTTTGTCTGATGGTTTTTTGACCTCTGGGCTCAAGTTTCCTACACCATGGAGTCTGTTGAAGGCAGATCTAATTCTGTTACAGAAATGACGCTGAATAATGAATTTAATATGTCGTGTTGAAGAGCTCATGATGAAGTATTCTAGGGCTATTGGCGTTCAATTAACAGGCTATTTTGAATTAACAGTGATGTAAAAGACTAAAAAGCAGCAAATCTTCACATCTGAGAGGCTTCAGCTTGTAAAATGGTTACTTTTATCCAATAAAGGACACATTTTTCAGTAGATTACAGTTTTTCTTGATCACCTTGATGCAATTTTCACATGACGAATGTTTTTCTCTTTATTCTTAAAGCAGTTATCAAATCAGTAATGAACATTAGCGTTTCAGATTCTGTTTGTATCCACTGCTATTACCCTACTAGAGATGTTTTGTCATTGTGTTGATGTACTTTTAATCTGAACCTCACAACTCACCAAAACAGTTTGTACTTTTGCCAGTCAGAACTGCAGAGCTCTCACTTACCGTAATGCTGTCCAGCATTGTGTTAGCGCTTTCAATCAAATCAGTTTGAACTCTTCTTTCAAATATGTATGAAAGACCAAGGCCAGTCAACACTGAGAGTGGTGAAAGGGAAATTTCCCTTCACCTGAAAGCGAACACTAAACCTATGCTCAGAAGAAGAGAGAGTATGTGCTTCTGTAATTAAACATTATAGAAGCTCATACTCTCTCTGTGTCAGTCAGAGATGCATGCCATGACATCACTAATTTCACACGTGCATATATTGTACATATTCATGGTGTGACTATACTGTACAGTAGTTATGCTTTTGTCATTTTTTTCTAATTTTTAGATATGATTGTGTAAAGTAAGCAAATAAATCCACATTTCATTTTTGTGTCTGAACTCTCTTTACACTGCATTATTTCTATATTCTACTGCAGTACTCTTTTCAAAGTAAGTTTTTTAAAAGGGTTAGGTGTCTAAGTCTTAAATTTATGGAAGGTTTTTATTCATTGGTCACAGCGTTGAAGGGATTGAATGACTTTGCATGTTTTGACATGTGGAAAAGGCTTTGATCATTTTAGTGCCTTTGGCACAGGTGAGTCTGTGTTAAGAGAAACATCTCAACTGTTTTGAGAACTGCATTAAGAGCGGTGAGAATCATATTCCTGATCAAATCCGTTCAGATAAACTGTAAATGGATGAAGATGGAATTCGGCACATTTTAGATTCATCTTTGGGTTCATCATTACACAGAATTGGCCAATGTAACAGAAACCAGCAGCTATTTTTGAGTGAATGTCTGGAGGGAAAACAGAATGTTTTATGGCTCAGTTGACTTCATCCACCTGTCATCATTTACATGTACAACTGAATTAAAAAAAAAGCACTTAAAAACCTAAATTAAGACTCAATCATATCTGATGGGTTTGAGATTTTTGCCAAATGTAGTCCATCGTTTGCTCTCCACATACTGTGTTTACCTGTATGCAGCCAAAGCTACTTAAACATGGTTTGCCAATAAAATCTGGACTACAAGAGAACGCCAAAGGAATACCAGAAAGCTTCCAGTACCAAATATCTTGTCAATTGCCAAGAGATTCTGAATATGTTTGTAGAGAAGTGAAGTTGCCTGGTTTCTTAGCTTGTTTTAAGTATAGATTTTAATTAATTTGATGTTAATTAGATAGTTTTTATTAAAATAATTAATATTTCAGGCTCAGGTTTATCCATCCATCCACTTTTTTTATATTTGTGGAAAAAATTGGATTTCCCTGCTCCCGTGATACCAAAGCTTTCCAAAGCCAGCCGAGAGATTTAAATCTCTCCAGCATGTCTTTGTCTGCCCCAGGGCCTCCTCCCAGTGGGACATGCCCAGAACATCCAACCTAGAAGGCACCCAGGAGGCATCCTGGTCAGATACCTGAACCACATCAACTGGCTCTTTTCAATGTATAGGATTAGTGGCTCCCCTCTAAGTCAGCCCCTCTCCCTGTCTCCAAGGCTGAGCCCAGCCACCCTTGAGAGGAAGCTCATTTCCGCCGCTTATATCTGCAATCTCATTCTTTTGGTTACCATCCCAAGCTCATGACTATAAGTGAGGGCAGGAAGGTAGATCAACTGAGAATGAAATGGCTGGGATGTAAGTTAGTGACTCAAAGTCAGAGAGCTTGGTTCTAAGTTGGAAAAGCATGGAGTGTCCACTTCTATTTGTTACGGTGTGTTCAATGAAAGTTGGGCATCTGAATGTTAAAATGTTATCATCTTTTGTGAGTGTTAGAGCTGCATGTATTTGTGCATTTATTTTTGTTATTGCAGGTCGGTTTCTATAAGTCTGGAAGTGCCTTTTTTTTGGCACGTTCTAGTGTTTTCTGAGGTGCATAATGTGATGCGTTTCATTAGAGAACATCATAAGCTGTCGATTTACATCTCACGGACTTTAACCACATTCACTTTGTTTCTGCTATTCGGTTTTCCTTCGCCTGTTTATCTGCTTCTATTTCATTTTTTCCCATCTCTCAGCTTGAAACACCCCCACCCTTCTCTTTTAGCTTGATTAACTTCCTGTTCTCTCACTCTCATTCCCCCTGAAGTCTCTGATTTCATCTCTGTTCTTCTCTTACTGTTGTACGCTTTGTAAATCTGCTCCTCCATCAATTCCTCTTCTTTCGTCTCAATCAAAGAGCTGCTAGCTGCTCCACACATGCACCAAGAGATACACGTCAACATGCAAAACAAGCATGAAAAATAGTTGGTTTCAAAGAATAAAACTTGAGACAAGATGGCAAGCAGACAGCGGCTGACGGTTAACGCCACATCCACATGAAAACATAACAGCACTCAGACTAATTCAAATGGGAGCATACACATAAACACAGAAAATCAGACATCTAATCATAAATTTACACACAAATAGTCATGCACAGATGACAATTGCTTGACAGTCTGTTTCGTCCCCTCGTTCTCATTCTTTCTCGCTCTAGCTCTCTTTTTCTCTCCGTCTTTTTTTTGCTCACTCATTCAATTTAGTTCGATTTACCATCCTGTCAGGCCTGTGATGCCCTCATTTCAGGCTAGCTATGTAAATATTATTGTTGAATCTAGGATGAGATGCCGTTCCCCGGCGAATCTCCTGCTGCTGTTTCTCCCAACAGTCTGTCACATGGGCCGACGTATAATCTATCACACTGACAAGCTATACCCCCTCCCTCCAGCCCCTGCACCGGAGTCTCTTTCCTCCTCAACTGGATGCCAGCTGGGAGGGAGCAGACATGTCAGCACCTAGCTAATGCACCTGTAGATTTTCTCATTCCTAATTTAGGATTTTTGCAGTCTGTCTCCTCCTTTTTTTTTTCCCCAAGAGAGATTCTCTCAGTCTGGGATATTTTGCTGTGCTGATGTGCACTCATGTGTGGGATTATGTGCCTCAGGTTTGCAAAGCCTGGTCTTTATTTTAAGAGTGTGATGAATGCTATGTGTGCTTGAGTTTGGAAATGAGTGTCTAATGAATCTAACTGAGATTGAGATGAGGTACCACTCTCATGTGTCTAAGGTCATTATGTCTAAATGTAAGAACATTGGACAACCAGCCCTCTTATTTGAATTGATATTTCTTGTTTGCCAAATAAACACAACTTGTGTTTCTTTATTAAAAACAAAACAAAAAACCCCAAGATATCCCAAGTGATGTGTGGTTAAAGTCTGTGAGATGGCTATAGTCTCAAGGGCAGCTGGTGGTAGGTCAATGTGCTCGTTTCCTACCAAACTCTTATTGCTCGATCTATTGCTGATGTTATTATAAGGATAAAAGCATTACATCAGCATCTTTTCACCATTACTGTGCAATTTCTAGCAGTGGGAAGAAAACATAACTACCACGACTACTTGTGCAAACTTCATTGTTAAAGTCACTGTCTGTGTGATGTGTTTGGTTAAAATTGATGGCCTGTTTCAGTATCACATCCCAGGAACTGGTGTATCATTGAAATTTGGTTGGCTTTTAATGAAAACTTGTGTTTAAAGCTGATGCCTACTGTAAAAATGTAAACACTGGCATATTTAAATATGTTTGGTACAGTAATTATTTAAAAACAGCAGATTGTCTCCCAGTAGCAGGAGGTGCAGCAGACCAACCTGGGTGTGAATCCTTCTCTCTCATCAGAACAGAAAAAATAAAATCACCGAAGCGTTTGTTGCTCGTTGCTCCCCTTGCGTCGTTCCTTAGTGGTTCTTGTGCTGGGATCACCAGATATAGTTCTGTGTATTTGGACAGGTGCACACTGGCCAGCCCTAAGCCTGCTGTTTTTTTTTTTTTAATTTCAGTATGAACTAACAAGATTAAAATGATTTATTATGCTGCCAATACCAGCTTTTTATGTTTTATTTATAATTCATTTGGGCTAATAAGGCTGCATGTAGAGTTCACTCAGTGCACTATAGCTGTTTTAATTAATCTAGAGATGACGTGCAGTGGTTTTCATCTGCCTGTGATCAATCGCGACCAAGACTCTTTGGTTGACTACAGCCTCTGTTACTTAGTGAGATTTAGAAGTGCTGGAAGGTAGGTTTCGTTAGCCGTTTAACTTGAGTTTTAGTTTTCATTCATGCTGAGCTAATCTAATCCACTGTTGGACATGGCTTCATGTTTAACGTACACATATTGATATTACATTTTTCATTTAGCCCATTGCAAGGAAACGTTTTTTCTTTTAAGCAATATATTGGTTTAATATCATCTCTCTAGGTTTGCATGCCTTGACAGATTGTAAAGTCGTGCGTGTGTGCGCGCGCGTGTGCGTGTGCGCGTGTGCATGCGTGCGTGTGTGCATGCGTGCTAAGAAAGGGCCTCTATTGATGTCATCTGCTCAGAAAATGGTTCCAGGAACTGAGAGCAATGAGAAAATGAGGAGAAAGCTGATTGAGTTCCAAAGTCAGACAGAGCAGGAACAAACTGGAGCACACTGATGCTGGAAATTTCATTTTTGAAAGCTCAGTTTATTTGTAATATGTAATTTTTTTCAAATCCATTTTTGTCACGTAAATAAATAAACATATTCAAAGAGTAAAATGCTGCAAATTCTTTACAGCGTGAATATCTGGAATATATATGAGTGTGTTATTGCATAGCACTACATCTAATCCATGTGTGTTTGTATGTGTCTGTGTGTGCGTGTGTCTGTGTGTGCATGTGTGCTTGCCATGTGCACCACTTAGGGACATGAGTACATTAAGATAATGTATCTTTCCTGACCTCATCTCTTTCTAGCCCAGCCCTGGCTGTGATCAATAACCTGCTGTGTGTTTGTGTCTTTTTGTTTTTAGTTATATATATTTGTGCGTCACCAGCACGGTTACAACAGCTACGTGTGCGTCTACTTGCCAGGTCGTTGTCATGCTAATCACAATGTGTTGAATAGATGAGCAGAACTTCCCATTTGTTTTAATGAGGCCTGTCTGTTTAGCAGCCGCTCGTTCTGTTTGTTTTCTTAGATTTCAATTAGAAGACAACACCTCAGGAGTTGCAGGGGTGCAACTACACACACATAAGCACACTTGCGCACACGTTATTGATAAAACGCCTCTTGGATAGAAATAAAGGAGCACAGATTACGTGCTTTCTTCCCTTCTATCTGTATATGAATCTATATGCATTGTGTGTGTTGCTGCTGAGTGATTGCATTCCTGTCTGCTATCAATCAGACGCAACGCAGCGTGTACTAATTACAGTGTTGTATGATGATTTATAAGCAAAGCAGCAGCAGCTTAGTCACAAACCCCTACTGCTGTCATCGCCAAGCCTTTGGTTCACACTGTCAAGCACCACATGTATTTGTATGTGTTTTCCTTGTCAGTATTTAAGACAATTTTCAACATGGTGATTAACTTTTTCTTTTACTGTGAATATACAAACCATAACACAGCATTTGTGCTAACAGCTGTATCCTTTTAAGTCGTTTTGTGGCCACGTGCACAAACACAGAATAGATCATGTGCAATTTTTGTCATTAGGAGCCAAACTTGGAGTCAAATTACAGAATTTAACACTTGATCACAGTTAACAGCACTTTCTCTGCTATTCTACTCCTTTGTCTCCCCTATTCATTACCTTGAGTGGTGCCTAATTAACACTGAGCGAAAAATGTTTATCTAGGAGCAGAAGATTAGCAGTTCTGCACCACGGGCGTATTATTCACCGGTATAGAGGTATATACCTGTGAATATACCGCATGAACATCCCTCCTAACAAAAGACTATATATTGTCTCAAATGCGTTCATTGCATTAGCTAATGTCGATTATAAAATGGAAATTACCCCTTCTGTGAACACATATCTGCAGGAACACAGGTTTTAAAGGAAATTCTTATGTTAATTCAATTATCATGTGTTGGTTTAATTTTCAGTGAGAGCTATTTATGGTTCGATTCTCCAGCTGAAACACCAGCAGCGTGTGCATCTTATATCACTGTTCTTGATCATGTCTGCTGAGCAGCTGTTTTGCAAAGAAGAACAAGTTTTGTGTTTTTGATCAGCGATTCTGCCAAATGGGAAGTTCTGCTTACTCTGGCCTCATGCCGCCATTCGTTAGTGTTTTGAGTTTCTCCTTTAACACCAGGGGAGCAGACTTTAAATTGCGATAATAAGCCTGTCTGCATGGTTCCACATTCATAGTTGCTGATTCTTTTTCATCACAGTCAGCCATAGTCAACACTGCTGATATGCATCAAAGTTATTTAATCTTTCGAAAAGTCTTTTGAGGTAATTTGAGTGCTATAGGAGTTCAGGTCAGAACATTTCACGTCTCATCTGGGGAATGAGAGCGAGTCTTGTTTGTTCTAAATTTAAATGCTTTGCCAAAATTGGATGTAAAAGAGAGATGCGTTTGAGTAAATGCTTACATTGGAACAAGCCATAGTTCAGCTGGAGACAGGAAAGAAGGATTGAAGGCCAGTATAACGATGTTTGCTTTTGCCTCTAATCAGACAAGTATTTCCACTTAATTAAAATACAGTTTTACACATGTGACTTGAATATCGGTCTGGTTTGGGTGTTAAGGCCCTGAGTGAAAACCAGTCCTTTCTTTTCTGGGATATGTTATTTTTGTTTAGATTTTCTTTAACCTGACTGTTTTGCTGGGGGTCTGTTTGCTGCGTGTCTTCCCATGTAGATTATTCAGTGCAGTGACTTGCAGAAAAATCTTTCTGAAACCCATTTTTAAAAAAAGAAAGATGTGCTGAGAAATGTGGAAAGTTATACTGTGAACTGTTTCAGACTCATTTTATAATCCATTTTCTAAAGGTTTCACTGTAGGGAAAAATGACTCTGCTGACGTTTTTTAGAAACTATATTCACCTCTTTCTGCTGAGTTCACAGTCCTGGCTTTTTATCAGCCTTCATGGTTATCATCACTTTCTTGGCCTTATCAATGCAAAGCATGAGCACACCAAAAGTTTCTGCTGGTGTTAATATCTGTTTTGTCATGGAGTGCTATAAAGATTGGTATTCTTAATGGTTTGCTCAGTGAACAATCTCTATCTGTAGATCAGTATAATGGGTTTGACTGGTAAACAGGTTTAAAGTAAAATACCTTATAATGAACTAATTAACAAAGGCCAGAGAGCTTAAAAACACTGTGGAGACGTTTTTGATCATCGTCATTACCATCTGTGCCATCAACGTCTACATTTTGATGACGTTTGGTAATCTTCAGGTCTGTTTTCATTTAAGCAGCTGCAATGGAGCAGTTGTAGTGAAATTAAGTTGTTCAGAGGTTTGCATCTAGCTCCACTGGCTCAGAAAGCTTCTGGATGTGACAGTGCTCTTGCCAGGGTGGCTGGTTTTCATTCTGAGCTGCAAAACGCTGTATGTCAAGCATTGTCATCATCAAACCTCCTCAGATTAAACAAACAAGTAGCGCAAATGTCAAGCATACCAAATCATCTGAAAACTCCATATTAAAAATTCTTCCTAAAGTTCAAAGACCAGACGTCGTTTGAAATGCAAATAACTAAGTTAATGTTTAGTGGAAGTGGTCATATTTCTGCTACTTTAACCACCAAGGCATCGGCAGTCTTTATGATGTTTCATTCACAGTCACATCAGGTGAAATATTCAAAATTACTGTGATCTTGTTGCCTTTGAAATCTTTGATTGAAAATCGGAGACCAGGTCTGCAACCACTCGCAGTCAGTTACTATCTTCAAAGTGAATTTGATACATTAAGATGATGATTAAATTGCAGTAAGACAAGTCAGTCTATTAGTGATCTAGCATTTTATAATTGAATCTTTGTTCCAGATCTGTTACGATCTATATGTACAGTAAGTGACATTAACTTCATGCATCCAGACTCACAGACTTTCAGAAAGTCCTCCACAAATAATGATCTAGTTGCTGCAGGATGGTGATACAACTGCAAAATTACATAGGTTATCAGCAGCCTTGCTTTTATATAGGAACAGAGCCCAACCAGATGGCAACCAATTGACTCCAATTCCCAGTTGCAAAGGGGTGCATTGTATACGAGTTTCGCTCATCTGCACAGATTGACTGAGATTGATTGCAACATGTTGGCAATCTGTCTGTGTTCATATACAGTATTAGACTGCAAAACCTGAAGTCGCTCCAAGTCAGACTGCTGTTGCTTTGAAACAGTTTGCCTCCTACCACTTGGCTGGTGGTCACCTGTTTCCAACAGCAAAAGGAAGTTTCAGTGCAATCACCAGTTGGTGGTAAGGAGCTTCCCATCCTATTTGTACTCTTGAATGTGGGTAAGAGGAGGTATAAAGACTAAAGTTATGGTTCAGTCACACAAATCTGACACTGTCTTTATTCCTAATACCGATGTAATTTCCCATTCCTAACTTTTGGTTGGTTTCATACTGTACACTGCAGGCGTAGTTCACTGACTATGCGAATATGAATGACATAATGGGTAATGCGCTGTTGACATTGTTGGTATGAAATGAACAAATTAGTTCCTGCTTAGCATTTAGACATGCCATCTGCTTTTCTAAATAGTATCAGGCCATGCTCAATTGATTTCCATAGAAGCGAGACAGGGCCGGCGGTGCACTAAGTGCGCTGAAGGTTGTGTGTTAAGGCACAGATTCTCATTACGTTGAATGCAGCAGCATACTTTTACAAGCCAAAATATCACAATAAAACTAATTACGCGGTGCTTGGAAATGTCACACAAAGGCTTGTTTGTCCATACAAGAGCAGGAGTGAAATTTAAAAAGCTGCCACCCTGAAGAGCAAATTGCAACTGCTCTGAAGGTGCTGTGGTAATTAAGTATCAGGGTTTTTAAATGGACAAATTATCATATAAAATACATTTTGACCTTTTATTTATTCTGAAAAGCTTGATTGAACATGGGTGGTTTATCACTGTGGCTAAAAACACATTTAACACATTCACACCTGCAAGCCCTGCCGCAGTGTGATAGTATAATTATGTGGTAATAACAAATAAAAAGTGAGTCTGTACCTGCAGAATTGATAGTTGTTTCGTACATGATCCACTTTCTGAAGCGCAGTAAAAACAAAAGAACAAAAGAATCATTCAGATTTTATAGAGCTGTTTAAGGCTGCGCCAATTCTGACATTAGCTCAAGCACTCACAAGTATGCGAGTACTTGAGAAAACAGTTTTGTTTAGTTTTTATACCATTAACAGATCATGTGACAAACATGTTGTTTCCATACTGCAGCTCTTAAACAATAGGCAGTTTGTCTCCAGCACTGAATGGACTCCAAAACAAGTGCATTGTTTCCAAAAGGTCACTTCACCCAAATAACTGAAGGGTTGTATCCTTTCACAGTAGTAGTTACAATATATATTTATTGTTATTACATCATTGTAACCAGTTTGAGATGAATTAATCTTTGTGACATGTTGGATGAAACCAAATGAAGATTCACACTGTGGTCATAAGGGGATGGTACTGTTCACAGTACTGTGATAAATTAAATAAAGCATTTTTTATGTGATATAAAGGTGCCATATTGTGATATCACTGATATAGCAATACCGTGAATTTATTTTCCTACAGTGAAACAAGCCCAGGCATGTCTGAGAGGAGGAGCTGCATGTCAGCCTCTGATGAAGTGTCAGTAAAAAGGAACTTACTCAAACAACTTCCAGCGAAACACAGTCGGTTAGAAAATGTGCCAGAAAACTGTTCAAATCAAATCAAATCAAATCACTTTTATTGTCACATCACATGTGCAGGTACACTGGTACAGTACATGAGAGTGAAATTCTTGTGTGCGGGCTTCACAAGCAACAGAGTTGTGCAAAAAATACAATAACGTAAACAAGGAAATATAAGAATGGCTAAATCTGAGAGTAATAAATATATGTACAATGTATAAGAGTATATGCATTACTGTTCCAGCTATAGGTGGAAACTATAAACTTGTTTCACTACTTGAGACAAAAAACACCAAGTACACAGACCAGGAAGCCACGGAGGAGACTGGAGCAGCTGGTGATGTGTGACCCAAAAGTAAACAAATGACTCAACTGAGCATGGGTGGGGCACTCGCTAGTTACACTCCTTATAACAGGAAGACTAAATGATGGGTGGAAATTACTGATGCAGTTACATGGTGGAAAGGCAGCATCTGGTTAAAGACCTTGACTGAAGATACAGCATCCCAAGTATAAAATATTTGTATTATGTGCCAATACAGTGGAACCCCGACTTACGAAATTAATTCGTTCCAGAGGGTCTTTCGTAAATCAAAATTTTCGTAAGTCAAAGCACCTTTTTCCATCGCCTGTTGAGTGAGGCAATAATGGCTGAAGACGAAGTTCTTGGTGGAGGAGGAGGTGGCGGAGGTGGTGGAGGCTGAAGAAAGCATACATATGTACGTGTACACATTAAAACTAAAACTTACATTTACATTGATTAATGTACGGGCATTTTCGTTACGTGGGCATTTTGCCGTACCACGGGCAGAAATATTGCCGTTAAGTGCCTCCGTAACTTGAATTTTTCGTTAAATGGGGTCTTCGTAAGCCGGGGTTCCACTGTATCATCCTGCTCCAGAGGAGGCAGAAGGTTAAGTTACATTTTTGTTAAAGTGTTAAGCAGTTGTGTTATACTTAAAATTTCCATGACAAACACTATCTAGGCTACTTTTATGCTTACACTGGGCTTATGCTCTGTCACTACTTTTGCAGTATAATGCTGATGCTGCTGGCATCTTGTAGCTGTAGATTCACACTTTGTATTAGGTAGCCTGTCATCAGTGACAGTAACTCATTGGAAAGGAAGGATGGAAAATGCCCTTATTTTTTTCATGCAATAACAAACTGCATGCAGGCTGCTGCCTGCAAACTGCAAGCTGCAATCACTGATAAAACCTTCAGGTTTTTTCCTGTATTGTCATGAATATCATTATCTCAGATTCCCTTGAAATGTTGGGATATAGCTTTGAGGCTATATTGTCCACCCTTAGTGTGGGAGGATGCTCAACAGAGACCCAAAGTGTCTATTACATCATCAGCAGCAGCCTAAACTGCTGATACAAGGTAGGATGTATCTATGCTTTCATGTTGTTTACACCAAAACCTGACTCTATCATCTGAATGCAGCAGAAATCAAGACTTTGCAGACCTGAAAATGTTTTTCCAATCCTCTATTTTTTCATTTTTGGTGAGCCTCTGCCATCTCAAATACCACGTAACTGGCTTATTAGATAGCTGTGTTAACAAATAGTTGAAAAGGTGTACCTATTAAAGTTAGTGAGTGTACATTGTTACCTTAATAGTAGCTAAGATCAAAGAGGGCGATGTGCTCACAGATTTTCCTCAGCTTGACCCTTGAGTTTGCCTTAAAATGAAAAAACACAAAAATGGTTAATATTTGTGGTAAATTGATGCAAAATCATAGAGTAGCAGCTGTGCCGCTGACAACCATCCATTTTCTACACGCTCCCTTTTAGTTTGAATATGTGAGCTGCACCTGTAATAGACTGTACCCTCTCCAGTGCGTAGCCTGCCTCTTGGCCAAAGTCTGGGACGAGCTCGAGACATCTCCTACCATCCTGAAAATGGATGGATGTCAGCTGCCTGTAGATACTGCAGCAGAGTTCCTTTATGTTATGACTGGTCTCATTGAAGTAAGAGGCAGCAGACGCCATGTGGTCTATAAAGTTAAACTTGTCAAATCTGCAGAGTGCTTTTCTTTACATTAAGTGGCACCGAGTTCAGAGTATGACTAAAGCTAAGTCTTTCCAGCCACCTCTTGGCTGCTTCTAATTGACTTGAAAGTTTAAAAGGCACTGGCAGTTTGACAAAAGCATGCCCTCACCAATTACCATCAAATTACCTTAGAGCAAAGCACTCAACTCTCTGCAGCTGGGTAGAAGGAAGCTGTGGTCGCAGTGGGCAGCATCCAGGTGTGAAGTGGATGTTAGATTGAATAAGAAAGCTTGGCTGAAAATGGGCAAAGATGCACGGCAAATCCTTTGTGGAGTAATTACAGATAAATAATTCAGGGTAAATAATTGAGACATCAATTTACTTTTCATCTGAGCAAATCTCCTGCCAGTTGAACCGTGGAAGAGAAGCCAGCACTTACACTCGCTAAGAACTATAAGGCGGATCAGGACATAATGGACGGGCAGTGGAGCAACTCTGCCCGGGCTATCAAACCTCGCCAGACTCATCTGACAGGTGGGCGCATATGTCATTCCTCCGCAGAGCCCTGGCCATCACAGGTGCGTTTGTTTTCTGCCAGACAACTGCCCTCTAGGGTGGATATTTAATTGTAGCCTCGAGCCAGTGTTGGCGCCGGTTGAGATAGTCGAGGGTCATGCGGGTCGATGAGGCCAGTGTGGCTTCTGACAAACACACATGACCAGACACAGACACACTAATCTGTGTATACACACACATCTGTGTATGTATCTGCTTTAGAAAAGCACACAACTGCATACAGTAGAGGCACGTAACACAACTTGGCACACACACACCAGCTGGGAGGTGGTGACAGGTCACAGAAGAGCCATTTATCATATGCTACGATAAGAGAGAGGAGTAATAGGGAAATAAAAAGATGGTGCGGGATGAACAGAAAACAGGAGAAACTGATGGAGAACCCTGCTAAATGTGGATAGAAATTCAGCAAGAAAACAAAGATGGAGGTATCGATAGGAAAGGGGTCGAAGAAACGAGGAGATTGGGAGCAGAAAGATAAGAGTGTGCACAGGTAAAGAGCAGGAGACTCGCAGAGTGAAAGAGGACCTGCAGTAGGGAGAGAGCAGGTGGACAAAAAAGCTCAAATGTGAAAAAGACTGTGTGAATGATTATTGTTAGACACACACGATGACAGCTAAACAGTGTTGTCTCACTTTACTGTGAGGGACATTTCTGCGCAGAGCTGTCAATAGGAGACTTGCTTAATATAGTGCATAAAGAAGGTAGTGTACCTCACACACGGTTGGCTCCCAGCCCTGCATCTTGTGTGCTGTTGTTGTTGGTGGAGATGTGGCGACATCTAATAACAGGGATGTTATGCTTCTTTGTTGAGATAAGCTTTACTCTACTATTGGTTCTCTTGGACAGGAAGCTGAGCTACTTTCTTTATTTACTAGAGAGCAGAAAATAAAACTCAACAAGAAAAAAGAAATCACAAGATAATAGTAAGGGCAGGGAGAGATGGGGATGGGAAGAGCCATGTATGATATTTAAAGTGCCGTGGTAATGAATGAAAATAAGCAAGGCAATAACAGCAAAGCTTTGCCGGTGGGATAGTCATGAGTAAGTGCCTTGTGTCCTTCTTTCCTCCGCTTCATGTGAGTAAGGAGTCTTCTGTTACTTCAAGCGGATTGTTTTTGCTTTGCATTTTTGAGACAGAATACCCTCTAGATTTCCTGACATTTTCCTCCAGCTAGCTTTTTATAAACACTCTGGAATCTGTGCAGGGCGCAGTTTTTTGTTTTTCCTGCCATAATGAAGGACAAACATGACTGTTAGTCATAACCTTTCTCTTTGTAGTGGAACCAGTGGCACATCAAGATATACTAACTAGGAAACAATTGAGCTCCAAGGCGATTGAACAATAGCTGGTATTTAATGATTCATGGGCAGATTTTAGTCTTTCATCCATTTATTCTCTTTTTTTTTGCCTGTTAAGAAATGCCAACGTACTTTCTTTACTTCAGCATTCTCCCCCATTGAAAGTGTCCTGAAGACTGTAAATTCACACTTAATTATTGACTACTAATTTGATTAGATTGTACTTAATGATTAACATTTAACAGCTGTAACCATCACAGCTACCATCAAATTACCCTGGCTTTTTAGTACGCTGCTTCGGCATTTCATTGAGGTATCTGATGTAGTTTTTGTGCATTCATGTTGCCAAAATTCAAAAAGCATGCAATTTGTTTTTATTAAATTAATAATCTCAATTTGGAAAATTGTGGCTATAACATCAATAAATACAATGCTTAACACATTTATTAAACCAGCTGCTATTAAGACAAACAAATATTTTAGAAAACTGTTGAAAAGTTGTTTCGAACTAAAATTAATGTCATTTATTGGACAAATAATAATAAACTGAATCCATGTTTTCATTTGAGTGGGCACACTGGACTTCTCTGCGAATTCAGAAATGAATCAAGTACAACATTTATCACCAAAATGAATTTTTCTGTTCAGGAACCCAAACAACTTACTGTAATTTTGCATCTCAATCAAAAAATAGTAATGTGCTTTATGATTTTTTTCAGCTTTTTTGTTAAACGGTAAAATTGGAAAATTCATCAATAACAACAATAATTATATTTTAGCATTAAAAATATAATTTTGTTTAAAGAGCTTGTGCATGCTGGTGGATAAACCATTACAGAAACATAACAAATGACATGAAATAAACCTTTCTTTGGACAGTATCTAATAAATTTGTTAACCTATAGTCATATAATTCCTTAAATAATGTTCATTCTCAACAAGTTTAAGGTCAATATTTTTATGATGTTCAAACCTATTAGGCTAAATTTGATCCCTTTATTAGCTTTTTTTATTGCCCTCCACGCACAGCCTACTGTTTCACCATCAGCTCCATATATAGTTCATGTGTGATCCTAAATCTTACAATGGCATTTACTGGCAGACGATAATGACACACGATAAAGGAATCACACATGAAAAAATGTGACCTTCCCACTTGGTTTTTTGAAGAATGCAGCATGTGTTTCAACAAGACCAGACAGAACCTGACATTACAATCTCTTTGCAGAGCCCAACAGTGCTACTGGGTATCTGCATTCTATGTATTCATTATTTCAATAACAAGAGTTTCCTCTCATTCCAGACTTGGTGGCAGTCTGTAGATTGCTAATAGCCGTTTTAACCAAAGTCTTATCAACTTGTGGTTGAAAAATGTTACCTGGCTGCACATATGGCACCTCGGGCTGATCCACAATGGCATTTTTCACTATTTTAACGAATGATAGATGAACCCATCAAGCGCCAAGAAGTGTGCGTAGGGGGGCTGTGGTGGTACACTATATCAAAGGAGCAGAATTGTCTGGGCTGCCCAAGTCTGAGCTGAGAGGTCTTGTGTGTCACTTTGTGAAAAATGCCATCCAACTCTGCACACTTTATTCCTCACTGTAGTGTCGTTCTCTGCTGCTTTTCCGCTGGCTTCACCTAAACGGGTCCGACATAGCATGCGCTTGATCAGCAAGGTCACTCGTGGGCTGTGATGGACCTCTGTTTCTGTCACTATTTAGTTGAGAAATTCAGTGTGGGCGACCCTTTATGCACTTTCAAGTAGCACTTCATTGACATTTGGACCTTTTCAGAGAGGATTTATGGGAGGTGTGGGTCTGCTTTTCTGAGTTGCTCTGGAAGATTTAAAACAGGGAGGTGACAATATCAAGCAAATAGGGGTCAAGGCAGGTCAAAACTGGGTTAGGCATGTGCGTGAAGTGGATTAAAGAGAGTATGTAGGCACTGGGGGTAGTAGCTGATAGTAATTTCTTTATACAGAAGCATTCAGAGCTTGCAGGGCACATGAAAAGGAGCTGTTTTGTTTTATTTTTTTTTTTAAGTGCACAAATGCTTTAGCTTTGTCAGACAAAGAAAATTGCAAAAAGACATGCAAAGTGAAAACTGCTGACACCTGCTTCAGTTTGTGGCCTGCATTCGAACCTATGGTAATATCATGGATAGGCCAGTGTGCTGAGAGCTTAACCAGGACTTCAGTCTTGCTTATGAGTCAACTCAGTGGACATTTGAGAAACCCCTCAGCTAGTGTGGTGGAGAAAACTCAGGAAAGGCAAACACAGGCAGCTCAGTTAGAGCAGATAAAATGAAAAAGGGAGGAAGTGAGGATGGAATAAGAGAGGGATAGATGGGAGGAGGAGAGAGCAGCGGCTTGCAGAATGAAAACAGCATGTAACGACAGATATGTAGTAATGATTGTGTGCGAGTTTTTTTTTGTGTGTGTGCGTGTGCAGCCTGTTTGTCCTTGCTTGCTTAGTTTATCATTAGACTGCACATTGCAGCTGTGCATGGAGAGCATTGGTGCATGTTTTAGAGACGATAGAGGGGAGTGATATGAGGAGGCGGGTGAAGAGATCCAGCGAGGACCTCAGTCTCAAGACCTCTGTCTTTATATCTCCCCAGTTTCCTCTGTAGTTCTCTCTCTGCCTCTCAGTGTTCCTGCATCCCTAGCTGTGCATTTTGGTGAGCTGTGTTTGTCATGGCTAAATGTGAGCTTGGCAGCAACACATGCCAGCTTTGTTGTTCTTTTCTGGAAGCTGCAGGGGGAAACAAGGAGCAGGGGAAGCAACTGAGGGGGAGAAGAAAGGCAGGATTGCAGGAGACCTCAGGACATGGTGTGCGGCCATGGTAACAATAGAATTACAAGCATTGGCATAAACTCATAAACTCTTTCAGTGTTTCGGGATTGTAATTCTAAACACGCACATGGAACTGTGATGCTAAGTGGGTGGAGAAACACACAAGCAGGGTTTGAGATGTTTCCCGTGCAAGGCTGAATCAGTACAGCAAGGTGCTAATGTGGCATTCAGCATCTTATTGGATGTACTTTAAGATATCTTAGGTTGTGAAATTCGTCTAACTTGACATTTATGTCTTTATTGGTAAGAAATGAAACCAATGTAGAGTGATGATGCATTTTATTTCAGCACACAGACACAATAAAAGGAGTTCCTGTTGTCTGTAAACCTTCCTTTGCCACATTATTTTTCATTGTTTCACTGTGGATGAAGCAGAAAAGTGATTTCCTGTTAATTATTCTCATAATATTCTAATTACTGGGTCTGACCATGCAACAGTTGTGCAGTCATTTCTGAGCCCATAGTGAAGATGCTGCTTTACAGTTTACTAACTCTGTTGGCTAAAACTGAGAACACATTATACAATATACAAGCAGTTACCACAAGGCTCGGGCTAGCTGAAGCTATAGTTTCAGTTCAGATGTCTGACTATATCAACATGTCTGAATGGTGACCAAGAACACATTTAAGACTGTAATTTGTAGGAGTTTGAGACCAAATACACCATAAGCCCTTTCAAAGTTGGTCAAATTCCAGTTCGCGTGTGTCGCAAAGCTGCCGAGAAACAACTTGGAGGAAAACCGATGCAGTATGAGAAGGATTACTAAGAATGGCAGCAATTCATGCAGTTTGAGAGCATATGTATTCCAAATGTGGGAAACACAGAAGACGTATGATAAATTAAAGTTAGTATTGTGCTGGGCTACTAAGATCCACCAGAACAGCGCGTGATTCCCCAAATTTGTGAAACTGCTTTTTGCTATGAATGTTTTCCTTATTTGGTCTTTTGGTGATGACAGAGGGTAGCACTGTCTAATATGTTGACCCCAAATCTCCTATAGATGTTTAACTAGGTTGAGATTGGGAGATTGCAGTGGCTGCAGCACATCATTTGCATCATTGTCACCTTTCTCAAACCATTGAGTGATCATTCATCCCCTATGTATGGGTCATTTTCATTTTGGAAAAGACCCCTCCCACATGAACACAGATGTTTCATCACACGATAAAGGTGATCACTCAGAACAACTTTGCACTGATTTGCAGTTTCGGTTTCCCTCTAAAAAAAGAGAGGCGGAGCCAAATCCACTCCCCATATGGAGGTTTGGGTTTTTTCTTTTTATTTTGTCACCAGTCGTCAGGACAGCGATATCGAATTCATGTGTGTTTGAGAAGTAAAGTCTGCATGTTACATCTGAGAAAAAAGCAGCTCTGAAAGCTATCACCAGGGATAAAAACATGGTGCATAACAATTACTTAGTTTTGTCTTAGCAGTTGTCTAGGTTACCCCTGTTTCCTGTCAGGGGTTAATCACGGATATGCAGCTCTGACCCTGACTTGAATGCGGTTTGACTCGTGTTTTTAGCTGAATAATACACTTAACAAACAAGAAAATAGCTCTTTCTAGGCAAGCTTTGCCAAGTTCAACATTAACATTTTGCCATAAAGCCACGTTCATGCTAACATTATCCATGAATAAAAAAAAATACATACTCGCTGATTTGCTTCAGGCACTTTGGTGAAGCAGAGTTTTGGTATGAAAATCAACTTTAACAAGAATGTAAGGCAGCACCGCGTGGCAAGAGGCAACACCAGACAAACACAAACATGTCTGCGAGCTCAGATAAATCACTTGGCAACAAAAACGCCATATGTATTCCTTGTTATTGTTGAGATGAAAGATAGTCTTTCTTCTATTGTGAAGTCCCATAGCAGTGGAACGGAGTGCAGTGCTTGGCATCTCAGACTCATCAATCCCTGTGTCTCAACCTCCTGTGTGGCATGTTTTATGATCTGAGCAAACTGTTAACTTCATTTGTTGGATACACCGGGTTTGTCTTTTATGTAAAACAGCACTATTACCAGCTTTGAAAGAAAATAGAATTTTCTTCAGCTTTGAATGTATTTGCTGAAAAAAACAGATTTTGAACATGCCCTCAAGGGCTCAAGACTTGACTTGTGGTTGCCTTAAACAGCCATAACAGCTAAAACTACTCTGTCAGTAAGTAAACTATTTATGATCCACATCTTTGAGTGCATGTTGACAGTGTAGAAATGTGATGTTGAAGTGATATTTATTTTTTATTGGGTGAAAAATAAACACTTGGCTGATTTTATTTATATATAGGCGTATAATTTGATTAGTTTGACAAAAAAAATGGACAAATAAAGGATTGTGTTCAAACTTATGAAACACTGCTTGCCTCTGTTCAGTTGTGATGCTACTCTGATACATGTAATGTAGACAGTAAACAAGAGCCTGTACCAAGTGTGTGATTCTACCATTGCTGCATTGCTCCAGACGGTTTAAAGGAGTTCTGTAGCACAACTGCGTTGCTAAAAGATATCTTTATTACAAAGGTAAAACAATTTGGACTACATAATGAAAATATTCAATACAGTGAAGATGTTGAATGTAAATAAAATCTACTTTTCAGATGTCATTTCAGCATGCTGTACACTGAGTCTGCCTAAACACGTTTACAATTATTAAAATGTTGAAGGATCGAGGGGCGAAGGGTGGAATAAACCAAAGAGAGGAGGTGCACAAGTCCACCGACTACTTTCAGTGTCACTGCAAATGCACTTTCCTGACTCTAACGTTGCTGCACACACACTCACGCAAGCACATACAGACAATGGCATTGCCTCGGGGAACGCCTGGCTGACTTAGGCCCCCGACTCTGTTCCTCCTCATTCTATATGCCACTTTTTTCCCTTTTTTCCTTTGCCTGTCACATCCGCTTTCTCTTTTTATCCATCTCCATCTATTTCTCACTGTCTTGTGGACTGTTTTTGCCTTTTGACCCTGTTTACCGCCTTTTCTCCTATTATTTTTTACTCTTCAGAGCCCTTATTTAGTCTCTTTTTGTTTCATTGATTCTCGTGTTTTTCATCCTTCTCTCTTAATCTGCTTCATTCAGATTCTCCCCATTTTTCCCTCCCTTTCTTGT
Source organism: Pelmatolapia mariae (assembly GCF_036321145.2). NCBI lineage: Eukaryota > Metazoa > Chordata > Actinopteri > Cichliformes > Cichlidae > Pelmatolapia > Pelmatolapia mariae. The sequence continues at coordinate 6,667,320 of NC_086245.2, forward strand.
CCCTCATTAATTACCCATCCCATGTGTTTTATCTTTCTGTCTCCCTGTCTTCTGCCTTCCTCTCGGGCCCTTGTGCTTCCTTTTCTCTTTCCTTTTATTTTCAGCCTTCTCCATCTCTCTCTCTCTCTCTCTCTCGCTCTCTCGCTGGCTGCCTACCTTTTTCTGCCTCATTCTCATTCGGCCTCTCATCTTTGCCCCTCCGTGTCATCTTGCTCATTAATTTTCTCATCTTTAGCTGTCTGTCTTTCTGTTTCTTTACTGCCTAGGTCTCTGTCTGCTGCTGGCTTTCCACGCAATGATTTCATTAATTCATTATGGTCCCCAGTCAAAGACTGGCAGAGCATAGCTTTACGTGAATATTTCCTCCATTCTCCCTGCCTGACTTTATATGGTGGCCTTCATGTGGAACAAAAATCAAACTATGTAACAAAACCAAAAAACCCATAATAAATAAATAAAGTTTCCCCTGGAAATGCATTTGTTACACAATGAAGTTGAAGGCTTGATATTATTATGTGTGTTCAGTGTACCATCTTGTATTATCACTGAACCGACATGCCACCTGTCAATCAAAGTTAGGCTGCGCTGTGGCTTTTTAATCCTCACATAGTTTTACTGTTGAAATGTCAGCCTCTGTGGTTGGAGCTTCTTCCTTTGAGGCACTCTTATGTTACAAAATAACAACTTTACCTTTTTGGAAAAAAAAACATGGTAACATTGAAAAACACATTATTCTGTGGATAAGCTGCAGACATGCTAATGTCACGTGTAAATATCACGCAGGTAGAGGTCAGAAACATGCCTTATGTTAGGTTCTATAAAAGGTATATACTGTATAGTCTGCATTTTATCTTTTGCAACATTTCACAAGCCTGCATCTGTCCTCTGATTCACTTTCTTTTACTTTCTTTCTCTCATTTAAACCATCTTTTTTCTCTATTTTTGTGTTTGCCTCACTCATTTATCTTACTCTGCTTCCATTGTTATTTTCCTTTGCCAGTCATTCTTTACTCTTTGCTTCTCCTTTTCACCTCTTTCTCTGCGTTGAAGCAGAGCAGCATAAAGGGCATTAATGGACAAAGACAATCACTGTGAGAAGAAAGAGAAGAGAAACGAGTTAGTGTATGAAGAAATAGTCCAAAATCTAAAGAAAAGGTTGGAACAACAGATTTTCACACTGTGGTTAGCTCTTCAGCTCACAAACAAAAAACAAACAACTGCTGAAACTTGTTTCTCGTGTTGTTTTACCAACAGCAATTTTGAAGGTCAAGAAAAAAAATCGATTTGAAATTTTGAGCAAAAAAGTCCTTTAAAAAGCTGAGAATACTGGAAAAATCTAGGTCTGCTGAGGAAGATCATAATGGAGCTTTCAGCTTTCAACAGACACTTTAATGCAGGATCTAATGACACTGAATGATGCATACATCTTGCCATAAATACAGAGAAAGAAAATTGCGTAGAAACTGCACAATGAGGGTGTGGCGTGGAGAAAGCTTTGAGTACAAAACATGTAATGCAAGTTGATGATTTATGAATGTGTGTGCGTTTTTTGGTGTAAAATCATGTATTTATCATACAACATGCCACGAAATTGATATGGTGCATTCTGTCACAGATTGGAAGTGCGATTTTATTAGAGCCATTTCGCTCAGCGTGGAATGCAATGAACCAGCGAGATTGCTGTTATCGCGCAGTGTGTAGGGGCCATAAGAGAGAGATTTACTGTCACATTCGAAGCAAAAGAACAACTCAATAACAACTTGTGCCACAAAGACACAGCAAACAAAAGACACCATATTTAAAAGCAGTTGAGGGAATGAAGGGGGGAAAAAAGAGGAAGTGAGAGGAGGGAGGATGAGCGTGTTGGCTGCTTTCAAGGCTCACAGGAGCGATTTTCTCCCTCAATAGGAGTACTTAAGGCTCCATGGATTATTAATGGTCTATCTCTGAGGAGCAACCCCCCGTCCTCCTCTTTCTGTTCACGTCACTGTGTTCTCTTTTTTCCCTTTTCCCTTCTTTGGCACTCTTTTGCCCTCCTCTGTGTGTTTTCATTTATCTCCTGTTCTATCCTGCTCATTGTCTCTCTTTCCGCCGTCTCCTCCCAAGTTCATTTCTGCCTTTTTCCTCCTCAATTCCCACTTCAGTTTCCTGTTCTCACTTGCTCTTGACCCACCGCTGCCTCCCAAGTTCATCAGTTTTTCACTTATTCCCCTATTTTCAATCTCCTCTTCCATCTAATCTCCATCCCCTCTCCCCTAGTCCATTCCAGCCTCGGTTCATCTTTTTTTTATCATTCTCTTTGTCTCCCCTTTTCAATACCTACCTCAATTTCATCTTCCTGTCCAGCTCCTTATCCTTTCGCTCCTTATGCAGCCTATTCTGCAGTTGATCTTTATTCCTCCCACCCCATATTTCATTGTCAGTGGGCTACATTTCAGACTTCTATTGTAAATTTGCCTGTGTCACATTCCTGATGGATCTTGCAGAAACTCTGGCTAATAAAGTACCTTACACAGTCAGCGTGATTGGCCAGTGGGGTTCTCACTGCATATCCATGTTTAAACAAATTGACATTTTGACACCAAGTAGCTCAGGCTGGTGCTCCTTATTATCCACCCTGGCCTTCCAAGTTCATTGCATTATCTGTGAGTGACTAGGGGATGTTCAATGACTTTTTACCAGACTCCTTCCACTTTGTTAGAGGATACTACTTTTCTTTTCAAAGCTCTCCGTTAGTCTTTTATAGTCCGTCTCCACGGTGTCTTTTTAAAAAAAAAACTTGCTAGGAGTTGTACCACTTTCATAGACTGTATATAAAAGATGGAAAAGGCCAACATGGTGGCACTTATTTGGTTTGCAAAGTCCAGGTGTGACATGATGACAATGATTTACAACGAGCCAAGAACTCATCAGGGAAGAGTTTGTTGAGGTCACAGAGTAAGGGACCTGAATACTGTTTTCCCATAGACTTTTATACAACTGAGAGTCTCTTTGCAAGCGGAGAAGTTTCCTCCTACTGGCTGTTGAAGACACTTAAACATTCGTTTCATTTTTCAGGTCGGACGTTACCTCCACTGTCTTTTCTAGATAGTCTCATTGGTTTCTTATCAGTTGAGTGACAGCAAAAGATGCCTGTTAGGTGCTCTTCCTCCTGTATTCAGTTTAATTCAATTAAATTGGATTTTATTTACATAGTGACGAATCACAACAACAGCCACCTCAAAGTGTTTTATATTTCCCACAAACAGTGGGAAAGAAAAACTCCCTTTTAACAGGAAGGAACCTCTGGCAGAATTCTGCTGCGACCAGCTGGGGGTCCCACAGCATCTTCCATGCATGCAGTCACTCAGTCTGATTGAACGAAGGCCTCTTGTGTGTTGCCTACTCCAGCATTTCAAACTAAAATCAACAGAGTGGCTCGTTTGCAAACTTTCTGCAGATGTTTCTGAAAAAGTTTCAGGTGAACTATCAATCACAAGTTGGCTTTTAGACCATTTTCAAGAGTTTCCTGACGTTTTGAGTCACGCAGGAAAACCTAATTTGCATAAACCAGCCTAGCTTACAAAAACGAGGCGTGAGAAAATCATCGTCCTGTCGCTCAAAATGCGACACATTACCAGAATGCGTTGCATCATGGCTGTTTACATAAACAATGAAAAAGGTGTGGGATTGAAATGACAGGTTCTGTGGGCAAGTTCTGCACCAGCTGTCTCTTCCTTAAGTATGTGTGTCATTTTAAAATAATAATAGTAGTGCTGAGCACTGCACTGTCAATAAATTGCTCATGACCTTGAGTCTGCTTAGGCGCCACTGTAAGTACACAGTTTATTAGGTTGAAAGCTACTTAAGAGCATTTTCCAGCATGCTCTATAATGTTTGTTTATGTTTCCAGACCAGACCTCTGCTCCTCTTATTTACTAACTCTTGTTTTCACATTTGTTTCCATCAGTTTCAACTATACATGCAAAAAGACATTAAAAATGTTTCATTGTACGAGTTTTGGTAAAGTTTATATCAGTATTTCTGGAGTTCTGTCATTCCGGTATCACACTGTGTAATGTAGGCTCAGTAACGGCCTGATATGAGGTGTGAGGAATGAAAATGAGCTTTGGGACTGACAATTTATTTTGTTATCTAGTCTAGTGTGTAATAGCCAAGACAACCAATTTTGCTTCAGTGGCACCTCACAAGGCCCCGGTGGAGAGGCTGCAGCAGGTCAGAACTTTTTGTCCTCTCTTGCCTCGTTTAACAAGTATATGCTGACACTGCTGATCCCAGAAGTCTGCCAGAGCCGCCTCCTCTTTGTTAACTTGCTAAAGACTTTAAGCTGTGATTGGATGAGGTTCAGTGTGCGGATGGGCCTGTTCGTGTCATAATGACCTAAAATGACATCTTAAAACATATATTCTGTGGTATTAGTCGTCTCATGTTGCTTTAATAACTGCCTGACAAACCACTTTCATGAATCTTAGGTTTGAATCCTCGCCGATTTTTGCCATCTCACTGGAATGTTTTGTGTTTGAAATGAAGCTTTTAGATGATGATTATTCTCATTATAGATTAATCTCTTTATTGTTATTATTATTTTCAATTGCCGGTTAAACTCTTAAGTCTCTTAAATTGTTAAAAATGCTGAAAATGACTTCACGGTATCAGGAAGCCCCAGGTCACTTCTTTATATTGTTTGTTTTGTCCGGACAACAGTCCTAAAGAAAGGAATTCAATTTACAAAGAAAAGAAAGGCACAATTGAGAAGCTGGAACCTGCAGCTATTTGCTGTTTGTTCTTTCTTTGTGTTTAAGTCATTTATAGAAATTATTAAGATTTTCTGCATCCTAGCGACTTAATGTGTTCAGGTTGAAATGCAAAGGCACACAGAAAAGGAAAAATGACAAAACAAACTATTTTCAGCTTTCAGTGTTTTTCTCTGTTAAACAACCATTTAGTTTTTCAGTAAAGAGCTAAATTGGGGGTTGTGGTCACAGTTTCTCTCTCTCTGTCACTTGGTGGTCCAATTTTCTACCCTTGCCTCTCCCTCTCCCACCTTGCTCTGTCCATTTTGTCATTTTACCAGCACTCTGTCCTTCTCTCACTTTGCTTGCTCTCTTTCCATCCCTCTCAGTGGCTCAGCTTGTCAGTCCATTTTGCTTGTTTTCTCTAAGCCATCCCCTCTTTAGTAGAGATGCTCTTAAGCTCCTTGTTTTCCTCCTCCTCTCTGCCTCGCTCTCCATCTGAGCAAATTGCTTTGGACGATGCATCCAGGTTGGAGTGTCCTAGTTTCTTCTTCCCTCTCTCTCTTTCCTCATGCGTCCTTTCTTCCTCTGCCCATCTTTGCATTTATTTATTCAGAGAGGAGAAAAGACAAGGAAGAGGGAGACGAAGAAGAGGAGTGAATGAGAAAAAATACAAGCGAAGGTCAAGCGAGAGGATGAGGGTGAGACTAAAACAAATAAGAGGATAAGAGGAGTGAAAATAGTCTTAAAGGGCTATAAATTGAGTTTCTGTCAATATCCCTTCCTGCTTGCTGAAAGAGGATTGGTAGCGGTTTCATCTTGATGTCCAGCAAGCAGCGGCACTGCTAAGCTTTACAAAGTGGATGCCTGCTGTTCATGTACTGATCGCAAGATATTTAATTCCTCCAATTTAGATTATTAAAAAAGGAGTTAAATAATGAAACTTTTTTGGAATAAATGCTTATTAACTACCCAGGATTTAAGAAGATTGATGCCATTGTCAGTTACCCCCCAAAATACAATCAGCTGTATCCAAATATGTCACTGACTGCTTTCTACATGCATACAAGGATGACTATAACTTGGATTGCTCGCCTTTTTTCAGTCAACAAATTGTTCAGCACATGACCTCACCAACATAAACCCAGTCCCTTTTTAAACTGTGAGCTTCAATAGTTAGCAGACCCAACGGATCAGCGGGTTTCCAGTCTTCATGGCTGATATTTTGCAAATTTATCTGTGGACTCCCTCTTTCTGTTAACCTTGTAGCAAGAAACACATTAGCCAGCAATGTCAGTGGTATGCTTGTTAGGAAGTTAGAGATGTTTTTGTTCAGCCAAAATCTTTCCAGTCTCCCAAAAAGAGAAGACTGTAGCCCACTTGGTATCTTTCTGGAAAAGAAACTGAATTAAAACAAAAACACAAACAAGTGAAATGACAAACAGAAAAGCAAATTTATCTGTTTTTTTGTTCCAGTTTTACTTTTGGATTGAAAATAGCAGGAGAGAAAAACAACTTGAGTTTTTTTCTTCCTTTTTTTTTAAGATTCTAGTAAAACATGGTGTTGATGTTTCACTGTGTAGTTATCAGTTCTGATTAAATATAAACGCTTGATCGTTATGGCCCATGTTAACCCATTCATCACTTTAATTTAGGTATTGGAGACTGTGCCTGACAAAGACTTGAGGAGTGATTCCTCTGAGACTGCTTGGTGTAAAATTGCATCTCTTCCCAAGTTAATATCCTGAAGTACGTATTCAGTCAAAGGTCATTTATCATTTTCTACTGTGGTGTGACATTTTGTCATCATCATATCAAAGAAGACTTGAGTCTGATTTTGATAAAAAAATATTTTTTTCCGTCTCACTGCGGACCATCTTTTTTATTTCTGTTGACTTAAAAAAGAAAGTCTATTATACATAAGCAAATGAAATCTAATTTCAGATAAGTCAGTGCTTTTTATAATGCTGATGATTTTCCTGTTGGTCTGTAAATATGCCAAATATTTCTCTCTGCAGTAAAAACCCTGAAAACGTCAGATCCAGCTAGTGGAGCAGAGCATAATCTCAGACCATAAGGAGATTGTACTGTTAAGTTATTAGTCTGCAGACCTTTCTATAGAGAATTAGTAGTAAAGGAAGTAAAACCGTAACCTTACACAGTTGTATGGCTTCTGGGGCACCTGCAATTTCATTATCCCGTGTGAATATGTTTAATGAAACACAAAGGTTGGAGAGTAATTCATTAACACTGCACCAGGCAAGGTTTTTATGTAAGGAAGCATTTTGCTTATCAGTCTAAATCCCAAATTGGGGCCACGACAGAGAACAGCTTCCCATTTCCACTAATTGGGATGTCGTAGACTCAAACAGTGAAAGCATAAGGAGAGACAGCATGGCAGTTTAAGAAAGGGTGCCAGTTATGAAAAGACAGAGTTTGAAGAGGAGAAGGTTGAGTTCATCAAATGAAGACAGAGGGGGAAAAATGATTTGGCAGATTGGCAGAGAGGTGGATCTGCTGTCTAAAGCTGATGAAGGCAAATGATTCTGTCGTATCGTTTTTTGCTAGGAGCAGTAAGCACTCTCCCTGTGAGGCTGGCTACAAAGAGTTAAAAAGATTATTGCAGGTATTAGCTGCACAGCGCTGTGCAGGGCTTGCACTCTTTCAGCAGTGAAAGGGCATCTCTGCAGGAAAATGTTCATAGAAGAGGAAGGGATAGAAACCTCATTCTGCAGAGACAAAAACTGTAGAGAATAACGGAGGTCCATTGTGTACAATTAGTGCTTTTATCATGACACTACCTGCTGCTAACTGGGAGCAGAATAGCGACAGATCTGGACCCAGAGTGAAAAATGTTCTCGGACTACTGCTGCAACAATACAGTATCACTGCACAGTTGAATGAGAAAAAAACCTCAGAAACTGGAAAATCCTGACGAGTGATCTATTTTTTTCCCTTTTTTATCAGAAAGTACGGAGCTTGCCTCTGCAGATTTTCATCTGTTTGAGCACTTTTTTAGTAGCAAATATCCGCCTCTGTGTGGACATAAAACCCTCTTTGAGTTTTGATTGTCACTTTTGATTCTGCAACAAATGTGATGGAAAGACTCTCTGGTGTTTGTGTGAAGTGTGCATTTCTCTGTTTGGAGACTGCAGGGATGACACTGCTCAGTTACAAGGTCCTGAAGTGGATTTGTACTTTCAGGGGAAGTCTGGGAAGTGCTCTTCAAATTCTGTAAAGTAAATGGATATGCATGAATAATGTAAAAGCTGATGCCTGTGAAGGGATAATCTATACTATACTTTTCTGGCAAACGTCAAGGCTGGTGGGAATATAAATGTTAAAGCTGAATTTATTAGTGTTGTGATGATTACTTAATGTTTTGTGTTTATATAGCAATTGTCTGGGTTTCATTGTGTTGTGGTTTAACTAGCAATGGTCCACCGAGATGAAAACTCCTGCAGCCATTAATCACATTGGCCAGCAGTCAGTGTTTAATACAGCAGCAGTCCCATACTGTAACTGTGTGCTGCGAGGAGGAGTGTAATCACATCAAGAGATAGTATTTTGTCAAAATGACAAATCTGAATTCAGGGTACAGGGACGGTGCTTTGACAGTTTTATGTGACAGTTTATGGAGATTTTGTTGGGAACACTAACATCACAGTATAATCATAGTGTTTTATTTTTTCACAGAGAGAAACCGCAGTTACCGTAGATTGAAGGAGGTGCACTGTTAGAACACATGCATACTTTCTAACCCTTTTTTCCCCCCTGAAAGTTTTTCAGTGCGTGGGTTCAAACTTTGTTGCCAGTAATCATCTCCAGTCGAGTTGTACTAAAACATTTCAGACGCACTAATTGTCTGGGCTTCATTGCAGGACTAGCCAAAGCTTAATTATTAGCACAGAGGAGCTCTTGTGTCCAGCGGTCCTCTCTGGTCATAACTGGCATCACCTAAACAGAAACACAAAACGTAGGTGCTGCTGTTGCTATGCAACTGTTGAAAAGTCATTTGAAGTGCAGGGCTCTTTTGGCTAAAGTTAAAATTTGTCATAACTTCATCCTCTTAAAGCATGCTTAGCCGTGAGGACCATACTTCGAAAAATAATGAGGTAAATTAAGGGAGAGCGCTGTAAAGAGAAGTCCCTAAACACTCGGCCCGCACTCATTATCACTCTTGTCCTCGTAACAACATTCCTGTGGTTATTTTGTGAATCCTATTGCCAAAGCAAATGGCAGGTCAGTCGGGTTGAGGTTTAGAAAAACACACATTGTGCTTCACACACTTTGATGTGGCCCAGGCTCCAGCTAATTCCTCCTGAGCCTCTCCGTGGGCTCGAGGCCATTGTATTATACAGTGTGCTGTATTCTACCAGAGTATGAAAGACCCCCATTTCACAGGCTTTTTCCTAGTCAATCTGTCCTGGCCAGAGGCTGCTGCAATGTTATGTTAGTGACCTTGGGGTGCATTTGCATTGGCATGGATTAAAGGCTGCCTCAAGCGGCCTCATCACCCCATTAATATTTCAAAGCTTCACTCAAAAGTGTCCATTTGTAAAAGCAATGTCTGATTATCTCTACCTCTCCTGATTCCAGTAAACCGAGGGCACACATCGTGAACGTTATACGCCTCTGAATGTTTTGCAAGCAATGTCCGTCTGACGCTGTTCAAACTGTTTGTGAGGTGGCTGCAGGGCTTAAAGATGGCACTAAACCAGTGCCTCGGAACAATTTTCTACCTTCAGGGGCTCAGAAACCCAGATCACAAATGATAAAATCCGAATGCCTTGCTTACAGTTTATTTTGTGTTTTTATTTTTGGTTTCATGGCTTCTTCATTATCGAGAAAATGGTCATCAACTTTTCTTTCCTAAAGCCGATTTACAATGTCAAGGCAAAGCCAATCTTTAATAAACTGTTCTGTAATATATGATATTGTAAATATTCATCGGTTCCTAATTTTAGGACATTTGAAGATGAGGATTGTTGCTGTTTTGCATTTTAGAACACTTAAAATCTCATACTTTTTCGTTGTAGTAGTGTTGCCCCATCATAAACTGTAGTTGTGCAGCTTTAATGAAAACTCTGTGGTAGTTGCCTTCTTTTGCCTTTTTTCCCCTCATTGTTCGCACCGACAGAATGCATGTTTAATAATTAAAGCACAAATGCAAAACTTTTGCCATGTTTTTGTCTTCTATGGGCAAAATGTCCAAAAAGGTTAGTTAATCTGCTAGTATCCACAAACTCTTCAATCAAAGTTATTTTCTGATGCAATAATGTAATTAATGTTGTCATCTATGAAGTTTAAATGTTTCTGTTTTATACAAAAGCAGAAAAAACACTAATGGACAATATAATTTTTATTAAGATACCAAATTACGGTCGTTTACTGGAACTCACATAAACACATACATTAACTTAAAGCAAATTAGCTTCACCAAGCTACAAAATACAAAAAACAAGAGATCTAAAAACTCATATTATAAGTAGTTGAATGTTATACTTGTAGTAGTTCAACTAACAGTTGACCAACTAACTGCTAACTAACAAGTATAACATTCATTTTGGAGTTCAATGTTACACTTTATTAAATTGTGACTTCTTGTAATCTAGTGTGGCGGCTCAAATTTGGGTATAAAAACATGAATTCAGTGTATTTTCCTAATCAACAACAGTATCATTAGTTTTTGGTGGTCTAATAACTTTACTGAGCACTGTAGTAGCAAGAACATTTGATTTTTTATTAGTTTGTCACACAGGCTCTCATTCTGCAGTCATATGCATGCTTTGGCTGTTTACAGCAAAGTGTTCTTACCAAATTAGTGTGAATTAACATTGAAGGGTTTAGAGAGAATTTTCATGTTTGGCCTCTAGAAGAGAAGAAGCCACTTCTAAGCTGTAAGAGTGGCAACTTAAACCACATGTTTGTGCTGCTCTTGTTTAACTACTACAGTCTAACTATTGGGTGGCATCGTGGTGCAGTGGTTATGGCCACTGGTTGGATCTCTCTGCGTGTGCTAAAGCTCTGCTAGCATTAGCTGCTAATGCTAATGTAACCATGCTGCTAACCTTGGTAGCTGAAGATTTGAAAGCTGAAGATTTGATTACAAAGTTTAGGCCTGGATATATACTCCTATGGTATCTACTTAAAGCTGAAGTTAGAGGGAGGTATGGTAATACTTGAAACTGGCAAAAATATTGACTCCTCTCTCTATTACCTTCTCTAAAACTGAAGATTTTTCCCTTCCTTGCCAGAGCCCATTCATTTCTCTACTTTCATATTTACACATGCAGTGGCTTAAATCTGTTATTTTTTTCAGCTTCACATTGTCTAAGAGGTTGAAACTGAACTGCAGTTATATGCTCTGAATTGAAGGAAGGAACATATTTGAATGTTTAAACTTGTATATGCCATATGGTGAAGACGGGGTGCATCCATTTTTAATACTGGCAGCTTCTGGCAAAGTGAGACCTCAAAAAAATAGAAGAATATGGATATTAAATTAAATGTTTGCAATGTTTTAGCAGCCCATACAAATAATAAACTTTTATATTGTTATTGATTATACTTTAGCTTGATTCCACCTAAAGCTATAAAAATGTAAAAAAAAAAAAAAAGTTATTTCCATTGCCAAGAATGACCAGAAGCCAGAAGAACTAAAGCTGAATTTTATTGTCATGTCTTTAAAAAGAAACAAATGCGTCAATTTACAAGAATGTTTGACTCTATAAATCAGTGTTCGCATTTGTTTTTATGATGGGTGTGACTGGGACGGTCATGTCTTCCTCAGATTAGCTTTGTTTTTGCTCTGTGTTTTTGTGTTGCCAGTTCTTTACTCGGTAATTTACTGTTTTAATAAATGACTGTTTTATTTTGAACATGAAAATATAAATAAAAGAAAAAAAGAATGAACAAAATCACTGTAAACGGAAAAAAAGTGAAAGGAAAAATATGGAGTTGCCATGAATAACTCTACATACCACACAATTTATATGCTTGAAAAGGAGAAATACTGTCTAACAATTTAAAAATCAGTGTTCATCGACATATGTACATGAATAACTAAAGCCAAGTCCACACACAGACACACACAATACACACAAAACAATATAAACATCACAAAACTAAACAGCAAACTACATTTTGACATTAAATGCTACGCCCTGTAATTAACATCCCTCTAAAGTTTGGGGAACTATTCCTAGCCAAAATTATCTCTTTATGTTTGTTTGTAAACTGAGATTAAGTTTGGACATTGTTGTAATTCAACAATTAAAGTTCCACAATTTTACACCACATAAGGATAGAAAAATGTCTTCTGGTCACCTGGAAACTGTGCATCTTTATATTTAATTCATTTAATTTAATGGTTACAAAAGCAACAAGTTACGTCTTACATTATACATTAGTTGTGCTGTTTTGAGGTATGGTAGTTGTTGACTGTAAGAAAAGTGCATTAGTGTGCCCCTCTAACTTTCCACTGAATTTATGAGACACATTCAAACGCGTTTAGTTATTTGAAATTCATGTTTAGGGGCGATGCAGACATTTGCTCAGGAGAGCAGAAGTCTCCTTAAACTGTCATTACGAGAAGTCCTCTGGAATGCACTCAAGATTACAGATCAGCAGTGCAGCATATGACTGATAGATGACTTTGTAAATTTGTGTAAATGTAATTTGCATTTTTCAAGATCACTTAACTAATTTATTATTTTTTTGTTCAATACAAATCTGTCTTTGGAAAATAATGCAGGAAGAATATGCTGTATACATTCGAGTAATTTATATATGTATAAATGGTGCAATAGTTACAGTTACCTTGCTTTCAATGTACTATTTCACCTCTGCTTGAGTTGAAAAATTGGAATGCATTTGATCATTTTTAATAAACACTGACTAATAAATTTCAGGTCATTATAAATTCAGATGATGATTCAAATTGAAATTATATTTCAATTTGAATGTTTTATTCCATTTCAAGCAGTTCCAAATTGGCAGCATTATCCCCGATGCCCTTCATTTATTCAGTTCTTTTGAAAAGGACGAGTCATTTTAAAACGCATTTTACTGTTCATAATTTAGAAGCAACATTTCACTGGTATTGATTTGCTTTTCAGACAGTGACTCCACCAGACTTGACTCACTGCATTACAACTTGGGCCTCCTCTTGAGACCTGACCCCTTTGGCTTAATATTACTGAGACCTACACCCTGTGACATTTCAAGTTTAAATCTTTATGGTGGAATGAAATAAAAAGTAAAGATGTGCTAAAATTGAGGTTATGGGGAAACCACATCAGTAATTTTAAATGGGGGGCAAAGGCACACCAGGTGCATTTGTCTTTATTGAACATCTGCAGAAGGGGTACATGTGAAGGTTGCAGAGATTAGAAATACGCCATGTGGTGGTAAGTGGCTGAGTCACTCTAGAGTAAAATTTAGTTGGCAACCTTGTGGCTGGGAAGATGAATACCCTCAACCTCTGGGTGATGCCAATAAACTTGTGTGAATGAATCTAATTGCCATATTACCACAAACATGTAATTGGCAGCTTGATCGTATCATGAACTAATAGCAGACTCATTGTCATTATGTCACTACATTGATGCACCAAAACTGCTTTAAAGATAGCACATTAACTGACTGTGAGTGGTTGCAGACCTCATGCACATCTCTAAAGCAACTATTTTACGCTCATGGTACCTGACCAACAAGCTATAGCTTTTCTAACTCTTTGTCTGGACCTCTATAATGACAAACACATGTTATTTCTATCTGTAATAGTTTCTATTTGGTAGTATGGCTGAGTTCTGAAAACTGAACTAAAAAGCCTGATTTAAGGACAGCACAGAAAAGCCCCTAATACAGAACAGAGTAGCCATCAGTGGCAAAAGACGAGGTATTGATTAAATGCTGACACAACATGAAAGAAGAGCTAAGGTTAGGGTTGCAAAGCGGCTTGCAGGTGTGCTGCAACAGTCAGCCACATAAAGCGGCACAAACAACAACACAGGTATTTATAATATGAGAGCAATTCTTCAAATGACCTGTTTTCTTTTCTTCATGTCAAGTGTGGCATTATAAGCTTTACCCTCCATTCTTGAAAGCATTAGTCAAATATAATTTTCTATTGTGTACACCTTTTAGAGAAAAGGTCAAGACGGATACTTGTTTGTTTTACATCTGTTATCAACAGCCTCTGTTGATTTCTTCTCAACAATGAAGGTAATTTTCTTTTACAGGAGACCTTGATCACGATCTTTCCCTGACCTTATTGTAATGGTATTAATGATAGGAGTCACAAAGTAGAAAATGTTACAGAGTAATCTTGGCGACAGTCCTAAGAGTCTTTATTAACAAAAACAAATAACAAAAAAACAGATTGCATTTCTAACTTCCCCAAAGAAGCAAAGATTTTATTTATAGATGCAATGAGAGATTTATACTGTGTAGTATGGCTGTAAACAATACTCCAAGAAGGAAAAACATCCAAGAAGGAAATTTTTAAATTTCATTTAAAGGATTTCTAAAGTCTTCCATCCATCTGTCTCTGTTGCATTAAAAAAATACTGGGTAAGTATAATAATTATGACATAACAGCTGGGAATCCCTTTGTTTTGAAATCAGTGAAGCATATGCAGCTGCAGTGAAAATGCATCCGCACGTCTGTATTGTCTGCTGGGTGGTTTGACACCCTGCAGTCGAAAGCAGCGCAAAGTGTTCAGTGAGTGAGGCAGCTCAGACAGACCTCAGACACTGGAGGAATAACACACTGTGACTGTTCTATTAAGCCTGGTGACTATACCGCACCTCATTAGACGCGCTGTATGTGCCAACTGGAGGTTTGTCGTGTGTGTGTGTGTGTGTGTGTTTCTTATATTTCACCTGTTGGTAGGACGTAATTCTGTTAATACAGCACATTGTGGGGCTTGCTGTCCTTTTGGGAAGGACAATGGAAAAGGCCCTGTGCGATAATTATTACAGTTTAACATGAACACTTGGAATTAAGGTTTTAATTCTGTCAAATTTTAGATTTTGGAGGAACTCAATCTGATTTCCTCTGAAGTGATGGAAACACGTGTGTGTGTGTGTGTGTGTGTGAATGCTAATTCGGCGAGTCGCCTAAGTATATTCACAGCTGCCGATGTATAGGTGATGTCACATTTTGCAGTATTTCTTACTTTATTTTTTCCTTTGTTTGAGAGAATGACAGCATCTAGTATTGATTTAATAGTTGACTGTCTGCTCAGTCATATTTTCAGTTCCCTTCAGCTCTTATGTTTACCTAAAGGCTGGCTTGCTGGCTACGTGACTGTTATGAATTTACTTATAACATTTAGCTGCTTCACCAGTGAGTCGACGTTAACTCTGCTGTTGGGGCTGGTAGTCTGTCTTCTGCTTCAGAGATACGCTGGAAGCTGGAGGGCAAATCTAACTAGAGTCTGCCGCAGGTGTAGAACCAGCTCGAGTGCTGCTACATTGAGTTCACTGATTTTGCAAAGCAGAGGAAGGACTACAATCAGCAGGTGCAGTCCATTGGAAACAGTGGAGTGCAGCTCTTTGGTCCCCAAGAAAAATTCTTAGGAGACAGCCATATTATTTTATTATATATTTGTCAAAAATAACTTATTGTTTTGTTTGTAGTTCAGTTAGGGAGGGTGGACATTTTGCAGCTGTCACCTGAACGCAGTGATCAGGACATCAAAAACATGTGCATACAAATAAATGAAGCAGTAACATACATATGTACATAAAGTACATAAACACTACTATATGTTTACAGCTCCTCCAGGGCTTTTTTGCATATTTGTGTCCATCTTGCAAACTGTGCTGATGTACCACGGTAGTGACGGGAGAGCACACACGAATGACTGTTGACAAATAGCTAATTAGCAATCAGAACAAGATGCCTGGGCTGGAAAAGAGATCTCTGTTTCTCAGTGACACACACACACACACACACACACACACACACACACACACACACACACACACACACTTGCGCTCTGTCTGTTTTCCCATGTCGCTAAGCGCTTCCTGAGCTCTTTGGGGACCTGCTGTCACTGATGTGGAATCTGTATTTAGAGTGTCACACTAAGCTGTGGTGAAAGGTTAAGGAACGCACACATATGCAGACACACATGCTCTGTGTAGGCAGTGATGATGATTTTGATCATGGCTGGCGGATGCTGGAACTGTTTAAAGAGGCCTGTCGTTTGGTTTCAGCTGTGATAATGACATCCAGGTGCTTATTCTAATGAGGTGTGAGTGTTTTTATTTATTATTTATTTCGCGTGTGGTGAAAGGGCGCGCAGTAATCATGACATTTTTAAGCTAAAATTAAACACCACTGCCTTTACGGCTAAAAACTATTGTTTGTTAAACTATAATTAGTTGATATATTCAGATTGTATTTATTTCGTTTATGGATGGTGGTGGTAAGGGTGGGGGGGGTGGTTGTCATGGAGAAGTAGTTTTGATATTTCTGCATGAAGAATAAGAAAAAGTCTTCATCTTCATTTTAACTTGTGCTAGAGTTCATCCTGGTTCACTGATACGTTTTCATTACAACATTTCTGCTTTTCTGAAGCTTATTGTTCTCATATTGGGTACAGGTAAAAAACTGAACTGAAACAGAACTAAATCCAACAAAAGACATGAAAACTGAACTGAAACAGAACATAATTAGGATGTTTTTATGCCTCAGTGTCAGGGACAATCATAGCCAGAGGTATTATGATTTTGGCTCGTCTGTCTGTCCCATTCTCGTAAAGCAACATCCCAAGAATTTTTCAAGAGAATTTTCTTCAAATTAAGCACAAATGTCTACCTGGACTCCAGGGGGGAGTGATAATAAGCTGGTGGCCAAAGGCCAAGGTCATGGTGACCTCACAAAATACATTTGTTGGCTAAGAATTCAGCTCTAACAAGCAAATCTCTAATAGGGTAAAAAATGAATGCATGACAAGCAAGAACACTTGCGTCTCATTGAGTGCTGTGACTAAATGCAGCATTAAAACACAAGCCAATAATTCTTGTTTAATTTTCTGAACATTTCCAGACACGTGAAAAGTTTCAACATCTGCCAAAGTGGAACAATTCTCACAGATGCACCAAGAGACACCGCTCATGTTAAACTCAACACTGCAAACAAACATGCCCTCAACACATGTTGCTGTTTCTGTTTGTGGCTTGGGTTTATAAATTCAAATTTATTTTTGGCAGAAGAATAAATAAAATTAAATGAGGGTAGTTGGGCAGAATTTAAAAGACAACAGAGCTTGGACCTTGATGAAAAAAAGAAATCGAAATCTCGTTGTTGGTACGCTGCTGTCGTTTATTTCAAAATCTCTGCATGTAAAGCTCAGTGACAGTGTAGCTCCCAGGGGGTGGATTTTAGGCTACAAGTTATTTTTTATCATTTCTTGTGTAACAGATAATCTAATATGAAAAGTTCAAAGAAGCTATTTATGCCGGCGGGTCAAGCTCAAGGAGGCCAGATGCAGTTGCAGAAAACCCTTAAAATAAGAAGAGAATCTGCATAATTTATTCAAATGTTAATTTTCTCGAGCTTCTAAATAGAAATGAAATCTTCATCAGTTTGCAGAGTCAATGTGAGCATCTCCCATCTGTATTACTACAATACAAAAAGGCTGCAGTGAGGAAGCTTGAACCCAACTGGCAGCTTTGTCAGTAATATGTGGCCTTCGCTTTCAGCCTTTAGAAACAGTTGAGAGCTTCCTGATTGTTGAGCTCTCTCCAGTAGGCACCTGCTAAATGTGAGGCTGAAGGTGATGAGTAGTATCCAGAAAAGGTTACTGTTTGCAGGACACAGGACAGGAGCCATGGACAGTTTAAATGCCCATCCATTTACCCTGTAATTCTCTCTGACACTCTGCGTGTCAGTACAAGGAACATCACTACTGCACCACTCAAGGTGAAAGCCAGCTGTAAACAAACAAGCATGCTTTTCTTTTTTCTTCTTCTTTTTTTTTCAAAAGATCGCTTCAGCATGTGAGTTATCAGAATACTAAAGTGACTATGAGGACAAATATGAACATCTCAATTACATTTTGTTTAAAGTCTTTGTGCATCACTGAGGGGTCACTGCAGATGGGATAGATGGATCTGACATTGAGATGCAAAGAGAATTACGAGCTAAACAAGGAAACATAAAAGCATAAATCACTTTTACAAGGTCAGCCAGGCATGGGAAGGTTTCATCTGTACAACTTTCACTTGATCTTCAAAGCAGAGATTTGTCTCTGATACGAGTACCAGCTTTGAAGCAGCTTTCAGTCTTTGACGGCGATCTTGTGTCATTTAGCTTCACCACCCATTTCTTCTTTCTTAGATTCAGGTTTTATTTTCCCACATTTTTATAGCTGATGTCATTTACATACATCATTCAGTCAGTTTTGTGCTTTAACAATACAGATTACTGTTAACTAGGCAATCTGATACAGATTTGTGGATGTTGCAATAAAGTTTTTAAGGCAGAATGTTTTGGAGGTGACCTTGGTTGTTGTTTTTTACTTGTCATGTAACTAATATTAAGTAATATGACATATTGATATTAAAAACTCTGACAACAAAAGTGCCAGATCGAGTTTGTTTTTACTACGATGCACAAACATCAGACCATGTAAGGAAAAGCAACTCGTTGATGTTGCTCCTTCTTTTGTTGCCAGTGTGAAGTACTGTACCTCAATCATTTCAGCACCAAACTGTAAATGGAACTTAGAATATGAAAAAAGGAGACTTTCTATTATTGAAACAAAAACCAGGAAATATTGTAAGCAGTAGGAAAAGAAATGGAAGAATCTAACTAAACCCGACAGCCAAGCGAGTCAGAGAGTACCAAAGCCACCTGGCTGAAGGTTACAGCAACTGAAGAGCGAGTTCAGTGTTAACAAAGAGACGTGCTGTCGCTGCGTTAGAGGGAGGAAAAGAAGGCATTTGGGGCCAGTGTGGAAAACTGTAAGGATGTGGAGCAAGGAGGGAATTTGTGTGGCCTGAAGAGATGAGATGAGGGAGACATGAAGTGACAGAAGGAGGAAAAGAGGCACAGAATGCGCTGAAGTCTCAATGAAATGAAAAATGACTGTCCTTTTCACCTTGTCAGCTAATCCTCCACGAAACAGCATGCAGCCCCCTATGTTATATCATTCTTGTAATGAAATACTATTTCATTATTCATCATAGGCCACACATTTGAATTAGCTATTTAATAGCAGACCAAATGTGTAAATTAAATGAAAAGCAATATATAATATAATAGACATCTTATGGACTCTTAGACATCTTGGTTATTTCTAATGCCTGGAATTCAGAAACATTTAGGATTTGTTATGTCTCTGGCTTGATTTGGATACTGGTCTACTCACGGCATTCAGGTTTTATTACTGTCTCAGTACAGAGTGCTGATAAATGAATGTGCAGCTCATCCCAACTGAGCTCTTATCAAATCTTATGTAAACGCACACATTGCGGATACGGTAGCCAAGACAAACAACAGTACACTCACCTACATACACTCATGGCCTCTTTAGTATTAGGTTAGACCCACTTTTGCCTTCAGAGCTACTTTGATACCTCACAGTATAGATTCAGGAAGGTGTGGGAAATATTCTTCAGAGATTTTGATCAATCACTTGCTGCAGATTTGTCAGCTGCACAACTATGATGTAAATTTCTTATTTGACCACATAACAAAGGGCTCTATTGGATTAAGATCTGGTGACAGTGGAAAAAACCCAAAACATTTTGAGATGATTTGAGTTTGGAGACATGACACGTTATCCCAACCATGTAACAGGAGAATGCATAACCACCAACAACTGTTGATACAAGGCAGAATAAATCCTTGCTTGTTTACACCAACTCTGACCCGTAAAGTCACAGCAGAAACTGATCTTCTGCTGTCCATCAGTTCTTAGCTGACAGGAGTGAGAACCTAGTTTGGTCTTTTGCTGCTGTAGTAGAGACGCTCTTCCCCATACCTTAGTTGTAACGAGTGATTAACTATCTATGTAAACCCTAGAGATAGTTGTGTGGGAAAAGATTACCCAGTAGATCACTTACTAAAATACTCAGACCAGTGCATCTGACACCAGTTGCGGTGCCTTCACGTTTCTTCTCCATAGTGATGCTCATTTTGAACTTCAGCGGATCATTTTGACGATGTTTACATGCCTAAATGCATTGGGTTGTTGCCATGTGTGGCTGATTTTTTAAGAGATTTAAAGCAAAAAATGGCTACAGGTCGATACAATTGTAAAAAGTAATTCCTGTTCTAAGTTAACTAAAGTGCTATAGCAGCATAGACTGTTGTTTAGCTTAAGGCAAAGTATTAATTAAGAAAGAAAAACTACCCTGTAACAAACTGTAATATTTTAAAAAGGTTTAAAAAGTCTTTTTTTCACCTTTAAGACACATTCGCTATCAAACTCATTTCTGAGCAGAACAATTGAGTTAATCAGTTTTGTAAATCTGATTTGGGACATTCAATTTTTCAAGAAAGCAAATTGAAAAATTAGGCGTGAAACATTAAATCCTGCAGATATTTGCTAAACATTTAATATTCGACTCATCTAATTTTAACTTCTGCCTGGAGTCAGTTTAACAATCACTAATTAATGTGGTTCATATATCAGTTACATCTCTTAGTTTACTTAAAAATTCGCCGAGCTGGGTTAAATTGATTTAAGGGGGTATCCACATGGATTTCAATCTAACCCTTAAGCTAAGGGTTCTTTCCCCCAGATACTGTATGCCAAAAACAGAACTCAAACACAACCAAAATCCTCTTCTTGGTAACTTTATGAAAGTTGCTGTGGCTGAAATTCAGAGAGAAAAATGAGAATAAGTTAATGAGAAAGATGGAGAAAGCAAAGCTAAGAGATTAGCAGAGGCAAAGGGGATCAAAAGGGAAAGAAGTGAAATGAAGTGAATCCGTGTCTTACTATTGGAAGGAATGTCTGCCTTATGGGAAGAGAATGGAAAAGCAGTGACTTGGCTAAGGAGGTCAGAGATCTAATGTTGTTAATGAGAGAGGGGCTGGTGGTTGAGGGTGGTGAGAGGGGAAAACAGAGCTATTGTGAGAGAAGAGAAAACTATAAATGACAGCAGTGCTGATACAAAAGTATCACATGGCAGGAGGAGAAAACATAAGCGAGAAGTCACAAAAGACTCAACAAGAGTTGACATCAACAACTTAGAAAGAAAAGAAAAATGATTTAGAAACAAAAGAGATGTTTGTAAATGAGACTAGAGATTCCCTCCATATAATAGGAATGTGTCTCATTGTGTCTCTGAAATACTGAATAGATGCAGGAAAGAAATGAAAAAAATGAGGACAAAATTCTCCAATAATGTCTTAGAGAAAGGGCACGAGGAACGTGGCATGTCAGGTCTCATTCCACAACGTTATTAGATCTCGATATCTGCACTGTAATTGTTCTTTTATACGCATCTCTAAATATTTCAGAAGTACAGGTGTATGGGCATCCTTGAGATTGTGGCTATTTCTGCACCCAAAAGGGGCCTGATGATAGCTAATGGCTTCAATTTCAATAATATAGCCTAAATAGGTTTCACTTTCTTGTCTGCAGTCACTTAGTAATAGTAGTCATTATCCTGTCAGCTTTCCAGCTCCTACCTGGCTCCACAAAGCCCCAATTGTGCCTCACAGTTTGCACGAGTACAGAAAGTTCGAACATGCTTGACTGTATTGCAGTCGATGTTGGTTTATGATGGCCTAGAATCAGTCGTTGGACTCTGGCACGCAGGAACTGGATTTTGATACGTTTTTCTGCATCAATTTTTGTTTTTCATTCGATATCTCCTCCAGGTGTACATGTCGTTTCAGGTTAATGGATTCTTCCAGGCTTCAACTAACTCTGGCAACAGCTCACATGATGGCTTAATCCGTAAGATTCAGATGTGATCCCTCATATACAAGAGCCCCTTAAAGTGCACTCAGATGTCTGAAAACTTGGATTATGAGCCATGGAAGATGAGTTTGTTTTCTTTATATGCATAATTGATTTCTGTGCTGAGAGATTTCGCTTCGGCTCTTCACTCTCCTGATATAATCAAATGAAATGTGGAATAAAGTGGGTGATATTGAGCTGCTGAACCTGTTGAAAAAGAAAATATATGGCATTATTGTTTGTTGGCCCAAACATTGTGATACAATATTGTGATTGTATTGTTTAGGGAGGTCTCTGATGAAGTCAGCCAGAGTGGGTTTCACAGGTCTGAGATTGATTTCACTCCTATTTCAGCTGATTCAATAAGTGTGTTTTCAATAATGGCTGAAAATTATACAAATGGAGAAAAATATTTGAGATCAAATAATGGACTGTTTTCTCACTTATGCTGAAATGCTAATGCTAAACCACATCTATAAATAGAGATAGGCATAATAAAACTCTTAATTAGCAGCAAATGCATAAACAGCAAGGCAGCTTTATGCAATGCATGAGGCCACCTGCTCAGACGTTCATGTGTAGCCCAAAAACTCTATTCGGATCGTGTGCATGACAAACTGACTGCACATGTGGCAGGGAATCAAAAAGAATATTTGTTTTAAGAAGAGGTAATGCACTTTCATTTTGATGTCACTGAGCAATACAGTGCCATATACTGGAGCTTTAAGCTGTACCGTATGTGCAAATTCCCATCCATGACGTCCAGTGACAGAAGGAAGTCCATAGCTCTTGTAACGTGTTCTTGAACCAGCTCAATCTTTAAGATGTTAAAAGCAAAACAAAATAAGGTCACAAAGTTACAGCTAGCTATCTAGGAATTCACACAGGAGCTGTGTGTGTGTGTGTGTGTGTGTGTGTGTGTGTGTGTGTGTGTGTGTGTGTGTGTGTGTGTGTGTAAGATTATCCTAATTCTATTTCATCAGACCTGTTGGTTCTAGAGGAGAGGTCATCACAGTGCCAAAGTCTTCAGGAGTTGACTCATTAGGACATTGTTGATGCTTTATAAAAAGTAATGGGAGTACGTCTAGTACTTAGAAAACTCTTTCACTAAAAGCCAGAAAACGTCAAGATGAGCATCACAGTCAGCTGCAGCTGAGGTATTGCACCAAAGTGCCAGAGTGAAACAGGACTTGCCATCCCAAGAGATAGACTTGAGGTTTGGCTAAAAAAGAACAATCATAATTAAAGTGGCACAAGTCCAAATATCCTGACATTTTGTGGCAAAAATGTTAGCCTCAATAATGCGGCTAGATCCAATGTAGTCACAAGCTAATTATGGTGCACTTTGTGTTTAAATAACCACACATGGGTACAATGAATTATTTTAGTATTCAAATTAAGATAAAACCTAAGATTACCTGTAGATTTTTGCCATTGTTCTCTATGTTGTCTACAGTAAGTATGATGAATGAACATTGAGAGGCAAGGTTCCAGTTAGTGCAGGCAGAGATTTAGTTCAGGATTTAGTGAACACCAAGTTTTTTTATTTTTCTTTATCAAAGCTTAATTTTACAAGCCTAACATGGCAAATCTGTGGCATCTACCAGCAGCAAAGCAAAGCAAACCCTTCTCTATACTCCATAATAATCAATTACATTTGTGGTTAATATTGTCTCTTTAACTTACATCATCTGTCCACCATACACTCAGCAGCTGCTTCTAGTTTGTAAGTATCTTTCTAAATCTTTTCCTAGAGTGCTGTGTGCAAATGTGCCCAGAAAAGCGTACACCACTACCTAAAGCAAAGGTACAAATGACTATACGCAAGTAATGAAACACCTCTTAATTACAGTATGAATTTCACTATTAATGAAGCCTCAAGTACATTGAAGTCAGATATAGTTACTGAAGTGTCCATGTGACACATGTTCATGTTCAGTTGTTTTTTCTTTTTCACTGAAGCTGTCTTCTCTTATAAACTGAAACTGAACTGAAACTAACTGAAACACATCAGACCCCCTGAGTGTGTTTCTTAACCGTGGATGGCTTTACACTCAGAGAATATTAATAGAATTTCAGCAGAGTTTCAGATCTAATGCACTCCGGCAGCAGTGTATCAAATTGACGATCAATAAGTTCAAGTTGCACATCGCTCGGAGCCTGGCCATATCACAAGTAAGGGGAAATAAGATCCAAAAGCATGTTACTTTCTGATGCTTTTAAACTCTTCAATTCATCTTGGAAAACGTCCCATGCAGGGTGTGCATTTTCCATGTTTATCTCCAGCAGTGGTAAGAAAAAAGCTCAACAGAGAAGCTTTTGCATGAAGCTGTCAAAAAGTGAATTCTGTGATTTTTCTATCATTGAATAAGTGCAGTAATTCGACTTCCCTGATGCTGATGCAGCTGTGCGATGAACCCTGTTTGCATGTTTACCATCTTTCAGCAATGCTACACACTGCTCTCCTCTTAATGAAATTTAAAAATATCAATCACATGGTTAATTTAATTTTCAGCAAAAATGAATTGCTGCATATAAGAGAAAGTGAAAACAATTCTGTTTTTGGTTAATTTAAGCTATTTAATAAAGCCACTTTCATAGAGCGAGAGAAAGACGTAAACAAAGAAGCGTCACACTTTTGTTAAAGAGAAAACGCTGCAAAAATAATTTTCATGTGAAGTGTCCTATTTTCACTGTCAACCTGCCAACCACTGATTCTACAGTTCTGCTTTATGCTTTCAAAATAAGTCATGATTTATTTCAACATGAGCAGGTACTTCAGAGTTTATGAAGCTTTTTTTTCCTGGCATTCTGTCTATAAAGGACACACATGGACTAATTTTGATTTTGATTTGTTTTTACCTTGTTCAGCAGATAAGATGTGTCCTCCAGCCAGATGTGGCCTGGGAGATGTTCATTGTCCAGGACACTGCAGAATGTGCTCAACAGCAAAAATATAAACCGAAACTCAACACTTCCCAGAGTGTGATCACAGGGGAAGTGCCTCTCTCCTATTCAGCTGCAAAGCCAAACTGTGTGAGCAACATGGCAAAGAGCTCAAAGGGTGTGAGGAGCATTACATCAGATAATGCTGGGGAAACTCTGGGGAAACTCTGCCTGCAGCTATGTTTATATTTATGTCATGCACTGTAAAATTTCAGGCATGTTAAACAAGGACAGCCCATGCTTGCTTTGTCCTAAACACAAGCTTATTTGGAGGAAATGTGTGTGTTTGGCAGCAAAACTGTGAATTGTGTTCTTTAGCTAACTCTTAGCATTTAGCATAAGCTAACTTTCTGCTTGTGCAAGAGGCAAGAGCAGGATTCAAGCAGAGCGGTATTTGGCACATTTCACTTTTTGTATTAGAAAATGCACTCAGCGTTATCAGGTATTTTGTGTTAGTACTGGGCTGGACTCTCTTTTGCATTCAGAACAGGCCTTCAGTCTTAATGGCACAGATTTAACAAGGTGCTGGAAACGATCCTCAGAGATTTTAGTCCATATTGACACCATGACATCACACAATTACTGCAGATTGGTTGGTGCGAATCTTCCATTGTACCACATCCCAAAGGTCAGCTATTGGATTGAGATCTGGTGACTGTGGTGACCATTTGAGTACAATGAACAAATCAGTTTGAGATGATTTGTGACAAGGAGCGTTATCTTGCTTGAAGCAGCCATCATGGTACACTGGAGTCATAAAGCGGTGGAGATAGTCAGCAACAATACTCATTCAGTTGTGTGGTTTTTACAGATGCTGAGTTAGTACTAAGGGGCTTCATGTGTGCCAAGAAAATATCCCCACACCATCAACACCACCCTGAACTGGCATTATGGAGCCTGCTTTCATGCTTTCATGTTGTTTACTCCAGATTCTGACCCTGCCAACTGAATGTCACAGCCAAAAATCGAGACTCCTCAGACCAGGCAACATTTTTCCAATCTCTTTATTGTCCAGTTATGGTGAGCCGGTGCAAACTGTAGCCTCGGTTTCCTGTTCTTGGCTGACATGAGTTGAAGACTCTGGCTGTTCTCCTCTGACCTCTGGCATCAATAAGACATTTTTACCCAGAGATCTGTGGCTCACTGGATGTTTTCTCTTTTTAACACCATTCTCTACAAATCCTAGAGATAATTGTTTGGAAAAAGCCTAGTATATCAGCAGTTTGTGAAATGTTTAGATCAGCTTGTCTTTCGCCAAAAACCATGCCACGTTCAAAGACACTTAAATCACCTTGAATCACCATTCTGATTCTCAGTTTGGACATTTTGACCATGTCTGCGTTCCTAGATGCACTGAACTGCTGCCATGTGATTGTCTGAGTTGATATTGATGCTAAAGAAGCATTTATACATGTTTAAAATTTATAGAATTTAGATTTTGGTCTTCCGAATGTCTCTCTGTGTTCGTGTTTGCGAGTTTGGTTGATGATGATGAGTCTGTGTGAACCGTTGAGACCTCCAGCAGACTTACATATTTGTTGTTCCTTGAAAAGGAATGGACTATCTAACACTTTATCTAACTCTGTGGTTCCTTATCAACACATGCACCGATGGCTTTAACCAAAATATTCATAAGCTCGATAAGAATGAAGCTGTAACTGTACAGATCTCTAATCCTATACCATAGAAATGGATTGGCAGAAGCCCCAGTTATTCTCCAATCGACCAAAGTCTGTGAGATCGACACCGAGTCAAATCAAATGTGCATATAAACTCACCAAGTACTTTATGAGGAGCAACTGCACACCTCCTTTTTCTTGGTTTTATGCAATCAGCTGCTCATGTGGCAACAGTGAAATGCAGGCAAACATAAGAACAGAGAAGAAATGCACACTCTGGGAATATGGCTAGAAACTTGAGAAAAATGAAAAACTGGTAGTAACTCAGATCACCACTCTGTACGCCTGCAAACAGAAAACTATCTCAGAATTCCTATCACGTCCAGCCTTGAGGCAGATTGGCTACAATATCATAAGACTACGTCGTGTTCTGCTTCTTTCAGCCAAGAACAGAAATGTGAAGCTGTATTGGGCACGGGCTCACCAACGCTGGACAGTAGAAGGCTGAAAAAATGTACCCCGGTCTGTTCTCAATTTCTGATGAGACACAGAGGTAGCATGTTCATAATTCAGGCCCCTTTGATACAAATCAATCATTGTTTGAGTGTTGTAGCCTTTCTGAGTTTTGTCAGCATTCCTTTATGGCTACAACATATAAAATATCTAATAAACTTTTCCAGCCTAATAAATGACCATGCCACAAACCTCTGATTTCATGTGAAATTACGTGGACTTCAACGGCCATCCTGCTCTCCAGATCTGAATCTGGTAACATAGGTGAATTATTCCATTGTTATAGTAGCAGCACAGACATGTGGAGAACTATTAGGTCAGCCATGACCTGTTAGTTGGCTGGTGTATAGTCCTCAACCTTATATATGGTGACATTCCAAATCTGTTTTACATTTCCAAATGAATAATATTGCATAGAGTGTGTAGCAGTGTAATAATGTCTAGACTCTGTGTATGTGGGTGTGTGGCCAGGATGGATGACCTCAGTTGTTTTAGGAGGACAGGGGGTGATGCTGGGCATTAAACATGCGCGCACACACACACACACACACACACACACACACACACACACACACACACACACACCCTGACAGAATCTCACACCACAGCTGCCCAGTTAGTTTTGGCTGATGTGACAGGAATTAGGGAGGGGGGGAGGGGGGAGGGAGAGAGAAGGGGTGAAGAGTTTGGCTAAGCAGCAGCAGCTTTAAAATAGTGCCAGACTTGCAGTTTATGTGTACGTGCACACACAAACATATAAACACTTCGAACAAAGTAGGTCAGGGCTAATTTGTGTGACATGGACAAGGTTGAGATACACACATTTATAGCCCATCACTCTATCAGTTTTAGTTTTTCTGTTTTTGCCATGTGTAAGTTAACACGGGGTCTGTGTTACATATAATGTGTTCGATGGGATGAAAAAATCACTCAGCATCGGAAAATTCGATAAGATAAAATTATGATATGATATAAATAAGATAAATAACTAATAAATAAATAAACATTCTTGAATTTACATGGGGTCTCTGTGTTGTAACACACTCTCTCTCTATTTCAAACTTTATTTGTTGTATGTCTTTTCTACTTTTTCTCTCTCATGGGCACTTGTGAATGTGCCACAGATGGTATTTGCACGGTAATCTGCACTCTTTTTTTGTTTTTTGCCGATAATCAAATGGAGGGTATTGTTTAGGGTATTCCCTTAGTACTCTGAGGATGCTGAAGTATAGGAGTCCTGTAGCAAACACTGTGTGATACAGAGCAGTGAAAAGCTGCTGTGGAAAGCTTAGCGGGAGAAAATCTCTGCTAAGAAAATCTCACTAATCTGTGTTGTTAGATCAACAGGAGGAAGACGTGGTATAAAACTTCCTTGTTCTTTTGAAAATGTGAAAAACACATTCTTTCAATCTAAAACATGTAAATCATGCATACAGTCAATAGTATAAGAGCTATAAAAACATCCAGCTGAAGAACTCAGGTTTGGGACTCATTGAACTGTCACATTCATCAGTTCTGTGGTCAGAAGTTTGCATACATTCATCATGAGCTTAAGTGTCATGGTAATTTTTGGATTTTATGATTTTTTTTTTTAACTAAAATTCTCTACATACCAGCTCAAATCCACTTGGTTAAACCTTTCAATGAGTGGTTCTCAATGTTCTACAATGGGTTTTAACTTGACAAAGCCAAGGCCCAATGACTTCTGGTTAATGATTATGAGTGTTTCAACAAGGATCATTGTCCTGTTGAAACACTTGTGTCTAAGTTTCAACAGCTACAATAGATAGTTGAAACTTGGACATAACTGGGTGTTTCAACGGGATAATGATCCCAAACATGCTTCAAAATTGGTTGTGGGTAAATTGATAAAACTGCTAACATGAAGATTATGGAATGGACTTTCCAAAGTCCTGACCTCTACCCTACTGAGAATTTGTGGACTATCCTTAAAAGCTGGGTCCCTACCAGCAAACTAACACACTTAAATAAAGTCTACCAATTCTGCAAAGAGGAGTCATTAACTACACAGCCAGAATTATGCCAGAAGCTTGTTAATAGCTACCAAAAGCATCTGGTCAAAGTGCAACTAGCTCAAGGATATTTAACCAAACATTAACCGGGTTGCATGCATGTGTTTGAATCTGTATATATATATACTTTTCAGCTGTACTGATTAGAGAAAATCCAAAATAAATCCAAGCTTTTGTGCCCAATTCTTGTTTTCTTAATGTTATTAAAATGTATGAAGTACAATCATTTCACCTCGGAAAAAACAACAGTTTAAAGAAATCATTAAAAGTAATCAAATCATGATGTTTGACCGCAAACTTCTGACAGCAACTTGATATAGTAGCCAGTTATAAACACATTAATTGTATTCTTTTTTGCTTTGGTAGAGTATTTCATCTCTTTTCTTTTTTCTTAGGAGCACAATGACATACTTCTTGTTGTAATAATATTTTTTTCCGCTTTCTACTCCTCATATTTTTTCTTCTAATGCCTTAGGGAAGTCTTGACCTTCAGTGGTATGCATGGATGCTAGCAAATTTATTATTGTTAAAGCAAGTGACAAGCTCATTTATTGTGCATGTTACAATGCTGAGAGAATGTTAATAAAAGGAAATGATAATAATGATGATTTTAGAGAAACCACAACTGGTGTCTACACTTTTAGCCACAAACACGTTTCCCATCATCATTCCTGTCAGCCTCTTCCTCGCTTTAACATTAGAACCACTGACCACAGATTTCAGCTTTCAGAGTAAAGGAAGAAGCTGTTGAAATGTTAATCAGGTTTTTCCTTTGACTCAAACCACAACCTGCCAGCAAAAAACACCACAAGCCAAGTGTAGGTTGCGATGTGGTTCCAGTAAGTTAGCTCCTTCTCTCATATTTCAAGCCAGCTTCAGTACTATTGTGATGCACACTCTGTAAAAGATTTCACCCTGAAAATGGTTTAGGCTCTTATGTTTCATAAAGCCGTAATGATCGAGTACAGGGGATTTATTTGTACCCTCTTACCTTCAGCCTACCTCTTGTACTTTAATTATTGAGCCTCTACACCAGAATTACATTTGAGAGTGTGCTAGAACTGAGACATGCAGGTAGCTTAATAGCAGAGTCTTTTTTTAAAAAAAGGAATCAAACAGTAAAAAGACTTGTTTCCATCACTCCAAACACATCACAGTTTCTTCCAGGGTTATAGCCTGGTCTATTGAGGCTGTTGTCAGTACAGAAATTGCTATCTTTCCCTTTTCTATGATGGATTTTGCTCCCTCTGTGGCTGTTGATTGCTGCTAAAAGAAGAGAGTGCTTGCTTTCTCTTTACTTTGGAGGGGATGACACCAAAAAGAAATGCTTATCATCAACGTTCAAGATAAACAATAAAAATGCTACCGTTAGATTTTATGATCTGGTTCACATTGTGTGTGTGTTTTTGTCATTTATCCATGAGCAAGAAGTGAAATAAAACATCATCAAATACTGTTTTTGTTTTTTTTTTGGTTTTTTCTTGTTTGCACTGTCATACTGTCAGAGTGCTTTTGGTAGATGTTTTCGTTCTTTTAGACTGACATGGAGCTTTTTCCAAAAGAGGGCAGATGTCACAAGATGAATTGAGTGTATAAGGCATGTCTTTAAGCCTTTAAATAAGCCCCGAGCCTTTTAGATCTCCACAGTTCTTCACTGTGAGTGAGTGAGTGAGTGAGTGGATTGGCTTGGTATCATTTCAGGCTCTGTGACCTTTGGAAGTTTTCCAGTTTACACAAACCACCATGTTTCTTTCGTGTGTGTATGAGGGCTTCGCGGTTAGCTGCTTAGCATGTGTTCAGATAACGGTGTTTGACACTTTAAGCTCATGTTATGCACCGCCTCCACAATCTATCATGTTATATAAACAGTTATTAAAAATGGCTAACAACAGTGTTGCATTTATTGAGTCAACCGAACATATCGTTAGATGCTGTCAAACAGCAGTTTCCATTACCGTTACCACTCAATAGAGAGCATGTAGACTTTAACAGTGTAATAAGCTGATCAGCTCAAGAACTTCTTTAGCGCTTTATCATTTTGTTTTAAGAGTAGGTTGTTGAAAATGAGTTGACGTCTTATTTTCTTTTAAAATATCTCTTTTGAGGAATCTTAAAGGGAGAGGAGTATAATAGAAACGGACAGTGATGCTCACAAACATTTCTTTGCTTTTGTTTTCGAGGAGTAGAGTGACGTATTGCAGAGAAGAAAGGGGAGATGAAAGACAGAAAAAGATGAGAGGCTGCAGCGGGAGGAGATGACGTTGTTAACAGAGAAGATGAGAGAGGAGAGGATAATATTGTAGAAGAGGGAGATGGGAAGTGGCAGATGATGAGAAAGAAGAAAGTAGCAGGACTCTGAAGTGATGGAATGACAGAAACCCACAAGAGATGATGAGGGAGATGCTATAAGAGGATGAGAAATAGATATGAGAAAAATGAAAGAACAAAGAGCTATAAGAGCATTACGGATATGAAAATGGAAATTGAGTGTAAAAATAAAAAAAGGTGAGGATATGTGATGACAATAGGGAGAAGATTACATTTGGGCAGAAAGAAAATGTCCAGATGAAGAAATTGAAGATAAATTAAGAAAAGAATGAATACATGTACTGTAAGAGAACAGCAAACTTAAGAGAAAGTGAAAAATTATTCATAAGAGAGGACCTAAGTGGATGAATATGTCAGAGAAGTGGAAAATACAGAAACTAAGTACTGCAGTAGTTCAGGCAGGCCAAAAAGTCAAGCTTAAGCTAATCCTGCATTGATATCAGCTGAGCTCAGTGCCTGCCCACATGAGCTGATGACTCAGCCAATGAGCTTCTAATCATACAATTGGCAAGTATCTCATAAGGCACTTTGTTTAAGCTCCTTTAACCTAACGACAGTTGCTGCACATCTGCAAGCTGCTTTTAAACCCATCTTCGCTGTAGCTCCTCCCCTCACGCTGCATTCGACTTAATGTCGTGTCTGTTAAGAGCTATATCACAAGAAAAACAGCTGCTGGAAAACACAAATAAATATGCAAGCCTCACAGGTTTTAATGTCGATAAACATAACTTTACAACAGGCAACACACATTAGAGGAAAACGGAGATGTAATGAGACAATACACTGGAATGTGAAACAATAGAATAAGAGTAAGTAAGATTTGGCTGAGTAAACCAAACAAGATGATAAGAGAGCGAAATGAAAGCTAGATGTTTCATTTGAGCATAATAAATTACACCTATGGATGACAACACTACAAAATGAGAAACGGCAAATGAGGTAGAAACGTAATTTAAAAAAATTGCATAAAGGGAGAAATTCTGGAGGGAAAAAATAAAAAAGCACCAGAATCAACAAACTTAAATCGTAGTAAAGATAAGAAATGAGTATCTGGAGAAAAATGGGGTCACTGGAAATATGCAGATCCATTATATTTTATATAAGAGAAACCTGTTTAGAGAGCAGGTGTTCTTCCCACCCCTGAGATATTATGGAATGTTGTGTTGTATTGAAGTGCACCTTGCAGCTGTGGACTATTGATTCTTGTGCTTAAGTCCAACAGCAGGTACTCACACATAGTGTTTGACTAGACTTGGTTTGCTCAGACACACTTATCTCTCAGCTGCTGCTCCCCGAATGAAAACATGCCTCATCGCTCTCCGGCTTTCTGCAGCATGCCGCCAACCAAGTGTGTAAATGGATGTTTTACATAATTATACTTTTCATCTGGGGCGAGAGGAGGGTAAAACAATAAAACGGGAGTCATATTTCTGAAAATGAAATTGATGCACCACGCGTAGGTTGTCCGGGAAGGTGAGAAGACACTCCTATGACTCTTGCCCAGTACTTTATTATATGCACACTAACACTGACACAGACACGCACACCAACATGCCTCCTTTCTCCGGAGACCCTTCCTCGGCTGTTGGCATGTGTGTACGTGGACTGAGAGGAGATATTGCCAGATGTGGCTGCAAATGAACAGCTGTTACTCAGCTCTACAGCTGCCTGTTTTGTTGCTGTGACACCCTTGCTGTTGCCTTGGTGACCAGAACTATGTGTAACATACGTTTTACATTCGGGAAATCCTGCCCTGTGGAATTTGAGTTCACGTCCTGCATACTAATGTCAGACCAAGTACCTCAGGGAGTCCGTTTGATTGGCGAGTGCTGAAATTTTCTATGCCGGTCATGTTTTGTGTGTGTTTGTGGAAGTGTGTAAACTTGCCCGCGATGTAATTAAGTGCATGTTCCGACAGTGAAAGTGTGAAATTGGAAGCATTATAGATGGATTGGAGGGAGAGGCGGCCACATCATGAGGGAGAAAGAGGAAGAAATGAAATAATGAACATTCTGGCGGGGAAGCAGACTAACTTACTGAGTGAATGACTGGCTGATGAACTGGCAGATGGACTAAGAGCCACACGAGAAGGCAGAGAATAAGAAATGCTGTGCTCTTTGGAGTGATGTGTTTTTCTGCAATAAGTGATAATCAGATCTTCATCAGTGACAAATAAAGACAAGCATCAAACACAATGCTCTTAAGCATGTGAAGGATTTTGGATATTTATTCTTTACCGAACTGCCAAAAAACACAAGTAATGTTCGAAAGTTGCAGTATCTGCATTTCGGCTAGATAACAGGTTTACTTTGACGATTGGGGTAATTTTCCTGCGGTATTATCCAGATTATACTGATGCCGTTCTGCAAGACGCCTCGATAACTCCAGGAAGTAATCTCCACCTGATGATAGCAAGTTGTCCAGGTCCATTGGATTCAAAGCAGCGCAAGTAATCACTATGGCTTATATTTTGTAGGTATACATTTTCCTTTTCACTGCTTATTTTGGTCATGCACCATAGTTTTTATTCGATATACTAATGAAAGAGTTTCATTCACTCCATTGCAGCCTTTAGCGGTTTCTTTTATTTTTACCTTCTTGATCATGTACCCATAATACTCGTGCATTTAAATGTATATACAGCTTTTCTAACTGTCAATTGAGAAATATCTAAATTCTTTGAACAGGGTTCATTTCATTACAGACATGGCTTTGTAGCATAACTATATGAGTGTTTTGATGCAAGTCATTTTATGTAATTTAGACAAAGGTTCTTAATAGCATCATTCAGCTATTCCCAAAACAGTGATGGCCAGAAGATGTACTTGGATAAAATATGCATACAACCTGAACATAAGCACGCTTTGAATTTCTAGTTATCTTCACTTTTCACTAAACTGTATCTGTATGTGTATGTGTGTGCGGCACGGTGCTGCAGAGAGCAACTCCAGTGTCACAGTGTCTGAGAGGGCTCTTTCTCAGACACCCTGGACAAAGATCTTTATTTTAATGCACATTAGATACCACAGTGGTGGTATAAAATGTTATTATTCAAATGTAATTACTGCTAAGGCTATCTTCTAGTGAGCTGGCCAGTTTACAAACACACACTTGAGACATGCACAGTCTTGCAACTGAATGCAGGTCACATCTGTGCAGTATTGAAGGTGACTGATAAATCTTACTAGATTTTTTGTTTCTTTTAGTTTTGATCCAAATAAAAGTTCTTTTGTTTTCAGAGGGCATGGAATCCATGAGCAGATGGAAACTGTGACTAGAAAAGTCAATATGTGCGTGTGTTTTGCCAGTCAGAAAAGCTCGGACTTATGTCTTCAATCTTGTCATTGATTAGAGTTGAACTTTGCAAACTCTTGACTCCAATTAGCTTTTCTAAATGTTATTAACCTATGGGTTCACTTACTGTATTTTTTCTAACCTTAACTGTGAATGTTTGTACCGTAATTCCAGTTATGGGCAATGTGGGCTTCCAATCTTTGATGTACCCAGTGAGATACAAAAGAAGGTAAAAAAAAAAAAAAAAAAAAGGTCAGAGCAAAGACAGAGATGCCAGAATGAAACAGAATGAATGGGGTTTGTTTGATTGTCTGGTTCGGTTAAATCCCTTGGAAGGACGTGCTGTTGCACAATGATGCTGTGATTGAACGGTGTCCCATCTTCCAACATGCATCAAAAAAGTTGCACGCATAAAGGATGGATCATGCTTTTCACAAGTATTCACACAGTACTGAAGACATGCTGGAAAAATGCGATACAAAACCTCGCATATGTGATCACACGCTCAGACGCCTCAACGATGCACCTGGGTGCTAAAATGTTTGCATATACACAGACGTGCGCGCACCCACAACAGGCAGATTGGGTGCATATTGTCATGATTGGAGGGTGACGCATTCCTCTGCAAGGTGTACATTTGATAGGCTAGGATTAGGCAGATGGAGATGGGGGCTAGAGGAGGTGCTGGGCAGAGAGAACAGAAAGCAGAGAAAAACAAAGCCCAGCGCATTATGTGTCCTCAACAGGACACAGAAAAGCTCCAACCCTGCAAAATCAGAATCCAGCATTCAGCAGAGATGGCATAGAAAAATGCAAAATGTGCCTGAAAAGGAGGACGCTTGCACAGAAACAAAGGAGGGATGCATACATTTATTGATTGATTTTTCAGTTATTTTGTTTATGTTAAAAGCAAACACATTTGACCTTTTTACTTTATCAAGCCGAAACCTCAGTTTTACTGTTTTATTGCCTGAACTGATTGTTTTTGTCTGACATGACCGTCGACTCATTTTATTATCTACTGGCTACCAAGAGTTTTATGGGGATAAACTGTCAAACATGATACTAATGAAGATGATTTTATAATGTCAAATCAAACTGCACACCTCTGCCGGTAGAACTGTCTGCGGCACAGCTGGAAACAGGCGATAGTATTGGTGACACAAGGCTGAAGTTACACTTGTTGTGAAAGCTACAAAGCAAACAGACAGACAACTCCAGATTAGATCTTGACTTTGTGGGACTCTAAGCCACACACAACCAGGAGGGATTAAAAACCTGATTTCCCAGGACTACTGCTAAAGGTGGAGTATTAAGTGAAAATAGATTCCAATCCTTTCATGTCTGTATCGGTGGACATTAAAATACACCTTGCAGCTTTAGAAAATAGGCTACTGATGCAATGTGGAGGTGTCTGTTGTTTACCAGCTTTCTCTGGGAACATTTAGGTATAGCAGGGTTATATCCCTGCAGCTCAGTCTGCAATCTAGACACACCCTGGCTTCTCCAGAAGCAGTGACATGCATTAAACACAGATAGAAAACACAATCCCGCTGAGATTCTCACACATTATAGACACATGTCTAAAAAACAACAAACTTCTGACAACCACCACACCGGGAGATTCTCTGAGTAGTCGATAAATTGCAAATTGACTGAAAGAAAATTAATCAACAACAATTCGCCACAGTTTCTCAAACTATAAGACACTTTTAGTTTTCGTTGTGCACTCTCCCTTTGTGCATAAAATTAAATAATTTGCCTGTAAAATCATAATTTATGGGCAGAAAACTGTTAAGTGTGTGTTGCACGAATCTGCTTCAGAAAGCAGTGAACTCGCCTCACTATAATTTGTGATTTCTGTCAATTTAATTCCTGTTTTGCCTGAAGACAGAAAAACAAGACCATTTTAAGTAACACCCTAAAACCTTCATGTATCACGTATTTGGTTTTTAGTTATTATCAGTGAACAAACATCACTTAGATGGTCCTAATACATTCCAGGCTGCTCTTCACCATTTATTCTAAATTACGCTAATTTTTATTATCTGGAAATTTGAGGTTGGGTGGGGTGAATTTGTTGGGTTTACTCAAGCACAGGGATGCATCATCAGTGTGTGTACTCGCGCCTATTAAGACTATAAAGACTGAGGCCCGTCGTCACAATTTGTTTTCTGATTAAACCACCGCCTTGTACAGATCTGGCGACTGTTTACAGGCCTGCACAGAACAAAAAATGTCATATTTGACTAACATGGAACAATAGGCGTCTTATTTCATATTGTTGTACAGCCTAGAAGCATCCTGTGACTTCACTGATCATGTCTGGCCGATGATGAATACAGCCGAGATGTAAATTCAGAAGGAGTGTCACGGTGTCTCATTTATTGTTTATTCACCACCAATGTTCTGTCTCTTTGATGCAGCTGGTGCTCACAGAAAAAGCCTCCAGGAAGTGTTTGTGGCGCAAAACATCTCTGCAGTAAAAAGATAAGGTCAAATTAGATTTATTGGATAGTTCTAGTATACACGGACAAATGTGCGCTTTTATCTTGGACGCCTGAGTCCGCGTATGTGTGTGCAGGATACAATATATTCCAGTTCAGTAGCCCTTGCTGTCCAGTTTTCCACAAAAAAAAAAAAGAAAAAAGAGAGAATCCTTGGCTTTTCTGAAGTGACCAGTTGTGTTTCACCTTTTACAACAGTAGAGGTGACTGCATTGGGATTATTGTCCAATCACACAGTGGTTATTTTTATGGTGGTAAGGGTTGCAGAGGACAGGGATAACCCATCCTTCACTGAATATGTGTAGCAACAGTGCCGTGTGAGTGTCTGCCTGTGAGACAGAAAGAAACAGAGGTGTTGTGTGTAAAACTGTGTGTGTGTCTGCGCGCCTTAGCCCAAGGACCTTCTGTTCTGTAATTAGTTTTTCCTGTGGTATGTTTTCCATCCCTCCCTTCCTCCCTCCCTTCCTCCCTCCATCCATCCATCCATCCATGCAACAGATTGCAAGGGTGATTCTGGAAATCCGGAGGATCAGGCCACACACGCACAGGCGCACGCATACAGCCATATGAATGCAATCAAGTCTGCAGTAGCACATGCCAGGAGAGTGGCAAGGCAGGGACAATAGTAAGAGAACACTGAGGCGTCTTTATAATTTGTGTGTATGCGCGCATACGCGTGTGTGTTTTTGTGTCATCCCTCAATAGGGCAAAAATGGCGGCAAGCTATCTAATTTTCAGGACTTATAGTCACAAAGCCAGCTTGATTTCACCAGCCGGGAAATCTGAGTGAGCGTGTGAGTGTGTGTGTGCCTGTGTGTTACTTATTGACACATGGAGTAGATAAGCCTGTAGGCTCAGGTTGGCCGTGATTCCTCTCTGATTTGTCCCTATATGTGTGGGTGCACATTTTATAAGTGCGACTACATGTGTCTGTACGCGTGTTTTTGTGTGTGCGTTTGTCCCAAGAGTTTGCTTCACATTACACATCGCTGCCTTGCAACACACTTTGGACTCCCAGCTGTAAACTCCCACTCCCGCTCTTTGAGAGATGTTTGCTTGTGTGTCTGATTTTGGTCTAAAGCAGTTTGTCGTCACAGTGCGCAGACTGAACGATAAGTATCGCTAATCAGTAGGGCACTCTGCTCATATCTTCCTTCTCTCGTGATTATTTTTTGTCTCTTATGTTTCATTTGTCATTAAATATTCATGTCCACTCTTAGTTTCTAAAGCACTTTGTGATAAACCTTTTCTGTTAAAAGCTCTTTATGAATAACATCACCATCAATATTTAGCATTCTCCGCTCACCCCTCTTTGCCTCCTTTGCTCACCCAAATGATCCTCTCCTGTACCTCAACCCAGCTCTCAGCGCATTTAAAATTCAGAATTTGTGCCTTCTGATTTCTCGAGGGGATTGATTGCATTAAATTTCATTCTTTTCAATCAGCGTTGTTACGGAAACAATGAATTGTATAAACCCACACCTAGCATCGTTTTCAAGCGGCGCTCCAGAGGCAACAGTTACAGATTAAATGAATTTATGGAACCTGCGCAATTATCTGATAAGGAAGATTAAAAGTAAAAATGTATTTCTGGCGGTTGATAAAAGCAAGAATGGGGGCAGCTGAGGATGTTGAACTGCAGAAATTCTCTTAATGAAAGTCAAACGGAGCACTTGTTGGTAAACCAGCCTGCTGATAGTCATCACAGAGGTTTTGTACTGTGACTTTTCTGCTCGCTAACTCCAATTCAGTTTCCATTTCAAGACTCATTCATTACATTTTCATGTAAAGCATTTTTATTATGACTCATGTAACTATCTCGCTTTTCATCTGCTCAACACTCTCCTGGTCAGAAAAGGGTTCCAACCGATCTCAAATGAGTTTCAAATGAGGTTCAAATGAGGCTCATTGACAGGATACTCCACATGTCGGAGTGAGAGTGAGATGCAAAATGAGGAGTTTAAGTTTGACCCTCACCCCTTTGTCCTTCCTGCTCTCATCCCTCTCCCCTGTTCTTATCCTTGGACAAAGAAGATGAATACAGATGAGGGTTAATGCGAAGTCTCGTGGCTCGTCACTCAATCATTTATGCTTAACATGAATATTTTATATCTAAAACAAAGCGGTACACACCTTAATCTCCTTTTAATCTCTTACCTTCATGCATAATTTTAACATCGCCTTCTCATCCCGGCCTGAATTGCTCTGCCGTGACCACACCCTTGAGTATTTGTCTCCCCATCTCGCTCTCATTCAGTGCTGTTGCATTATTCTTCCGGGCAAGGTCTGCACGTTAAACGTCTACGCTGTAATTGTACGACGGCGCCTGCTTGCTGAAATGCTGTCGCCCCACTGGCAGCTATGCTCTGATTTATTTGGTCGAAGACATTTTATGCACTCTAAGTGATTGAAGGAGCCCTTGGGGCCTTTCAGAATTGAATGCTTATGACGGAGAAACTAAAGACTTAGTGTTCATGTACATTTGAGGCTGTAATTGGTTTGTTTACATCAGCAATGCCCCTCAAAATTTACACTTTAGATGAAATAGGAACACATCATTTATGCGTAGTGAAAACCTCAACACTTGTGTGTGTGCGTGTGCTTGTTTTAGGTCAAACAGAGGATCATGGTTTTGTAAAAATCCAGTTTTGCATTTACTTTCTTGGCCTTGTTGAATAGCAGCGAGTCAGGCAGGACATGCAACAGAACCTCCTCAGATAGATTCAGCTGCATTTTTGAGGATGATGGGTTCAGGAAAAAGATTTTTGGATCAAGTGGTACATTTATTTTTGATAGCAGAGCACTGGCTGGCAAAGGGAACAAAGACCGTGCTCACTGCTACACAAATGCCCCTACAAATATAAATAACAGTGGGTGGGAGGCCAATGAGGAACTAGTTCTTGGTCCTTCACTTACAATGGATTTGCAGATAGAGGGGTGACACGGTGAGTGTGCATGAACCTCTGTTTGTGTTTTCAGGAGAGAACACAATTATGCCAGTGACTACAAGTGTTGTGCAGACTTCCTTCTCCCCTCTCATCTCTGCCTAACATGTGAGCAGCAAGGACATCATTTTCACATGAAAGACACAATTTCTTACCATTTAATAGAGCAGAAGAATGAATTCGGAAATCAAGCTGACATCCTGAACCCAAGTCTGTATCGCTGATTGTGGTGCATGGTGTTTTTTTTCACATTCAAGCCCAACTTCTCAGTAGCTTTTATTCCCCTGATATTCCTCTTTCCAAATAAGATGCAGAGCAGTTTTTTCTTAAGGTCAGATGATGTTAATTGCTATTTTAAAACCGAACACGAGCCCCGTTTACTTGCTTTTGCATCATGCTTCGGTTTATCAGGGTGTCAGAAAGAACAAGTACTGTCTCCTTGTTACTGAGGTGACAACGTGACGTCACTGCTATTGAACACCTCTGGCATATCAATGTCTGTGTAGGGCATGTATGTGTAATAATCCACTGTGTGTGCTTGCAGTTTTACATGCGTGTGTGTGTGTGTGTGCAAACTGTATGCATGCCATGGTTTCCTGTCTGAGCACAAACTTGGGCCTGGGCTACAGCTGACCTTTTATGGCATTTGAGCAAAGTCAGGGCACACATACAGACACACTAACACATGGATGACCTATAATCTGCATAAGTCACTCTCTCTTGCTTTCTCTCTCTCTTACACACACACACTCACACACTCATGCGCTCATAGTTCATCCAAGTCCTCCATAACTCATTCAGCAACATCAGGTAAAGTTTAATTTTCAGGTGAGACCTGTAGGGTGCCAACCTTCAGGTTTGTTGCAGCTTTTATACACACAATGTTTTTTTCCTTATAAGCTTGTGAAGAAGAGATAACTACAATTGTTTGTATGGGAGGGTACATTTATGTCTGTGTGTGTGTGTCAGTGGAGGGTTAACTGGACTAAATCAGGTGGAGGAGTTATGTGCTATCTTCTCTGCAGGCTAGCCTTGACACCCTGCTGCTTGTGTGTGTGACTGTGTGTCAGCCTGGAGTGATTCACCTGCTGTCTGAGTCATCCTCCCACATACTCACATATGCACACAAACGTGCACGTTGGACACAAACAGATACAAATACACAAACAGACACAGTTTGTTTCCACCTACACGGCACATACGTACTGTACACAGAGTGTCTGCAACCTTGGCCCCTTGTGTTTTAAAAGACAGAAAGACGACTTTATATAATCTCCAGAGGAGTTTTTTTTCCCAGTTTCACTTTAATATAAAATCAGCAGCAGTGATGAAAAACATCTGCTGTATGTGAGGTCAGATTAGAGGTCAAACCCTTTTTAGAAATGCCTTCGCTCTTTCATTGTTGTGCTGCACTCTGCACGTCTTACATCTACCACACAGTCCATTTCTGTTTGACCTGATTAAGTCTTACTAAAGGTCTTTTTATAAGAGGATACATTCAAAATTCATTTTCATGCTTCATCTCTGTCCAAACTCAGAAATATGTTTGAGTGGTAATTCATTTCTTGAGCCTGTTAAATATCAAATAATCAACACAGCTATTGTGATTACTCCATAATAGTCATGTAAGTTGTTATATTTATATGCCTTTTATTTTCTATTTAAAATTTGGCAATAAAGCTGGAAAGCCATTTGTATGCTATATGTGCTTGACCAGGTTTGATATTAACAATAAATGTTGAATTTTAGGGATGCACCAATGTATAGTCTGAGAATTTGAACATCAGTACTGGCTGATATATATTCTCTGATGCAAGAATGTTAACATTTGTGAATGCTAAGCTAAGCTAGTCAGTGTTTGCATCAACTTTCTGAAGGCTGAAGGTCGAAAAATTGTCATAAAATAATAAAATATTTAAAAACTATCAATGTTTAGATAGTTAATTTGGTTCCCTGCCCTAAAGAAACAAACGAACAAAAAGTCTGTCAGCTGAAATGGTATTTTACTGATACTGATACTTACTGATTCACTTGAGGTGCATCTCTACTGAATCAAAAACAGCCTTTTGTCTTATGACGTTGCCATGTGACCTATCGAGGTTGGTTTGATGGTGTTTTAAAACATGAACACAGTCTGCCCAATGAGAGACAGCTTCTCATCAATGGTTTTGCAATGAAATTTGTAATAAACATTAATATATTCATGAATGAAAATTGCATTTCATTTGTAACTTAATTGTATATCACTACACGGAACAAGCCAGACGCTGCTTTACACATTTCTTCCACCAACGTAGGACTAAATGGAGGCACCGAGTAGAGTTATTCAATGCTACAAGCTGACATTTTTCTAATACTGTGTGATCTAAATTCACCAGGGTGCTCTGTTCAAGGAAGTCTTAAAGAACCATGCAGGCCAGCTATCTGTTCGGGCCACTGAAAAATGATGCAGCAACATAAGAGAACCATTTTTTCTTCCTAAATTACATTCTGGTGTCAAGCGCAGTTGCTTCCGGGAAAACATTTCTATCCACAGAAATGCAGAAAGTTGAGCTCGTCAAAGTGAAATATTTTGTCTGTCTTTTGGGTTTTGTTCGCTTTCCCATCAGGAATGACTGGATTAGCAGACACGAGCACAGTGTGTGTGCAGTTCACTGATGCCAAGTTACAGGTTGAAACAAATACCTCATACTTGGGTTTGAAAAGATATTGAGAAGGCCTGTGATTTTGTTTGGCTAAGAGAGGCAAAAAAGGGGCTTTGGTGTAGCTCAGTTTGGTGCTTCTTCTAATCTGCTATGAGACAGCAGTGAAGACATGAGCTGCCGTGCGTTGTCAGAAAATCCAACCAGGAGAGCAAATAGTAAACAAACATGGATGTCATAAAAATGACAAGCTGGTAGCTTTGGATTTCCACAGTACTGAACACACCACAGTGCAACACATGTCACCTGCACACAGACAGAGCTGGCTCTTTAAACTCGGTGTAGGAGGGGAGCAACAGCCCTGATACCAAGACCGAATCCCACCCGGCCCAGCTGACCTGCTGTTAATGCTGCTGAGCTTTGGAGAGAAGAGACTTTGTTTGAGTGCAGCTCAAAGAACGGATGTAAAAATGATAACAAAGTATAAAAATAATCCTATTAAACTACTCTCAGCAAAAAGGAAAGAAACACTAATATGATCTGGACCGTGAATTGAGAGAATTGTTGAGGAAAACTCCTTGAACAAAGGAAAAGGGAAGAGTTGTTGGTGTCAAGGCAACAAGTTCAGGTTCATCACAAACTGTAAACACTGAAATCCAATGTTTGCGTCCATCCATCCATTTAAATCAAAACCCAGACACTAACTGTATCACATTTTGTCTAAATTATGACTGAAAGTTGTCCATTTTGCGATAGCTTCGAGTCCTGCTCTGCAAGGTACTAATGTTTGCATGTAAGCATGGCAACATTAACCACCACAATTCACAGTGGAGTTTGACATGGCTTTCATTCACTTGCAGACAATATTAGAATGCACTTGAGCTTCCATCTGCTTTATGCACTGATGGATTTCCAATGTTCTCTCATCCGTGCTTCTGGCACTTAGGGTACTCACCCTGCCTCCCTCCTGCTATCCATCCATCACTCTTTCAGCTCTATCTAATAATTACGAAAAAAAAGGGCTTCAAACAGATTAAAGATGGAACTGACATAAAGAAATTGCATGAAATAATACTACTTTGGAGATGATAATGTCATTTCTTTCAGCTGACTGTGTTCCCGGCTGTGGCAGAGCAGGTAATTGAAGCAGGAAGCCTGGCCCTTTCAACCCTTCCCTTGGTGTCTCAAATGCAGATCAGTGTGATAGCGTCTCAGACGCCACACTAGCTAATTACACTGTGAATCCCAGAGGACCAGTATCAGGCTATAGTCATAATGACACAGTGCCACACCACACCTTGTCAAACTGTGTTTAAAGTAGATATTGGGGGAGAAAAAAGTAAAGAGGTGCTCGAGAAAATTAAATCAGTCTCTCCTTTGCTGTTCCTACCTGCGTTCTTTTCTTCTGTTATTTCCATCATCGTCCTGCTGACTTTTATCTCTTTTTCTATCAGTGACCTTTTTTTGCATGTTAGATTAACACGAATCCTGGATGGATAGATTGTAATCAGGAGGCATAAAGAAGTGCAAATCCGCATGTAAATATATGCGGTAGGCACTGAACTTCTCTCATCTAAAGGTGGACAGAGATGTGCTTGATCACAGCTGAAACATTTGCAGCTGCGTGAGCAGAAAGACAACTTTTATGTGCTGATCAAACCACAGCACATATACATATCAACCAGGTGTCGGCCAGGAAGCGACATACTGATCAAAAATGGAATATTAGGGCACAGTGCATATGGAAATGAATAGATGAGTAATGGTTACTTTAATGCATGCCAAAATCACAAGATGAAGCACCTGTAATAACGTTTCTGCAAGAGGGAACAGAAATGCAGAGGCTGTTCTTCGTTACATGTGGGTGCAGCCCTCTGGTAGACAAATTTAAAACTAGCCACAGTTTCTGGCTTCGTCTTATGTTATTTATTATTTAGGAATATGCATGAATCTCAGTAAACTCTTTCCTCCTTCATCTTGCTGTCGATTGTTTGCTGGTATTTCTTTTGAGACAAAAACTCCACCGCAGAAACCTTTACTTGTAAAAACCCCACATTAGAGCCATATATCATTCCCTTTGTAATGGAAAGTAAGTGCTTTCTAAATGAGAAGCTAAAGGTTCCCATATTGCCGCTCCACACTGCATGACTGACAGGTGATCTCAGGGTGAAAAACTGTAGTGAGGAATACAAAGTTAGAGGTCTTCACCTGCTCACTCATCTTCTCTGAGCTTTTCCCAAAGGGCGTGAGGCTGTAAATATTAAAGATTTCCTTTCTGTGTGATCTAGAAATTAGCTGTGATTTCCAAACTCCTGGTAATGCCATGGTATAACTGGAAAATTACACTGTTTGTCCTAAGGGATTAATTACAGCAAAACCTTCTAATATGCCCTAAATGCTTTGATTGACAACACAAAAACCCTGTGAAGTTGACCTAATTTCTGTGATTGCTTCACTCCTTCCTGCAGAGTCTT
Source organism: Pelmatolapia mariae (assembly GCF_036321145.2). Lineage (NCBI taxonomy): Eukaryota > Metazoa > Chordata > Actinopteri > Cichliformes > Cichlidae > Pelmatolapia > Pelmatolapia mariae. The sequence continues at coordinate 6,712,291 of NC_086245.2, forward strand.
CCTTCTGACTGTGCGTGCTAACTGTCAAACCACTGTGTGTTGGGACCGACATTGGTTTGAGTCCATTTACTAATGCTCCAGCAAAGCACAGAATCCTCCTCCCTTTGTCTTCTTTTCTTCTCTTTTCTCGCTTTTCTAACAGCTTCCTGCCAACAGGCTCATATTAGGTGAGACCTCCTTTCCTTAGAATAAACCATTCAGGGAAGACACTAAATAGAAAATTATATGAGAAGGGTTAGCTCTGCCATTCTGTGGTAATGGCCATGTTCCAGCATAACTGCCTGTTCTTGCTTACCACTTTGGAATGAGGACCTAGTGCAGGTCAGCACACCCTGTTAAAACTTTAACATGTTCAAACCTACAGGTCAAACCTATGCATACACTAATGGAAAGTACTCGCAAGCAGAGCCTGAAGACATGAAAGCTTACTTTTTCAGTTACTTTCTCTTCCCTGTTTGCCTATGCTTGTCAGGGAGGAGGATACATTGTATTACACTTACTACTCATCTATGCCTGCACCCAAGGGTGGCTGCTGGTCTAGAACATTATCTCCCCCCCTTTTTACATTAAAGATCCAGCCCCACATACTTCTTATTGTTACTCTGTTTTCTGCTCTTCAGTCTCCTTTAAGCCCTGCTCCCCAGCTCTAATGTTGTATTTCTCATTGTCCTGTTTTTTTACAGGTACCGTTGTGAGCTATTACCCATCTCTTTCACAGATAATGCGATTAACCTCCTGATTCGGGAAAAGGAAAATAGCCTTTACTAAGACCACAACATTAATCCTCTGCACATAAGATTTACACCTCTCTGTCTGTCTACCTCTCTCTCTCTCTCTGTGTCTCTCTCACACCTGTCCTCTCTGTCTGCCCTATACCTCCACCTCCTCCTCCAGCTTTGGCACATGTCAGCCCTGCCTGAACGAGCAAGCCAGTAATGAAACACACACACACATAGTACAAATGTACATACATACAGTACAAGATAGACTACTCGTAAGGATTGCCAACTACTCTCTCAAACATACACACTCATAGTCACATAAAATCCAGACTACATGGTACACAAACAAGTCATTCACAAAAGTAATGTCCTGCCAGAGGGGACTGTGGGAAAATGAGTTTTTGGATGGATTATTATTATGTTGTGTAGTCTGGCCCTCTGCCCTGGTCTCTGTGCATCTTGTCCTCTGAAGTGGTCCACAGTACATACACACAGTGCTCTAAACCTCCCGCGGTGGGTGTAAGAACATAGGATTAGTGGAAACACAGGCTTTCATGCCTATCCTAAATGTTTTGAAATCCATGCAGGGATTTGGTGATCTGACTTACTGTGGTCATGTAATTATGGGTTGTGATTTGCGCAGCTCAGTGGGGAATCGTGGGGTTTGCAATTAAGTTGATATACAGAACACATATCACAGTGTCGTGGTCTTCAGAGGCGCTCTGTCTCTAAAGGCAGATAGGGTTAGAAAATATCCAGGCTTAAAGGACAGGAAGTTTTGTCAGGGTAACACATTAGCTTTAGTATGAATGCATTATCAAGTCCTTCTGAGATTTTTCCAAAAAATATCTGAAGATGTGCTACAACTAGTCTAGAAATGAAGGCCAGATTAAAAAAATAAAAACTTGTCTTTATTGATGTATAAAAGAAAACTTACGAAGCAACATGGGAATCTCAGTTTTCCTTGATGTATGCTTGCAGCTCTATATGCTGGGTGTTTTTGTGAGGGAATGTTTCTCTTGGTATGTGTTGTCGTGTTCACCACCATGGAAGCCTTTTATGGGTGCTGGACTGTAATTGCAGTGGTGTGGCTGCTACTTCTGCTTACACATGGGAATAAAGAAAATAAAAAACACTGTCTCCCTCTGCCATTTGTGACTTTTTCCTCTCCCCTTCTTCCTCCTTCTTTGGGTTTTTTCAACATAACAAATCTCTACAGATTCATTCCTGTCCCTTGCACGTCTTTCTCATCATCTGCCTCCATGTTCTCCTCTGCATTTATTGCAAGAACATATGAAATCATTGTTTTGCTGGGCAGCCTATTAAAGTTGACAGCCTGTTGACGAGCATATACTTTTACATTTTGAAGGACACAAGTTGCTGAATACCTTTAATTCCTATAATTTGTTTCAAAACCAAGTAAATGTATCTTTAATTAAAGCTAAGTGCTTTCTTGATTTCTCTTTAGTGTTGCTTTTTGTTTTTCAGACAGCAGATGTGCAGATGTCTGTTTTGCCATGTGCCAGATTGGTGGAGTCTATTACAGCATTTTAATGGAACTATTTCCTTAATTTTCTAAACAGAAACATAAGCTGAGTAATCTGCACCACTGTCTGTTAAGTGAAATATTTAAACCATAAAGAGTAAATATTTTTACCCGAGTCAAAAAAAGTGAATTTTCTTCACGCACAAATGTTTTTTTTTAACGTACACTGAAAACTGAATTTCTGCTTTGTTTGTATTAAGTCAGTTTTTATGAGACGCTTTGAGAATGAAATTTTTAACAACCCACCAGGACAAATCAGACTAAGTTTATTTAAAGAGATTATGTTATGGTGAGAAAAAAATATAGCATTCATTTTGGAGAAATAGTTTGACAGCCTAGCAGTCAGACTGCCTCCTATCCCCTTTTAAGTGTATTGAGTAGTGTCAACAGCAATTCCTTCTGACTGTGTGAAGTCAAAAGCAAAATGGAAACCACCCAGAAATGCAGAACTCCAGCACGGTGCAGTAGAAAACATTCAAAGTCCTTAAGCAGTAATGGGCCCTAAACTGTAAGTCATCACTTTGGAAGAATTTTCCCTGGCTTTGATGTAAACAGCAGCGAGCTGTGAGTGAAAGCTCTCTGGGGAGAACGTACATGCACAAACTGCAGAATTACTACAGCAGGGTCAGTTTGGAGCAGGGGCACCAGGAACGACTGGACAAATGCACAGATAATCCAATGCTACTGAATGACCGTACCACAGATCAGCTTAATAGTTTCACAGGCAGCCTGTGAGGTTGACAGATCAATAACACCAGTGCAACAGCACTTTCTAGGCTCTCGAAGGCGGTATGTGTGCCTGCTGGCTATCCATGAAAGGCATGATGAAACTCTGCTGACTTGTTAAAATAATCTGTTAATGTCCTGTGCTGCTGGAAAGCTCAGCTTTTAAAAGAGAGGTGAAGAAACATAAATGTTAGGATTTTTAAAATATCCACTGTGCTCTCAATGTAAAAATAAAAAAAATGAGATGACTGATTAAAAAAGACAAATCTTGAAAGAGATGTTTGCATTTTACAATCTTTAAGCTCAAATTTGCCAGTTTTGGTTGCATGAAGAAGAATACAACTTTTTTTTTTTTTGCATCTATATCAGTGTTTGGAAAGTTTGGCTATTCATTTGGTACTACCTGTCTGTATAAACACCATGTGGGCAGCATGGTGGGATGGTGGTACAAGAAGGTCCTGGGTTTGAATCCACTATCTCATCAAGACCCTTCAACTGTGGAGATAGCGTTACTTTCCCACAGTCCAAAGACACTCAGTTAGTCGGGTTAGGATAACTGGCGATTCTAAATTGCCCAAAGGTGTGAATGTGAGTGCAAATGGTTGTCTGTTTCCGTCTGTTAACCTCATAAGCCTGAATTGGATAAGCGGGAAAGAAATGGATGAATGGATGGATCGATATAAATTTATAAAAAGCAAAACTGCAAGTCTTAATAGGGTCCAAATAACTAAATCAAGCCCTTCTAACTCAGGTATGTGTCCTATTCTGAGTGTGAGTAATAAATGTGGACAATGACTTCTGCAATACTCAAAAGTAATTATCAATTGAAGCCCAATGAAAATGACATGTTACATCTCAAAGGTTTTATCCAGACATAAAAGCTATAAAGGCAAGAATGCAATGTCCAGTCTGTCTCTCATTAATAAAGGGCAAATATGCTGATGGTTAATATTGACTGCATACAACACTGAATGTATTCATGTGGCATGTTTATGCAAAGAAGTCCTAATTTTAATGTATCTCTAATGCAAAATATTTTATTTTCCTTATTGAAAGGATTTACCTTAATTTACCAAGAGAAAAAAATGTTTTGGAGCTTTATTCATTTATTTATTTAATTTATTTTTTAAATTCCATGCACTTCAGCGACAGATGGACAGATATGCAGGTAAAGTGACAGGCTGCCATCCATTACTTCCAGACAAGGGAGTGGGGCAGCGACAAGCTGTAATTGCTCTGAAATGAATACTGTGTGAACCAACAGCTCTGCAGCCCTTGGCAACAAAGAGGCAGGCAGGCTGGTAAATAAAGCAGAAATACAGTAGAGCTGCTGCAGCTTTTACCTCACTCCATCTTGTGTCTCTCTCACTTCTATTTAAATTCCAATTTAAAGGCTTTCAGGATTTATTTAGAGTGCACTTGTGTTCTCCTGCTTTTCTGTGATATCATGCAGCCATTGTCTCTTGTTTAACTCTCTCCCATGTTTATTTCTGCATTCCCTTCTTCCACAGCCATTTTCCCTCTCTCCTCTCCCACCCGTATGTTTCTTGTCCTCCTCCTCCTTCCTCTTGGTCTCCTTTCTTCCCTCGCTGCCGGCCTTCCCTCAAGTCTGCAGCAGAGTCTAGATGTTGCTTGTCAATAATTTAATAAGGAAGGAGCGCTCCCCTCTTAACCAGGGCTTTGAATTATTAACCTGCGTGTCCGTGTGAACCACACGTTTTGGGGCGCATGCTACCCCTTATATCAGATGTGATTGTACATTAGCCCATGCATATGTTTTGGCTACCCTGCTTCCATATGAAGTGTGATATAATGATTGCCTGTCCAAGAATGATGGAGCATGCTGGTCGAGCACAAATCGGTACTTTCTGCTGTTGTGTTCGGACTGTTTTGAGTGTGTATGTGGAGGTAGATAGCTGGGGAATACATGGCATGCATGTTTTATAAGGGTCTGTCTGCACTGCCTAGTAAATGAGGTGCAATCTTCATTTGTCTTGTCCTGAGTATCAAAAAAGCGTGCGTATTATTATGAACATACATTCACTTTTGAAACAAGGCTATCTATTTTTTTTTTTATTTGCTTGTGCATCTCTGCAGGACTGGAGACATGGAGCTTAATTCAGTTTTATTTGTCACTGCAGAGTTTAAGTGAGTGTAGGTGTAGCATTGCTTATTAATGCTAATGTGTGCAAATGTGTCTATGTGTAGGTTGTGTATACTTGTCTCTTTGCTTACTATGGCAGAAGAGTGGGAGTGTGTGTGAGTTCCTGTGCTGGAGGCCAATGGCTACATACAGTCCATCTCAATGAAAGGCGCTGCATCCATCATAGAAATAGCAGAGCTGTGCTGAGCGAGCTGGAGAAGGCCTTAGTGGGTTTGACAGAGCTCACTCAGGCAGATGGATGTTGTTTATGGCTGCCAAAATGTTTTAAATGTTTTTATTTATTTATGCATTTAATTGTGGGTGAGAGCACTTAGTTACATGTTAATGCTGGAGCTGGCCTTGTAAGTTGAATGCAAATCATCTGTGTGCAGGAATTGTGGCGATTTATAGACACAGAATGCAATTCGACCGTGCCCACACTGTAGGGTAAACAATTTGCGGCTCTTCATTGAGCTGGTAATGGTACCTCCTTGTTTATTCCCTCTACTGGCAAAAGCTCACTTAGAGCTGCTGTATGAGGCACTACCAGCTGGTTAAAGAACCCAGAATTAAGTTTTCATAAGCTGCCAAACAGGAAAACATCACTTTTGATGAGAATTGTCAGTGATGATTCAAACAGCAAAATGTCAGTTTTAGGTTACTGTATGTTTATAAAGCATTTTGCTAATTGTGGATCATTCAAGAAGCTATGAGTGACGTGCTCATGCTGGCCTTAGGCCTCAGTCACACAGGCCTAGAGACTGGTCAACAACCCCCTGGAAACCTCTCATTGCTGGGGAAAAATGTATTTTTCCATGGCTGTTACCAGGTGAAATGAGGGTGCGGCATCAAAAACCTTGTTGTGATTGTTTGGCTGCAAACAGATTTGTGTGTAGTTTGCATTTAAGACACTAACTTGTCTGCAAACTACTCACTGAGCAGTAGAGAAACCTTTTTCTTCTTCACTGACTGTGTTTATACAACACTGTGCATTTAATTATTAGTTATTGTAAACTCTGGCTCTCTTCCACAATGTGTCTCCCTTCCTGTCCCTCTCCTCTCACCCCCATCTGGTTGCAGCAGATAGCTCACCCTCCCTGAGCCTGGTTCTGCTGGAGGTTTTTTTTCCTGTTAAAAAGGAGTTTTTCCTTCCCACTGTCACCAAGTGCTTTCTCCTCTGACTGTTAAGGTTTTCTCTCTTTTATTGAAGAGTCTTTACCTTCAATAAGGCGATTGTTGTTATGGTTTGGTGCTATAGATTGAAAAATAAAAACACTGAATTGACTTACATTTCAAGAAGTGTAAATTTTACTTTGAAACTAGTCTCCATTTGCATTTGTCAATTCATTTATTTAATCATGGTTTCGCTCCCAGGAGTTGGTGAGCATTTGCAGAGAATTTCGCATTTTCAATGCAAACTACAGCCAACTGTGGTAACCGTGAGACCAAAGCAACCGCAAGAAGGTTTATAGTGGTGCACCATATACCGCCTTTGTGACGAATTTCACTTGGCAACTGCCAGCAACCTTCAGCAAAAACTTGCCAACCAATCAGGGAACTGAATTTTTTTTCCCCATTGACCTATCGTCACTGGGTTGCCAACCAGTCTGCAGGCCTATGTGACTGGGATCAGTGTCTTTATCCAAGGATACTTTGACACACAGACTGGGACTGAATCACTGACCTTCTGGTTAGTAGATGACCCGCTCTTACTTCTGAGAGACAGCCACCCACTCACTATGTACATCTATACTATTTTTCAGGTTAATTTGTTTAAAGAGCTGATTTATAGTGCTAATAACAGTTCTGGTACCTTCCTTCCTGTGTTGTCGCCTTAAGGTCTGCCTTTTTTGTTAGTTTAGAGTGTGCTGATGGATTCTGCATCACAGTTTGACAGCTCTCTCAGACACAACAAAGAAATTTGTGCAGGAATGTGTTTACATCCTGCAGGACCACGCAACCTGCCTTGCTGTGAATTTTAATTGGCTGCATTTGTAGGATTTCACAGAGGTGTTGCAGCTAAGTGAGGGGAAAAAGGCTTATTAGCACTTCACCTTTAGTGAGTCAACATGATACAGTGAACGGATCACTAGTTAGTTATATTTTCAGCGACTAGCTTTCCTTTGAAGCTTCTTGTAAAGATGGATACATGGGAAACTTTTTTACATTTAGATAGGTAGTAATTGATCACTTGGGTACAGATTAACCATTCATAATGAACCTGAAGATTTACGATAATGCTTTTATAATGTCAGTGGGGGATTAATGTGCATAATCTGCATGAGGTCTTCTTAAACAAGCAAACACAGAAAATTCAACACGCTGTCAGCTATTTGCTGCAAAGAAAAGAAAAATCAGCATGTGCAGGGAAGTGATCTCGTTGGCTTTTCCTTTGAGTTCTCAGGGCTTTGCTGTAGAAGCTAATTAGTGTTACGTTTCAGCACTCTGGGAGATGTGACAAGTTGAATGTGGAGGTAACTAGATATGGAAGTGGCGGGCATCCTTCCTTCTTGGCTGGATAATTTTTCACATGCTTCAAACATGTTAATTCTTTATTTTGTGGAGAACTTTAAAGGAATGCTATGATTTACTTGTTAAGTGTGGACAGATTGTGTGCAACCTGCTCTCCAAGCTTTGATGTGCTCACTTTTATATCAAAGCTGTGAATATTGCTGCACTCAGTTGATGAGTTTTAAAGATCCAGTGCTATTATTACACTCAGCATCTCAACTGAAGCTGCATTTTCAAGCTATTTTGGTGATTACACATCTACAGAATGTGGACATAGCCAGATCAGACATTAAAATCCATCTGAATAAGGCAGTGACAGTGAGCTATCTACTTGTTTTTGCATTTTGCATTTTGTTCAGACATTTATAAGTCAGTGGGAGACGCTACATAGTTAATGGACTGCACTTATTTAGGAGGTGACACTGAGAGATGTAGACAGAAACAGTCACCACCATCAAGCCAGCACCTACACCAGGCTAACATGAATAAACTATACATGTAAAGAGTAGAAGAGTTTTATCTGCAGCCAGATCCAAGCTTACATTTTTACATGGGGAGGTGTTTATTTTGCATAGATAAACTTACTGCAGTGTACATTCACACAGCATGGATAATTTAGTCTCTTTAAATCAGCTTTGATTAACATTTTCATATAACACTGAGCTCCATGAGTAAGTGAATATGTGGTTGGTGTTGTTAGTGGTACGCTGGTACTGAACCTTACAGAGAGTTTTGAGGTAATCACAATTAATATAATCTGGTTTCACAATCAGAAACTGCCATTTACTCTCACAGCATGTGATATAATTTCTATCCACAGCAGGCTGCTCTAAAGAAACAAACACAACAAATCACAGATGGGAAGAGTGCTTAACTTCCAATGTTACATTGTTGACAACAACAAAGCGGAAGTGCTTCTCCTCAAAAGTACAAATGCAGATTGCAGGTTCAACATTTAGGAGGAATGAGCATTCGAGGGTTTCAAGAGCTCTGAGCTCTAAGTTTTACCTTCACATATCTGATGCTGGTGAATCACATAACGATGGTGACTAGACAGAGCCAAATACAATTAACAATTACCAGAAAGCAGCTCCTGGTTCTCAGAATCGTGTGTGTGCAGCTCACGGCCGGTCTAAGGAAATAAATGAAATAATAGTAACACATGCAGAATAGAAAATATGGTCTGATTACGTAAAACTAGGCTTTCAGTTTTGGATTGATTTCAGTGGATGTGGATCAGTGGATATGATGTTCAACTATAGATCAAAACCTTGGCCAGTGGCACAGCAGGCTGGCACACCCAAACTGCCTTCAACCTCTGAAGTTAAACTAACTAAAAAACTTGAAATGAAATTTTTTGAAACTGATTTGATGAATCGTATTGAGCAACTGTTTTCTAACAGTTTCACTTCAGTTTGGTCCCAAGTGGGAGCAGTCTGTTGTTTTTTTTCCCTATGCTGTGTTAGGCGCTACAAGTGCGAGTGAGAGGCCACACGTTTCACATGATTCATAACGTTCTGGAAAAGCAAAACTACTTGTATGTACTGCTTAATGATGCCGATGTCCACATTGTACTCCAATCATTCAAGCGCCATTGTGCTAGAGGCATTATAACTCTCTCGTTTACCAAAGGAGTTTGTTTTTGTTTATTTTTATGCCAATTATTTATTTGAAACTCAGTCATTATTTCAGTGTCTGCTTTCATTTGGTAATTTGAAGTGTGGTGCAAAAAACTACATTCGACATGGGTTTAAAAAGCACAAGCAAGACAGATTATTGTACTTGCTTATCCCAGCATGCATTTCTGAAGAGGCACTTGCTGAGGAGCTGCACTCTGCAAAGACATCCCTCAAGCCTGCTTTGAGCACATCTCTCTACTCACAATTAGGTAACAGCATGCAGAGCTGAGATATTATTACTTCTCGGGCATTATAATGACTACTTGCTGAATTCTCACCTCTAACCTGAACCTAATCCTAACCTTATATCTCTGAATTATTTAAGCTGCTGGGAGCCGCTGACTTCATAAACAAATGTATGTCCCCCGACGTGAGAAATACGAGCATACACACACACACTGCTGTAACCTACATGCAAGTACACATGTCAAACCAATTTGTGCAGTCACATCTGCGCCCATGCATGCATTGGCTGTACTTTACTCTCTGTCATGCTCAAATCCCCGCATTGATGTTATTTCCTCTTTCTCTCTCGATCACACAATTTCTCTCCTGCTCTTGCTGCTGGTCTTTGTCAATGACACACACGCGAACACAAATATAATACTTTGAATTTGTTTTTACGCACCAGCATGCACTTCATTTTCCATCTGTCACACAAAAACCGTTAAATCTCTTTTTAATTTTCTCAGTATGCTGCTTTTATATAGCTTAGGCTCACAACTAGTCGCATGCACGCATAGACACACAGACACACACACACAGACATACAAGCAGTGTTGGCCTCAAAGGAGACCAATGATGAGAATGAAGTGGCATAAAGGTAGAGATAAAAAAAAATAGGGGGGAAGAGGGAGATGGAACCAAACAGTGCAAAAGCAACTAGGAGTGACATGGAGAAAAAAGAATGACACCATAAACAATAAAAAGGAATGAAAGACATAAAACTGAGGGTGGAGAAGACAGAGAAACTCCAAAAACACGAGCGACTAAGAGGAAAGAAAGTGATAGCTGTGGAGTGAAAGGATTCAAAGAGACTTAGGGACAGACGGATTAAAAAAATACTGGCATGAAAATGGAGTGACAGAGGGGAAAAATGAGAGCGACAGTTGCAAATAAAAGACTGACTGAGAGTGAGACAGAAATAGTTAAAAAGCTAACAGTGACAGATTGTAAGAAAGAATGGCATGGTGAAAGAGCTGTGAGTGATGGAGAAAAGACAAGCGTGTTATAAATATATAAGTCTAAATATCTATCTCTAAAAATCCAACTATATATAAATAAGACTGTGATATGAAGCAAGATATTACTTACAAATGTACTGGTTTTTTTTTAATATTTATCCCATTACTTGCAAATCAAGTCTCTTTAAATTATTGTTGATCGTTTTCCAAACCCCTTGTTAATAAGCTAAAACATGCTGAATAAATGAAATACTCAGTATAAAACCTGTGATATCCTGACAAACATACATGTTTAGGAGCTGAGAAAATCAAGTTTCCTCTCTTGTTTTTTTTTTTTTTTAAAGATAAAAGTAAAAAAAATGTGTTCAATACCATTTGTATGCTAACAAAGTGGCTTCTTTTTACACAATACATAGTTTGCTGTTTTTAAAGTCTGTATAATCAGAGCTATTTGCAATTCAAACAGCACATGACCTAAAAATACATTCCCTTTAAAGGACCAAATGTTTGCACATTATGAAGCTCTTTCTGCTCAAGAAGGATTGACACAAAAAAAGAAAAAAGAAAAAACAGGAAAACTGTGCAGTGGTGAATCAAAACGCACTGTGGATTAATGGTCCAGATGTTAAAGAGCTGACCATGAGCTCCAGTGACCCCGGTTCACATCTTGGGGAAGCCGTTTGTTGCTTATCACATCCTGAATCTGTCATATTTCTGCTTGAACTCTTAAACAAAGGCACGTAAAATAACTACTAATAAGAAATGATTATGAAGATGTTTTCTCTGCTATCCCCCACGCTTCCATCTCTGATGAATTAAAAAGATAAATATAGTTGTTGAAGCCTTAATTAATGGCCATTGTGAGCATTTGGGCTGCTCTGCCTCAGCTCCTCAGTCTGAATTTACTTGTAAAAATTCTTGAAGTCAAACAGTTAACATTGCTGCACGGCAAATTCTGCTGCCAGTAAGTGATCAAGTTTTCAATGGCAAGATTAAGTAGTTTGTCTTTGCTCGCACACTGCATGTACAGTATTCTGCAGGATATTCATCCATAAATGTAGCATGAACTGTAAATATAGGAAAAGAAAAGGCTGCCTGGTTATTTTCTGCTTATGCAACCTGTCCTCACTTCCAAGCTGTCAGATGCTGGTGCTTGGTCTGGACCTTTTAGGCGTCACGTTGTAACACGCTGGGACCTGTAGCTGTTTGGTGCCAATTTTCAACATGCGGTGCAGTCAACAAAAGCCTCTCAACATCTGGAATAGAAATCATAAGACCAAGATGAAAAATGCTCTGCTGGTTTGTCACTGTCATGCAATTTGTAACCATGGCAATCAAGAACCGCGTAACCGTGACAACCAAGGTAATGTGAGAGAAGTTGTTGCAGGTGGAAAAAGTTTGGATTAAAATGCACCCTTTCATAGTGTTAAACATTCATTAAAAGACAAACTAGGATTTTCTCTCTAAATCTGATAAAGTACTAAAGTTGCCTGAACCCATGAAAAGCTTTTAGTGTTTAGTTAAATAAAACCAAACTTTAGCATAAAAACTAAAACAAAAGTAGAGCAAAGAGGGGAATCAGCAGCTTAACTCTTTACCCTTTGAAAGCCTGCTAGGAGTAACCCTCGAAGCTCTTTCCTGAACTGAGCGGGTTCTGTCATATTTCAGGCCTTGCTATAGAATAAAATGAGTGGGTGTGCATCAGAGTTTTGTGAGGGTGGTCTATGCCTATGCAGCTATTGGAAAAACTGGAAATTATTCTAATGGTCATCAAATCACATCTTTATTCATATATACTGAGGTGTCAGAACCTTTTCATTAAGGGTACGGGAAAGTTGTCAAAGCTCATCTTTATGGAGGAAAAACTTCAGGGATTTTTGACTTAAATCATTTATTTCTTTGTGTCTTTAAGTGAGGCATGTGCCAAATTTGTCACAGCGTCCTTAATAAGCCAGAACTGCTGTATTCTATCTTGTGTCTTGACGTTAAGCTGTGTTGGAAAAGCTGTATGTCTTAAAGTTCCATACTGTTCATTTGAATAAGTGGAAGACTTACACAGAGAATCTGCAAACGGTAGTGTAACAAGAAAAGAAATGCATTTTTGAATAGGGCTGCAATTTAATAAGGATAGCAGGATTTTACAGCACTCAGTGGAATTTATAGGACACATGGGTCACAACCCTCAGGCTTTTTAGACAAGTATTTTATTGAAGGATCTAACTATCATTGTACTCGCACTCTGTGACATGAGATTGTGTGGGTGATTGTTCTTTTGAGAAACTTTCAAAAAGGAGAGGGGATACAAGGGGCAGAGCTTTGATGGAAGTCAGCAATGCAGCAGGCCACTGGATCTGAAGACAGCCGACTCAAGGCTAGGAGCAGATGAAAGCAGAGAAAAGTGGCATGGAGGATAAGAGAAAAAGAGGAACACCCAAAATAATGGAGATGAAAGAGAGAATGTGAGAAAGGGAAAGGTCCAACGGCATCTTGGAGAGGAGGAGAGCAGAAGGATGACCTTGAGATAATGTGGGCGAGGAGGTGGACAACAGAGAATAAGAGTGGGAAAAAAATAACAAGGAAGTGTACAGGAGAGGAGTAAAGAAGAGAGCCAAAGGGAAGGTGAGGGTAAATGACAGAGAGTGACTTTCTTTAGTTTGATTGCATGTTTTGTTAGAAGATGTTTTGTTAGAAACTTTTTGAGTATAATAATTTGTCTCAAAAATGAATATTTGACTTCCTTTAAGCTCTGACAGCATGGACATAAATATGTCTCTCCAAAAATAATCTAATAATCAGTTTATTTATGTATTATTTATGTTACTCTGGGTATCCACTGTACAGGCCGTCCAACATACTGTCAAATCTGGCTGCAGGAACTTTCCACCATTAAGTCACTCGCCAGTATCAGACCAAACTGTTCTGGGGGCTACCTCAGGGCAAGTCACCAGTGGGAAGGTCCCCTGTGAACTATACACCTTCCAAGCCATTTTCTGTTTGCATTCCCAAACTAATATGAAATATGTAGTGATGCAATAGCTGTTCAGGGGCTGGTAATATGTTACCTGTTGTTGACTTTTATTTCATATTTTCTTATTTTCTTGCAAACCTTTTTCAACCTCTATTTTCAGTCTGGTTGCTTTCAAATTCTTGCAAAGATTTTAATATTATTGCTTCAACAAGTGAAAAATATGATCAGTTATAAGTAAAGTAGATGTTTAATTAATCTATCCACTGATTTCCCTGTGCTTTATTTATTTTTTAAGACTAAGATTAAAAGCTTTTACCAATACTTGGACTTTAAGTACCTATAACAAAGTATTTGTCCCATAACTGAAGTTAATATTGACCATGAAACATACTGATGAACCCAGTTTTTGAAGTCTGGCTACAGAAAAAAAGAAGGTAATACCCAGCTGCATAGTTACCAGGACTATGAAAAAATCTGGAGGTGCTGAAATAGACATCATACTTTTTAACTAATGTTTTTTTAGTGATATGGGCATCACAATTTCCTCCCACTAGACTGTTTAAGCAAAAATCTCTGTGGTAAACTGACTCTTTTACAAAATGTGTCCCAAATAGAAGTACAAAATAATATTCCCCCCCTTTCCCAATTTCACTGCAATTTCAGCCAGTGCATTTATTGTAACAGTTGCGAAATAAAACATTTCTACATGGAGTCTCATTTCCAAGGAAAACATAAATGAGGCAGCAGCCTCACCGCCCACTACAGCAGTTTAGCTTGTCTACCCTGAGGCTGATAAGACATTCAAACTGAAAGCAGAATGTGGCGACATATTGTGGGAGTCAAGAGGCCAGCAGACAGATAATAAGTGGCACAATACATAGTGCAATTGAAGGAGGAGAGTGCAAGCCTTGAGTAAGTGCAGTATTAGAGCAGAATGGGGGGATTTGACCAAGAACAGAAGAAAAATGTTTTGTGATTTCTTTCTTTTCTCTCTTTTTTTGTTCATTATAAGTTTCTTGTTGCTGAAAATGTCGAGATTCTGTGCTTTTATATACAGTACCTTGATTCTGAATTCCTTTCAAATTGGTTCAGAAACTTTCTAGCAGGGGTTTGAACTTTACCGCACACTGTGAGTATATAATTCAATGTGCAATTTCTCGGGGTTGCTGGTTCTTAACACAGGATCATTTTTGTTAAATCAACCTTGAATTTTCTGGTAACCTTAGACCAACTAAAATTTGAAAGAAAAAAATAAAAACTTGCTCCTACCAGCTTGAATATCTGAGAATATCTGTGTTCAGACAGTCATGACCTTCACAATGATGAATCCTTGGCTTTGGGAACTTGAACTTTGGTGATGCCACAAGTTTTTGCTTGAAATATCTCAACAGTTCCTTAGTTTAGTTAGTTTTTAGTTTTACTCTCAGTTTGTTAGGAGCTATGCACAAAAGCATTGTACCAGATTTATCTGGTAGCTCATTTCCATTTGCAGTCCCTGGATAGAGATGCACATTATCAAATAAGGTACAAAAACAATTAAATGCACAAGATAAAAGACACTAAACTGATTCGTTTGGATGTTCCTGAGTCATGAATTCCAATGACTTTTCATTCTCCTGACATTTCCTCTGATTCCACAAGGATATTTTTTAAAAAAGAGAAACATCTGATTGGCTGTTGGATTGCCATGAGAGATGTTAATGTTCCACTACAATTGTTGCTCTATAGCTTCAAGTTTAATAATAAAATTTTACAGCCGCATAAATTTGCATTACATTAATTTATGGCCAAATGCCTGGAAATCAAAACTTTCTAACAGTTATTACTGTATTAAGAACGAATGGGTTTACATGCCTTGAGTAAACTATGATGTTAACTAGAATAACAGTAACTGAGGAAAAAAAATACATGAGACAATGTCTGAGGAGTAAGAGGAAGAAAAGAGTTGGGAGAAAGAAACATGGATTTCGAGAAGGGAGGGGAAGAACGGAGAAAAATGGAGTGAGAATATGGGGAGAAAGACACAAAGCAGGAGCAGCGGGCCTGCGGATGACAAGAAAGCAAGATAAAGAAGGAAGTTGGGCGAAAGGGGGAGGGAGTCAGTCAGAGGGCAAGAGGGAGGAGAAGAGGCTGACGGCTCGAGTTGAGGAGATCAGTCTGCTTAGTGTCTGTCAGTTCGACAGGAGAAAGACGGAAAACAGCTGGGGGCTCTCACTGCATGCGTGTGTATGTGCATGTGTGTTACTGCCAACTGCCAAGACAGGCTGCCCTGTGTTTGGTATATGTGAGTTTACACCAGAGAGAGAGAGAGAGATGGGGGGCACGGCAAGGACAGCCAGAGATCAAAGACACACCCACACATGTGTGCGCACACACACACACACACACACACACACACACACACACACACACACACACACACACACACACACACAGGGAGCAGCCTGTGTTGGCAGTGACTGGTCAGCCTGCAGGACTGTTGGATGTGATCTGGATACCTGCAGAGATAATAGATTCAGAGAGGTCACACTCACACACATCCCACCTGCAGATGCCCAGTCACAGCAGTTCTCACATTCTTAATATGGTAGAGCTGTCATCACTGCACCAAGAGCGAGGGAGAAGGAGAGGGAGACGTTCTAGGATATGAATTTGATTGTTGCGGGGAGAGCGAGAGACAAATGGGAATCCTGGGTATGAATTGAATTGTGGCAGGGAGCGGGGAGAAATTGCGTCCTGTGTAATTTCAGACTAAAATGTGCTCGTACACTCTGTTCTGTCCCCTTTACCTCGAGCCTACATCCATTTTTTCCCCCTCATTTCTCTTCATTCCAAAACACAAAGCGCACCAACTCTGTCTCTGCTGCATTTTTATCCCCCTACCCCACCCCACCCCCACCCCCACCCCTACCCACTTCCCATTATCAAGTTGCTCTGTTAGGCTGTTTAGCTTTTCTATATCTGGCGTCTGTACTTCCCCGATTTGTATCTGTGTCCTGTACTTCTATTGCTTTTTGTCGTGTTGTGCATGCAACGGTCCTGTTCACTGTGTTTTTGTTGTTTTGTTCTGCACTGTTGCCTTTTGCTCCCTTAGCAAATGCTTCTGCCTTTCCTTCTAGTTATTTGAGGTCAGATAATGTTTCCCAAGAGTGTCTGATGCAGCTGTATTAGCCTGTGGAAAATTACATCAACAAGTTAGCATCACAAGAAATACTGGTTTTGTTTTGTTCATTTGCACTACAGTTAAACTCATAAAAAGACATTTAGTTTACCAAGCAGGTTTCCTGTTCTTTGTTATGTTACAACTCAACTCACTTGTGTTGCCTACATTTGCATGCATCTGGCTGCAAATTATGAAAAAGATGGAGGCGATTAATGGGTGAATAATAAGTGATCTGTTCTGCCCTGGTGGTAAACATAATCAAGAAATTCTAGGAAACAACTGGGTATGAATCCAACACAACCCAGTTCATGTTAGGACTGGCACAGAAATGTAAGAATTTAATCCAAGCAATCAAGAAAAACATCCGTTTTTTTTTCCCATGGCCAAATTGGAGCAGTGCTTGACTTTGAAAACGGAAACAGAACTTTGGCAAAGGAAAGTTAGCCATTTGGCATTTGAACCACTAACAACAAAATAAGAACAAAAGACAGCTAGTAGTTACAATATTATTTTTGTTGGCCCATATAGTTTTTATTTTATTGTTGACCTTGCTATAATTATTTTTTCATTGTCATGCAATGGACTGGACAACTACAAATAAGTTGTACAAATAAGCAAGATTTTAGTAACTTGATGACTCGATTCCGCAAAATCTATGGTATGGTTTAGCGTATAGAGCAGGGGTGGACAACTCCAGGCCTCGAGGGCCAGTGTCCTGCAGGATTTAGATGTGTCCTTGATCCAACACAGCTGATTTAAATGGTTAAATTACTTCCTCAACATGTCTTGAAGTTCTCCAGAGGCCTGGTAATGAACTAATTATTTGATCCAGGTGTGTTGACCCAGGGTGATTTCCAAAACCTGCAGGACACCGGCACTCGAGGTCTGAAGTTGCCTAGCCCTGTGATAGAGAGTCATAACATGATTTGGCACATTTGGCATGGATCTGGGATCCCTCTACTCTATCGTTCGGTACTTCCTGTATAGCCAGCATACATCCTGTACAAGGCTACCTGTTCTGTATTCATAAACAATGTGTCAGTCATTGTTTATGAATACAGAAAAGTTATTAAAACTAAATGATCACTAAGCAGCAGCTCGTGGTTTGTGAACTGAATTTCAGCAGATGCCATCTTTCTTTTGATCTTCACAGTGATTGTTAACCTGCACACAGACAGAGCCCGTTGAAGCGTGACCAGTCACTGATCATATTTTCAAATGAATCAGCATCTACTTCAGCAGCTGCTGTTAGCAACAGTAATCATTTTAATAATAAACTACAGACCTTTGTGGTTTTAGCAAAGTCAAGCAAAGATGAATTTGTATACACAGAGCACTTTTATGTCCCATGAAAATTACTGTTATTATTATAATTTAGTTTCGCCCATATGTGTAAAAACTTCAAAACAAACTTTTTTATTCTTTCAGTTCTGCTTCCACAGTGATTTGTACCAATCTTCTGCTGACGTTACAAACAAGTCTGAACTAACTGCAACCTCTTGGACTAAGCACAAACAATCCTTCCATAAAGGGGGCCAGTGACGTGTTGTTGAGAAAAAAGGAAGAGCTGCCTGTTCAAATACATAATTTTTAATTAATAATATAATTTAATTCAGGTTGTGAACTTTAAAAAACACTTAACTGTATTTGCTTCTCATCTGCTGGCTGCAGATCTTAATGTTCTTTCTCCGATGAGACAGATTTTGATTATAAGTGCAATAAATGCATTAGCTGATCCTACCTGTCAGATAATTGTTTCAGTACTTGTGCGCAGCTTCGGAGCGAGGGAGGCTCTTCCCTGAAGCCTGTGAATTGAATGCCTTGTGTTTGAGTGTTATGACAACTGACTAAGTGGGTAATGAGGATTCATGTGAGGAGGTGGGCCTGTGGGGAAATGTGCTGTATTCACCAGAATTGCCTGCTTTATCAGTGATCTGTGTGCCTTCGAGCTCAACAGGATTCCTGCCTGTGAGGGCTCATCTTTTAATGTGTTGCTCATAGAAAAGCGAAATTTGATTAAAAGTGCTTTTAATTTGTTGCACTGTTTACCCAGACTCAACAGTGATGTTTATTGTGTTTATTATAGTTTGCAAACCCAAATAGAATAAAAATGTTAATGTTCTGGATGAAATACTCGATCGTCTCTGTATTACAGCCATGGTTTGTAATGATATGCTTTACATGAGAAGGTCATGGGATTCTCGGGCTGATTTCCCCTCGCGCAGCAGATCTGTCGCTGTCGGTAACAAAAGTGTTAATGTTGGTATTGGTCCCCTGATCCTCCCTTATTAATTTGTGTTCGGCTTTGTAATCTGGTTATTTGCCACTTGCTTCTCATTCTGGCAGAAAATATCAGTAATTAGGGCTCAGTGCTTCACTGGCCACAATGCTCTCTTCTTAGTGTTTTACTGAAGAGTGCTTGTTAAAATGGACTTGTGTCGCTTTGAAATGAAATGAGCCAAATCCACCCCCATTGTTGGAATCCACCCGTCTATCTCGGTGATTCACAGCCTGAGCCAACCCAGGAGTGATGAGTCACAAGCTGATCTTTAGAAAAATTAGCAATTAAAACGGATGTAAGCAGTGAAACGTGATCACTAAGTCTGCATCGTATGTTTTGTTTTTTTTTTTCCATAAAATGTTTGCGATTTCCTGGCTTCCTTTTATAATTGATAATTAAACTTGCTCTGCTGCGAACCGTGATGCATATTTATGGCTCCAGTCAGAAGTCACATGGATTATTTCTGTCTGTTTTCAAGCTGAAAAGGCTGAGATAAATGACTTTAAAGTCACTTAGTTTTAGACACAGGCCAGATTGACACATGGACTCTCACGGTATGGAGGGGGCTTTTAATTATGCCCCCTGAAATATGCACAATTGAGATAACAAGGTAACATTAAACTGTTTCTGACAGGGTCACGGCTCTTTGAGAATATGGGTGAAATTGAGACTGGCAGGTGTCATGCACACACACTCACACAGGCACACGCATCAATGAGTCAGTTCCTTTTGTGTAATGAAGCCTTTTACTGTGCCAGACAACAGTTAAAAAGCCGGTCATACAGCAGGAGTGGAGGCACTTGCATGTAAGCAGTCGCTAATGGGCTTTTAACAGGGCTGCTAAACACACCTGATTGTAGTGCTGGATAATAGCGGCGAGACTGGCATTCCTGGACGGCATCCTCACAGCGAGAGCTGGGCAATAGCGGGCTAAACAAAAATGGGGACCAGGAAATGTGTCCAAGTGATTGCTGGTGGATAAATGCAAGGATTCTTGTGCCAGGAGCAGCCTGTCAAAAATTGAGAATTAAAATTAGCAGGCTTGCATGCCAGCCCCTTTACTCACACTGAATGAGTTAGTCGACTAATCTGTAAAAATAACTTACCCATCTCATCAACTCTCACTCATTTCCCAACCACAATTCTAACGGCGCTACTCCAAGATAGTAAAAATGGTTGCTCTACTTTAGATTTCGCTGTTATTTCGCTCATTACACAATTATTTACTGAGATTACTCATTAGACCGAGAAATTTCATTTATTCGAGGTTGTCTTTTCAACGCTGGGCTTCCTTGATATGTTATTTTGATTTTTCAATAAAACCCAAATTAGTAAATGAAAATTAGATGAGGTGAAGGCAACGAGGGACAATGGGTCTGACTGTAAAAAGGGTTATTGACCAAAGGCTCTTTATTTTATTGAAGTTTCCAGTGACGGTCTGCTCCAGATTTAAGAGGACAGGTGTTATTTTAATCAACCTGCATTAAACTGCAAAAAGAAACCACAGAGAGAACGCACTGCCCTATGGCAGGTCAGCAGCCTATCACAGGGCTTCTGTCAGAAGTTCAATTCAAGTATTTTTAAAATTTTTGTTCTGTTTGATAGTCCTTTACCTGATCCAATAAATCCTAAAAAATGATTTAAGATACCAAGTGTTACCAAGTTCTGCTCAGGACTTTCATAGTATTTCCTAATATTAGCCTTATTGTGTTCTTTTGCCTTTTGCTTGTCTTTTCTTCCAATATTGGATAACCATCTAATTTGTTCACAGCTACATCTCTTATATCTCAAGTCTCTTCTCCTCTTTCTTTTTTTGAATAATTCCTTTTGATGAATTCCTTGCTGGCCTTTGATCTTCGCAAGCAGATTGCAAGTATATTGAGCAGTGGAAACGCATCAGATAGAGGAGGCAAACTCTTCAATGGAACTGTGGGGAGAGCCACAGAGCCTTGATCAACAAGGCAGGGGCATGAAAAGAAATGCACTGCTCTTGAAAAAGGAGCATTGAACAAAAGCTATTGACACCAGCGCTTTGGATTCTTTGTTTTTCTGATATTATGACAGACGTGTATC